>NC_090246.1:75128880-75138880 GCF_037325665.1 Littorina saxatilis | reverse complement strand
GGCTAATAGAACTTACGATGCACACTTGAAATTGTAAGGCCTCCAGTTATGGCATAGTATCCCTCCACGAAAAATGTAACGTCCGATGTAACTGAGACATAGTGACACCGTCGGGTATATAATTATCTTGATGTCCTTGAACTCAAGCTAAATTCGTTTGATGCTGCTTGGACATCGTGCTGCTTTGGATGGTTTGCTTTTCTTAATTAAGCAATACAATTGAGATTGATTCAAAAAGAGATGTGCTGCTGGCTTGATGCTCGTTGTGAATGCACTATGCCAGCAAGTCACAAAAGCGCGTAGTGTATATATACGTACGCACAGATCTACGAAACGTCTTCCTCAGCACATTTGCATGCGCATTGCTGTTGTTTGGCGTAGGTTTGCCGAAGGACCTGGAGAAATGCATGGTAGTTTCACATGGTTTGCTTAGGTGTGTTGAGGGTGCAAGTCAATCGTGTGTGTGAATGTGTGTGTGTGTGAATGTGTGTGTGTGTGTGTGTGGGTGTGTGTGTGTGTGTGCGCGCGCGCGCTACCTCCAAAGAAGACGAAGGAAGACGATTAAGACAAAGACGTATTCAGGGTGTCAATTGCTTGCAGAACAGTCCATACGTGACTGTCAATCGTAAACAAGCTTGCGACCAATATTTCACACGCGTTCTCTAGGCTACTAGGTTTCAGATGAATTGACTCTAATGAATATTCATGGATCAGTGACGTCATTGCAATCAGTATGACAGCACAGACCTGCAGAGCAGTCCCTCTGCTGTCAAAGTATATCAAAACTTGTCAAAATTTGATTTAATGTCCGCGGGCATGTCCTCAGACTAATGTTGTGCTTTTGTTTTTTGTTTCATCTTTTTGACATGTTCCCTTTAATTGATACGCCGTTTTGTATCCGCTTGACCTTGCAGTGCACTTAAATCAGATTTGTTTTTTTAAATGTTAAAGAAGAGAAGAATACACGCAAGTACCGGAATAGGAACAGCCTAACGGGATCTGAGGTACAATGCCGTTCGAGTTTGAAGGCAATGCAGCAAGCAGTTACTAAAAGGCATCCATCCCCCCACCCCCACCCCTCGGTACTCATTAAAAACGACACTACAGCCTGTCTTTTGCGGCTTCTGAAATTATACGAAACCTAAAGTGTTTGACATGCCTCAGGAGTATTACTAAACGGGATAATTATGTCAACAAAATGGAATTTTTGGATAGACAATTGATTGTACTTTTCACCAACATGTAAAAGTTGTTCAGTATTTAGCTGTTCTGGTTTTACGGGGGGAAGTTAGCTTTTGTGCGTTTGATTTACGGGGCTGCCTGTGGTCTATATTACACTGAATGGACATTAACTCATGCACAATTTAGCCGTGTGTTGCATATAGTGGGAAAACAAATTGCCACGATAAATATTATAAAGAGCCGCGTCACAAAGGTCAACACCAGAACGCACGATCCTATTTTGTTTTGACGAGTAGCATAGTAGGAAGGCCTAGGGTTTTATCGTCCCATCCCCCCAGATTACGTATGTGGACCCCACTTATACTAAGGTGATACAAAGTACTCGATTTTTATCCAATCTTAACAGATCTATTTAAAATATCTTATCACCCCCACTCCCGTCATCCTCCCGTTTTTATCCAGCTCCCGATTTTTTTATATATTTTTTTTAAACTATCGTATAAACCAAGCCATGTCCAATATAGGCAATTTAGACCTGACGGACAGTAAGCCCCTTAACTTTTCCTTTCCTTCCTAGGGTTCCTTGATTGTTAAAACAAATGAGAATGAAAGAACGTGTTTTTTCAACTGACCCCGTGGACATAGAAACTTTAACGCCAAACCTGAAGCCCAGGCCAGTATTGGCAGTCCTAGCTGGGACAAAGGAGAAATGCACGCGTCCAGCCAACAGCGAAAGTATGGCGAGCATTGGGCTGTTGTTTGGTCTTCACTGCCTCGGCCATTTGACTTGCACATCGCTGTTTGGCTGAACAGTAACTGCTGCACGTCTGCTGCCGGGCGCGAGGCTTGCACTTTATTTTCTTTCTTTCTCGTCGACCCGCAGAATGTGATCGGAGCAACGTTTGTTGTGAAAATCGTGATTTGACTATTATACCAAGTTGTCCGAAAGTGACCTTGCCGTTCACAATATCTGATGACAGTGTTCAGTTATCTACTTTTATACCTGATGCCCTGATGTATTGTGTGGCATCTATTTAGTGCAAGTGCGGGCCCCAACTGTACACTTAAAAGCCTCGTAGGCAATGTCACGCGGGTACGCTTTGTTGGTGACTGGTTGTCTATCTGGATGAGTGCCCTGGGCTGCATATAGTCTCTTGTCTAGAAGTTGAAAGCCGAGGGAACTTGCATTATGTGTTACACTTTGTTAAAGAGGACTTTGTGTGTCACGGACATTGGGTCTACATATACACACACAAACATAGTCTGACTTTGGTTTCTTTTTTAGTTTTGATTCGTTTAAGATTATCCAGTTTTGATTATTTGCTGTTGTTGTTGTTGTTGTTGTTGTTGTTGTTGTTGTTGTTGTTGTTGTTGTTGTTGTTGTTGTTGTTGTTGTTTTTCAGAGAAAGTTTCGTTTGACCTCTAGGGTGAGCCAAACTTCCAGTCCCATCAATTTTAAGAAAGTTTACTCTATTCTTCTAATTTCTCAGTTCAAGCTATCAGACATAACACTTAGTATAACTCGTTGTTCCCCAGTGTTGTTCTATGCAGACATTAATAATATTGCTAGCATCCAGAAATCGGTATTTCAAGCTGCAGCCTCTTAGCGTGAGCCTCTGAAAGGAACTAGAAAATTAGAAAAAAAAATCTGTATTCACAGAATTCCAGGTTCCTGCTCTGTACACAAAAAAGCTGTTTTGCAGCGCAAGGGAAGAACAGCTCGGCAGGTTTGCGAAGAGAACCGCGTGCCAGCGTGAGAAGAGCTGCAGGTTAGAAAGTCAGGCCTGCATGCAGGCAAGCCGTCCAGCGGAGGCCATGACCTCAAAACGGGACCACCTTCGTATCCAAACAGAGCTCCATTCATGGCGTTGTAGTACGTCTTCTCCACAGTGCCCTGTCATCCGCTTGCCCATATCATTGACTTCCCAATCCCCGGACTTAGTCCCGTCCACACAGAGAGCGAGGGGTAAGCCCCATCCGTTGATACAGTTTAATTTGAAGTGTTTTGTCACCTGGCTGTCCACCTCTGAACTCTGGCGTGGCGGTGAGGTGCGAGTCCCCCCTCACACCTGCCCTCTAGCCCCCTGTGACGCACGGACTCCGGCCTTTCCCACGTGCGCGGATAAGTCATGCGCAAACCCTCGCGTGAATCTTCTGAATTTGAAATTGGTCGTTATTCGCTTTTTTTTCGGGGGCTGGACTTTGTTTCAGAGCGAGGGTATTCGCTTTTTTTGGTGGGCTTGATTTTGTCTCTCAAAACTGGCTTTGCACAGAGCATAGTCATGGTGCCGAATTTTCATTGTCCGTCTGTGTTGTATTTTCGTTGTTTGTTCCTGTTTAGCGCGTGCACAAACAAGCAAGTGCATTTTCTGAATTTGAAATGTGTCGTTATTTGGTTTTCGTTTTCTTTTTGACTCACATGCGAAGCAAAAGTGAGTCTATGTACTCACCCGAGTCGTCCGTCCGTCCGTCCGGACGTCCGGACGTCCGGACGTCCGGAAAACTTTAACGTTGGATATTTCTTGGACACTATTCAGTCTATCAGTACCAAATTTGGCAAGATGGTGTATGATGACAAGGCCCCAAAAAACATACATAGCATCTTGACCTTGTTCTTTCTTGTCTTTATTTTTGCGGGGTGCATACTGTACGTGGAATCTGTATAATCATGCATTACGTATGTTTGTTCCTGCCAAACCAGACGTCCTTCTGAGGACCATGAAGGCTGACGTCATGCAGTGACCTGTATCAGGATTCTTTCGGGGCTGCTCTGTGCAATCTGTGAGGATAGAGACGACGTAGAATAAAACAAAATCGTGCAGAATCCTTTGGACATGATGTGACCTTTTCATCGGACACACACACACACACACACACACACACACACACACATACACACACACACACACACACACACACACACACACACACACACACATACACACACACACACACACACACACACACAGATAACAATTGCTAAAAGTCACAATGCTTACAATTCCAAACATAATCGTAATTCATACACGTGTCAAAATAAAGAAAGTGTTGCCCTTGCTTTTAAGGAATACAACTCGTGTACAGCGCATCACAATGCCGACAGATTTATTTTCGGGAAACGACTATTAAAGAAAAAGTATATCTTTCCTCGGGGTCAACTGCAAAGTTTATATGGATATATGTGAAAGCTATAAACGTACGAACTGGGTTGAAAAGGTCTTGCGTCTTTTGAAGATCAGGCATGTTTGTGTGATCTGACGGTAAGAGCGCTTAACACATTAGTATATATTTCCTTAAATCATGTTTATGGCCATCGCAGCGCTCATGTGCCCTTAGGTCAAACTGCCCAGCACTCAAATAGTATGTGACCCAACATCGGTATCTTGTGCTTTGCTATTCCTAAGATAAAAACGTTGCTCGTGTGTGTGTGTGAGTGTGTGTGTGTGTGTGTGTGTGTGTGTGTGTGTGTGTGTGTGTGTGTGTGTGTGTGTGTGTGTGTTTGTGTGTGTGTTTTTGCGTGTATATGTGTGTGTGTGTGTGTATGTGTGTGTGTGTGTTGGTGTGTTGGTGTATGTGTGTGTGCGTGTGTGTGTGTGTGTGTGTGCGTGTGTGTGTGTGCAAGCAGTCTTTATCCAAGTTAATTACAAGCTGAAGAAAAACAGTCTTGACGTAGGTGTACAAGGTACGTTGTCTGACTTAAAGGCACAGTAAGCCTCCCGTAAACCATCACAAATACGGTCAGGCTTTTACACACAGTACAAACACCCTTTCATTTAAACACTCACCGATTGAGAACATCCTAGGTACCCTCCGTAAAGAGCGAACAATTTTCAAAGAATTTATTTTTGCGTGGTTTATCTTACCCCTGCCTGAGCCATCGTGAACCCGTGTGATCCAGTTTCCCTTTTTCACAATGTAGACGTCATTTAGTCATTTGAATGCGACTCGATGTGAGCTTATTTACAATAGCACGTTTTTATGCACGAAACAAACGGCTGTGGTTCACAAGAACTCTAGCGATGGCTTTTGACTGTTGAGAGGAACGGCGATATGCATAAACCGTCGTCTGCTACGACCCTTGCGTGACCCTGCTTCCGGCCTTTTCTTTTTTCAAACTTTCACAACTTCGAATTGTACTGATCTTGTCTTGATGAAAAAAGAATTCTTTTATGATTAAAGAATGTTTGTGTAACAAGCTGTCAATTTATTATTTAGATTTTAAAAGTTAGGTCTAGCGCAAAAACGCACCACGGTCAAAAAACATTTTGATAATCATCGATTCACGGCTATCGCCAGTTTACATCGATAGAATGAGACCCGAAAGGAAGAAACTCATGTTTGACCTGAGTTCAGGATGGGTCCAAAAAGTGTTCGAGAAAATCTGCAAAATTAATTCTTTAAAAATTGCTCGCTCTTTACGTAGGGCACCTAGGATGTTCCCGTTTGGTGAGCGTTCAAATGGAAGGGTGTTTGTACTGTGTGTAAAAGCCTGACAGTATCTGTGATGGTTTACGGGAGGCTTACTGTCCGGGCGTGATTTCCGGTATTGAATATTCATAACAGCCGTCCAGCACCAAAACGAGGCGCCATTGTTGTAGAGGACTAAGTCCACAAAAATAAATTCTTTGAAAATTTCTCACGCTCGACAGAAAGCAGCCAAGATGTTCCCGTTCGGTGAGCGTTCAAATGGAAGTATGCTTGTACTGTATGTAGACGCTCGGGGAGCTCTGTGATGGTTTACGGGAGGCTTACTGTGCCTTTAAACAGTGAAGTAACCTAAGAAACGGTTTATAGGTCATGATGACACAGTTTCTTGACGTTGGTATGCCAGGTGCAGTTTCTGACGACAACAATAGAACCGAGTCACGGGTATCATTGTTTCGCAAAAGTCATGGCAACGAGGTTAACCTGCAGAAACGGGAATGTTTCGTGATAAATCGTTTGCAAAGCTTGTATCAGAAAGGGGACAAACACTCGCAAAGCTAGTCACAAACACACTTCTCTGAAGAAGGTTGCACGAGCGTCAAATGAGGAACTGAAAGGTTTCGTGATAATTCGTTTGCAAACCTTGTCCCATTATTGGCAAAAGCAGGCACAAAACACTCGCAAAGCCGTTTACAAACATACTTCTCTGAAACTAAAACTAAATTTAGATTAGGTGTACGTGATCCGATCGTGGACAGATACTTTGACTTGAAACGCGGGGACAAAGCTGTTGGAAAAGTGTTCGTGATAAAGCGTTTACCTGCTTGTCCCATAACGGGTGAAAGCAGGCACAAAGCCCTTGCAAACCTATTGTGACAAACATACTTCTCTGGAAGAAAAAAAGCAAAGAAAATCTACACGGTTTCACTGGTGGGTAGAAGATGCTGTGGCAAAAACAGAAAAGCCACGCTGCCAGCAACTGTTGACCGACATCGGCACCAATCTTTCCAGTGTCAAGACGCCGCTCAGAAGAAGAAGAAACATACACAAGCAAAACGAAACCCTGCAAAGCCGGAATTGACCATTCCGCGACCCGAACGCTTTGTTTCTTTTCACCCCCGGGCTTTTAATGAACGGAGGAGGTATTGAAGGAAGTAATCCTTTCTCAAACGCTGTCTCATTGACAGGCGGCGCTGCTCATTGAAGAGACTTACCTTCCCCTCCTTGAGATTCACGGTGCACAGACGGGAGGTAAACATACGCCTTGCGCAGAAAATCTTCGCTGCAAGTGTATCCGGCTCGTGCATCGTATTGGACATGGCGTCAAGTTGGAGGACGCTTGTAAATCGTAAGACCAATACTTCCTCACGGGGGATAACCGGTCATAAGCGGGACTGAGGCTCTACACGGGGCCTGACACGATTGAAGGCACGTTTTGTCAGTTTTCTTGGATTTGTTTGATTTACGTCGGGATTTAAAGTAAGCTACAGATTCAGCGATGCCTTACATTGTTTCTTGGTGCATAAAATGTCATAGAGCGGTTCATATTATGTGTCCGTAAATTACCATCAAAGCTGATTATGTCGGCGATCGAGCGCCGGAAATGGCTGTTCGACGGGTTTTGGAAGTAGAAATGTGCTTTATTTTACAAAATCAGCTCGTATTTGACATTTGACTACCTGGTTCAATCCAGTGCTACAAAAAAATGCAAGTCTTGTGTGTGGCGCACGTTATATGTCAAATCAGCACCGCCCTGATATGGCCCTGCGTGGTCGGCTGGGCGTTAAGCAAACAAACAAACAAACAAACAAACAAACAAATTCATGCAACGACCTTCGTGAAGGTTGACCTTAATTGAGCCCGAAGTTGAGTTTGTGTAGTTTTTATTACCGAAAATTCAGTGCTAAAGCTTCGTGCAGCGAGCTTCACGAAGTCGACTTCGCCTAAACCAGTTATAACAGGCTTCATGTTGACTTCGCCTAAACCAGTCATAACAGGCTTCATGTTGACTTCGCAAAGTCCATTTTGCCAAGGCTTATCTGTTCCCGAGTTTGTCGCAATGTTTTGGTACCTTTCCCTAATGCGTATTTCTCTGCCTTTGTTTTCTTGTGTTTTGTCACAACATGATTCATTGTGGGCTGACTGGAAGCATAATTAGCTGTAGCTGACCCTTCTGAGAGCAGTTATATCCTTTACAGTTCTGACTGTGTGCGTTGCACCCAATGTCGTAATCAGTTTGACCTCTCACCGAGCGTTTCAAGTGTGTGTCTGTCATTCTGTGCCATCTCCGTTTTGCCCTCAAATGACCCGCCTTCTTTTGTTTCCTTTACATCCGTCCCCTCTCCTACACACACACAGCCACACACAGACACACACACACACAGACAGACAGACGTAGAGAGAGACACACACACACACACACACACACACACACACACACACACACCTCTGTTTTTTCTCTTTCTTCACCTCTTCCTCTCACCGTCCTGCTTCTTCTTCACCCTCTTTCCTCAACAGGTTCGCATCTCGCTTTTGTGAGTGGCAGTAACCTACGCGGAATGAGACACGACACTTGTTGCGATATCGGTACTGTGCTGTGTTTGCGTGTTGACCCCCCGGCATCTCACGTCAAAGGAATACCCTTCCGACAGCGGCTGTAACATAGCGTATCAAGTCCCTCCCTCTAGCGTGGCCCACGAGTCTTCATGCCGCCGATCCTGGTTCCGATGGTCACAATTCAGTCTTTCATGTTATCGGTCAGCTGGCTGAGTGGACGGTTAGTTATGAGGCATTCTGAACTATGGTTTGGGGGCAAACATATCCCAAGAACGTGTAATCGCGTCGGTCTGTTTTCTGAAGAATCTTTTTGTTCTTTTGAATGTAGCTAGTTCATTGAGCTTTCCGTCTCTTTTCGTGAGTTCCAGAGAGCAGGGTTGTCTGCTTAGTAGCACTAATGTCACAGGGAAATTTTTGCCTCAGGAAACTTGCACCAAAAAGAGCAAGATCTGAAATGGTGACAGATATGTCCAAGTCACATTTACTTAATGTCAGCTGTCAGGTCGGTACACGTCAAAATGTGTGGAGACATCCAGAATCCTTGTGGCCTTTCGACTTGTTTTGGTCATTATACATGTAGAGGGCAACACTTGCCTGCAGTCTCACGCATTTACACGACGTAAGCTTGGCATACACTGGGTTTATATATGTGCTTCAAACGTTGGAGAGCGCTGGATGGAACAGAGACACGACAGGAGATTATTTTACGTTATAAATGGATGGAAGTGTTACAAGGACTTGGATTACTCGTTCATTCCGATTAAAAAAAGACCTTCATTTGCGATCGAAGTGAAGTATAGAATTAATATGGTATGTCATGTTGGAGCCGATAGCCAGTGGTCAGTCTAGCACAAATGTGTCGCACCGCTTTTAACTCCCACATCACATCAGCTAGTGTCGCCTGAGCTAAATAGAAAATGAAGCAGGCAGGCAGGCAAGAAAGAAGAGTGCAACAGACTAGGTTTGATGATTTCAATGTCTGACGATTTAATGATTTTCCTCCAGCAAGCTTTCATCATCCTTCAACAAGTGTTGATTGATTAATTGATTGATAGATTGATTAGTTAACTGATTCGGCTAACGCCTATCAGTTACAAATAATAACTATGCAGTTCTTCCTTAAACTGACTGGAAGCTCAGTAGGTGAATGACAGGCGGGGGCGGGGGCGGGGGCGGGGGCTTCTTTGACCAAAGTGATTGTAGCGTCGCTACTTTTAGATACATTCTGCAGCCTAGCTGTTTTAGGCAGAGTATTAATTTTATAGCCCTCTGTTCTAGCAGGCTAGCTGTTACCTCAGACTGTCACACCGGTCCAGCTTAGGTCTCGAGACGTGTTTGTTCGTTGTTCTGCATTTATCTTTCGGGACACACATTCTGGTGTAAAATTCGTGCGTGTATCCATGCGCGTTAGATGCACTTGATCCTGCCTCACGCTGTCATTCATGTCATTCATGAGGACACTTGTCAACTCGAAAGCTGTCCTCCCTTCTCATCAGGTATTTCAATATGCTGCATCGCAATAAGGACTTTAAAATCAGGACTTCAACCGTATCATCAACCCACAAAAGTATCAAATGTGACCTATTCATATACAGAAAACAACCGTCAGCTGGTTTTAGTGACTTCGGATCAATGATTTTCATGCATGGTATGTTTTGTGCGAAAGTGTCTCACGTGATTTTCTGACGCTCAGACGCACGTCTTGATGTGAAACGTCCTAAGAGATCATCCCAAACCGCAAAACTGGTGTTTGCTTTGAGATGCACCGAGCATGTACGTGTCTCACTTTGATTCTGCATTCAAATTATGTTATGCTTAAGGGGAGGGTCATTCAGAC
>NC_090246.1:75083880-75118880 GCF_037325665.1 Littorina saxatilis | reverse complement strand
TCATGCTTAGTATCAGACTCCCCGATGAGTAAAGATACAACACGAGAAATATGCCACATTTATTTTGAAAATGTGCTAACCGTCGAGTCCTTCGAGTCAATTCAAGGGGAGTCACTCCGCACAGTCAATCCGTCGAAGCTCGACTGGAGGTTTTGAATCGCAAATAACGAAGAGCACAGTTCTTTCTCCGAGTTCAAATGGAATTTACCAACAGAAATTAAAATGCGTGTGACGAAAGCACGACACACTTGAGACACCCCACACAAAAGTAGATCTTACTGTACACGACCTGACCACACAGTTATGCCTATTCAAATGCGCGTAGCAAAATGTGTGTTTGGAATCTTCTTTTTTCTATGGCGGTACTGACAATATCGTTATTGAAACAATCCCAGTGCACTAAGGGATTTATAGAGCAAATCTCAAAAATAATTATTGAACTCAGCGCTATGCGCTTCGTTCAATAATGAATTTTCTCGATTTGCTCTATAAATCCCTCAGTGCACTGGGATGTCTCAATAACTTAAATAATAATAATTAATTTATACATCCCCGCAACGATGGGAAAAGCCCTGGAAGTAATTAAACTAATTAAATAGGACTATATGTCAGCCTTTAACATCTTGATTAGATAAAACATTCACAGCACGGATCCTAGATGCCAAATAATGTACATGCTATATAACATGTCAAGTTACCGCGTTGAAGTATGCAGTTGGGATTGAAAAATCAACAACACTTTTTCGCACAAAAAACATGGCAGTACGATTGAGGGACATGGGGTCTTTCAGATAGTTCTGTAAAGACCAACAACAATAAACCGGAATAAAGACAAGAAGGTGAAGAAATGAAACAGAAGACATAAGCTGGGTTGTGTGTGACAAAGGACCAGAAATGAGAGAGAGAGAAAATGGAAGCAGCAACACCCAAACTTCAACCAGTCTGACTGCTATTACCAACTGAGCAAACGGGACCAGATCATTCTGTTCAGGCTGAGAACAGGGCACAACCGACTAAATGCCCACATGTACAGCAAATTCAGAATTGGCGAGTCCGAGATGTGCTCCTGCAATGCAGACATCATGAATGCTGAGCACCTGCTGCACAACTGCCGACTCCATGACGCTCCCAGGCAGGCATCGTGGCCGGAACCAGTACCACTGAGGGTCAAGCTCTTCGGCGGCCTGGAGGACCTACAGAGGACAGCTGCTTTCGTGCGGGCGATTGGCATCTCCATCTAGTGAACGACGAAGAAGAAGAAGAAGAAGAAGAGAGAGAGAGAGAGAGAGAGAGAGAGAGAGAGAGAGAGAGAGAGAGAGAGAGAGAGAGAGACAGACAGACAGACAGACAGACAGACAGACAGACAGACAGACAGACAGACAGACAGACAGACAGACAGACAGACAGACAGACAGACAGACAGACAGACAGACAGACAGACAGACAGACAGACAGACAGACAGACAGACAGACAGACAGACAGACAGAGAGACAGAGACAGAAAGAGACAGACAGAGAGACAGACAGAGACAGAGACAGACAGACAGAGAAAGAGAGAGGGGAGAAGAGAGACTGTTATGGTAATTAGAAGTGAGAGGCATTGTTAGCGCATAATATAGAATACCGCTTGATAATTTTAAACCCTGGGACTTTTCACTTTCAAACCATGCAATGCACTACAGTCAGAAGATACTCTTTTTCGTGGAGGCTAAGTGCAAAGGTTCTCTCTTCCTCGTAAAAACCGGACTACCTGCGATTTTTTCAATTTGTGTCTTAAGGCGGGTCGCCAGATTGCGGGTTAACGACGGATTTAGATGGAAGGAGTAAAGTCGTTTTTAGAAGCGTAGCGTTTGAGACGACCGTAAATAAGTTTGATGACCAAGGCGCTGGGGTATGCAGGGAAAGAGGGACCCCATGTGTCGGCTGTGACGAGACATCATAAAAATGCTGCAAAGGAGATAATGCATGAATTATAACAACAGTGGCGGCGGCAGTAAATGCCGAAGGTTTAGGGAAATTTAGATAACTTTTGGGCTAGGGGAGTTGGGTTTTTTCGTTCGTCCGACGAAATGTTGAACCGCTAAAGTCGAACGGGCCAAACTAAATTAATTGTTTGACAAGTAAAGAGGGTTTTATCAATCGTCTGCCGACATTTTCAACAAAAGGTCGCCCGAGAGCGTGGATTTGATTAGTCTGGTTAGACTAGAAAACGCCATGACAATGTTATCACTGACCATTCTGATTCATCATCGCTCCACGCTATCGCTTTAAGTCCCTCTGACCGGACGCTACAGTCCTACGCGAATCTATCAAAAGAAGAAGTTATCTCCCATATTTTGTTCGCTAGCAGTGTTCGCGATACGAAAATGATTGCAGATTGGCCGACTTCGACAGTTGTCTCCGTTCTGTTCTTCACAGTTATGATAAAGACATCATTCTAAGGTCAAAACAAGTCGAAATTTTGGGACTGCTGCCGGAAGGAGACCGTAATGTATGGTTGCATCACTGTCAAAACCAAACGGTGGATTATCATCTGACACTGTTGCCATATTTAGAGTTGTTTGCACAGTAAATACATCCGCGAAAAATAGCTCGCTTGAAATTGTCTAAAATAAAAATTCCTCTGTAATTTAAAAATTACAAAACACCGTGAAAATTCATTATCGACGATCGCGAATCTGCTTATATCAATAACACGTTACAAAAAGCTCTAAATATGTACAAAAATCGGTTTCCTTGCCAGGCAAGGAAACTCAAGGCATCCTGTCAGGGAGAGAATGAGCCGAACTCATTTTGACCTGAGGTCAGGATGATCACTGACAGCAATCAAAACTTTGAGAGATCAAGGGACAAGTTACTGCAAACGTACCGCATGGTTATACAAACATGGAGGCGCTGACCTTTGTTTCGCTGCGGCAGTTCGTTGATCTTTTAAACCTCCCCTATCTGTCAGATAATTGCAGTCCCAAGTCCTGGCTATTATAAGAGAAGTTCAAGTTGTGGACGTTTCAGACAGTAAGACGAGATGACGGTGACTGAGACACTCAGATCAGCAATACCTACACGCCCTTGGCGAGTGCTGAAGGGTCAGACAGCAGCTAGGCCTCTTATCTGTGGAGTGTCCTGCATTTGCATTGAAAGCTTTGAAAACAACTCGTTGGTCTGAAATGTAGGTCTCGTATAAAGCTAGTTATACATTATCATGTTAATTGGGCGAAGTTAACTTTGCGAAATATACTTCACCAAGCTCGCTGCACAAAGCCTTGGCGGAATTGACATTTTAGTAAAAAGTTAACATTTTCGCTAGGTTGTCTTCGGGCTCAAGTCTTCTTCTTCTTCTCGATCGCTCAGACAGGGACTCCGGAACTTCTGATGAAGTTTGCAGTACAGCGAAGACTCCGCAGGGTGCCGAAGATCTTCTCCTGAACTGGTGTGTCCGCAGACCATGTTTCTGCTCGTAGTTTCTGGTGGATTGGACAGTGTTGGAGGAGGTGTTCCACTGTCATGTCTGCGATGCCACAGTGGCATACAGGCGTGTAGGGCTCAAGTAAAGACGCGAGTAAAAGTCAAAACTGCGAACAACCTTCTTGCCTAATCCTGATCTAATTTGGATTTTTGATTGAAAAAATCAATAAATTGCACAGCAGTGGAATTGTATGTGTGTAGATATTTGAAATCAACGTCTTATTGTTTCATATTTCTTACCGCTCCACTCATTGTTGCTAGCAAGCAATGTCGTATTATGTAAGGTTTAGAAAGAAATAGTGAATATCGCATGGTCTCTTTAAAGCCATATGTACTCGATGACTATACACGCTAATTGCTTTACCAACAGCTGGAGACAGACTAAATTAAGTTCCCTGCAAAATATTGTGGTCTAGGACCCCTTAAATGTTGAGATATTTGAATTTTCATTTTGATCTGGATCGTCCTATTTATAGATTTGGCAACACATGTAACGTTGATGCAAGGGAGAGAACACCGCGGCTTTGTTGACATCCTCACTTTTTCAGAGGCTAGAACAAGCTGTAATGCATGTATTATGGTCCGCGCATGGTGACGTATCGTCATTATATGGTCTTATGGTGCGTTTGACATCGATTGTGGGCAAACTACACTTTGTAAACACGGGAGTGCGTTAGTATGCCTTTAACGTTAACATTTAAAAAGAAATAAATAAGTTCCTGCAGACCAAGCATGTTTTGAACTCAGCCAAACCGAAGAAAACTATTTGCTGAAGTTAAAACGCACGTGTGATACCAATAAAGCTAGCATAGTTTTTATACAATGCGATGCTGCGTTAATCGGATAGTCTTTTGGTTTTTCAGGTATTCAACCCTGACTCAGCAAACCTTTTCTGTCACATTTATACAATGAGCTGTCTGCGGGTGTTAGGATAAGACAGCTTGAAGCTTATCCCGTCCGCCTCACAAAATGACAAGACTTTAATACGGCACTAACATGGCGCAAATACTCAAATAATGCCCCCGTTTTACACAAATATCCAACACTTCAGAATGCAATGACACATTTTGTGAAATCCCCTAAGCCGTAAAGGGGGTTTAGATAAAAAAAATAAAAAAAATGTTGCATGCATTTTACACTTGGTTGACGCACGATGATTCATCGTGGATTCATCTGACTTGCTTGAGCTAGAGTTACCTGAGTTTGGGCCGTGCCTTTTGAAGAGGAAAACACAAAAAAGACAAAAGTTCAGCTGTACCCTCATTCCAAAGTTTAAATCACATCGTAGATGACAGAAACGTTACCAATGATTCATCGTTTGTGAAAAGAAAGTCGACACGTGGATTGAAAGGGCGTAGACACAATACGAGAAATGAAAGAAACTGACAAATGAGAGAGAAAAACTGAACAAGAGAGAGAGACATCAAAATGAATTTAGCGAAAAGGAAAAAAACATGAAAATAAAATGGGAGAAGAAATGACAAGAAGGATGGGTACATTCAGTGATTAGGTTGGGGGGGGGGGGAGAGAAAGAGGAGAAAAAGAAGAAGTGGGAGGAGAAGATTGAGAAGAGAAGGAGGCGGAGGGAGGGATAGAAGGGAACGAGATTTTGAAAGAAAAGATAACCCCACAAGATTAAAACCAACGCAGTGGAGATGAACAAAACGAGAGATTTAACTGAGCCCATGAGTCGTCGCGGTAATAACCAACATTGATTGGGTCTTTCAGGGTGAATGTTTGCAAACGTTGTCCTCAGAAACACAAATCGAAAAAGCCGCGATGGTTCCTCATATAAATCCAAACAGCCTGATTGGCTCTTACTTCAACAATTCACGTTACACCTGAAGCTGAAACCCATTCAATACTTTGCATTGTCACATTTAAACATTGTTTTTTCTAGCCCAGCTTGTCATGAAAGAAAACTCGTGAAAATGATGACAATATATACAGTACAGTATCACAGAACAAAACAAATTCTAATGCACATGAAACCTCCACAAAAAGGGAGACTAGAATTGTTTTGAAGACTTGTGAAAATGATGAAAATATAATATATTATACAGTACAGTAACATAGGAAAAAGCTTCTGATGCGCAAGAACCCTTCACAAAAAAAGAGAGACTAATATTATGTGGAAGAAGTCGGAGATGGAGACCAAGTCTCATCAGTTGTAGACCGATTTGATTTGACCAGCATCGGGGCAAAACTGCATCTCTCACATGGAAGCTGGTTAACCTGGCGAAGGGGTTGGAATTTGAGATCAGTGGGTTGGAGACAGTCTGATTCGCCCCCTGTCGACTTTACGAGGAAGGCAAATCACTCGGGCCATGGTTGCACAGGGCCACATGACTCCGACGGACTTGCTGTCCTTGACTTCTCTGCACACAGCGATTCGCTCAGTCTAGTCCGCTCAGTCTAGTCCGCTCAGTCTGTCGCTGATTGTGAAAACAAGACATTGGGATTTTTGAAGTGTTGTCGTTGATTACAGCATGATCGAGAGAACAAGAAATAAAAAATAAAAATGTTGTTGTGGTTTATAGCATGTAGATGAGCATTTTGAACAGCAAATGCAGATCCAGCTGACTACACCCCGCTCCCCCCCCCCCCCCCCCCCCACCCCCCCACACACACACCACCACCACCACCAACATTCCACCCGACTCCCAATCACTTACTCCCACCCACCCCCCCCCCCCCCCCACACACACACACACAGCTTCCTACATATACCCAACTTTCTATATATATACGACTAGTGTCTGTGTGTCTGTGTGTCTGTGTGTCTGTTCGCGATGCACGGCCAAAGTTCTCGGTCGATCTTTTTCAAATTTGGAGACCGTATTCAGCTACACCCCGGACACAACCTCATCGATGAGATATTTTAACACGTGCTCTCAGCGCGCAGCGCTGAACCGATTTTGGTTTTTCTGTAGATCCACTATATCCATTCCCAGTAACTCTTCCTTATCTTCTCCAGTGTTTTGTTTTGCGCGTTTATCTCCCTTCCTTCGTGTGGCGTCAATCCATATTCCCGTTACTACGTTACTATTTTTAGAAGGTCACTGCACGTTACTATTTTTAGATCTCCTTTCCTTCGTGTGGCGTCAATCCATATTCCCGTTACTACGTTACTATTTTAAGAAGGTCACTGCACGTTACTATTTTTAGATCTCCCTTCCTTCGTGCTCCGGCGAAGCCGGCTTACACCCGGCAAAGCCGGGTCCCAGGCGCAGCCTGGTATTCGGCTCTACTTCTTCCCGGCGAAGCCGGTACCCGGCGAAGCGGGTAATCATCTAGTTCCAAATATACACCCTCATACAAGTGAAAGTGAAAACATCAACTGTCGCTGTGTTATTATTCTGCGTCCCTGGCACGAGCTCCCTGTCTCGAAAGCTGGAGTTTGTCTGTCACATATCAAAGGTCACAGTCTTCGGGGGCCGATCGAAATAACCAGACAGTCTGCAACATGTCGTCTGTTGAATTTGACAGTGGGTGTGTATTTGCTTTAGGTTTTCTTCTGCTTTTCGCACGTAGGCGCCACCGTGGATTATTATGAAGTGACATTCAGAATTTTATAAGAGTGTGCTTGTGATTTCGGGGAATTGTGTTTGTCAAGACTGTGTGTATTTCCAATCGATTTTTTCTCAATGGGAGAGGAAGAATTGTGTTTGTTCACTGCATGATTATGTCCTTGTACTTTCTTTTTCTTTGACTTTTTTCTTTCTTCTTCCTGTAGTTGCATAATCTGGATTAGAAATTAAAATTTGTCATCAAAATCGAAAAAATAGAGAGAAAAAAAGAGCATACTAATTAAGGGTTTCATTGCCACGGTCTTGGACACTTCACATAATTATTTATTTGTTGCAAAGAGTCCAAACTTAGAATGAACAATTACTAATGACGTGATTGAGACCGTTGGAATTTTCGGACCACGCTCAGAAGAAAGTGTGTGTGTGTGTGTGTGTGTGTGTGTGTGTGTGTGTGTGTGTGTGTGTGTGTGTGTGTGTGTGTGTGTGTGTGTTTGTTAAGACCGCGTCGTTTTGACTTTGGCCTGAAAATGGAGCCGAATTGTTTTGACGCACCCCGTTGTTTTGACGTCACAACAACGGCACTGGGTGCAGTGCCTTTGTAGTGCACTTGCACTACAACGGCACTGGGTCCAGTACCCGCTCCGGCATCGAAGCATTTTCCACTAAAAAATGCACAAAATTTGACCTATTTCGTCGCCTATAGAGGACGGAAAGAATGTCATTTCAATGGTGTGATAACATTCTTTCCGTCTAAAAAGTCAACTTAACGGGAAAAAAGTCAACTTAACGGTGTCAAAACATGTATGTGTGTGTGTGTGTGTGTGTGTGTGTGTGTGTGTGTGTGTGTGTGTGTGTGTGTGTGTGTGTTGAGACGTGTTAGATAGTTTGCGCTTTTCCCTCTGTATACACGCGGTTTGTAAAAGGACATCAAAGGAAAATGTATCAAAAGATGTCATGAAGGTCAAACTTGGCTGTAAGATTCCCTTACCTCCGTCTCGCATTTAACAAGGCCAGTCGATCGTCACGCACACCCACCAAAAGACACCCAAAACTTTGTCGGAACAGTTTCAACTTCTTACCGTGCGATCCTCGACTCTTCGATGCTCGCACGTCTACACAAAACGCCGCGCTTTCTTGATCACAGCTCGAGATCTCGCCGAAAGCACGCAAAATCTCGCGCCGTGTGCACCACCACGCGAACAATGTCGGCCATGTTTGCACTTCTCATACTTGCCGTCATAATTTAGTGATGACACGGGGGCTGTGAGAATTGCAGAGATCGCGCAGTAGGTGTTCTGACCTGTTTACACTCCCTTGGAACTTGAGGGTTTAAGAAGAAGGGGTGACATAAGGAGTAAGAGAGAGAAAAAAATACAGAGACCTTGTGCAAATGTCCGCGATTCAGTTACCTCTTCCGTCGATCTGACCCGCTGTGTGACCCGACCTGGGATGAGCTGTGTTTGTCAAGGGTTGCTTTGCGATTAAGATTAGCCTTGAGCAAAATAGTTTAATACCTAAGGTTTTTCTGCTTAAACGTACGCAGACGTACATCAGTCAGTGCTACTGTGACATGATCTACTATATGTGACCCTCCACCACGGAATGAGTCGCATGTCACCTTTGCATGATTTTCATATTTTTACATTTTCCCAAAGAGTTTGCTATGCTCTATCCAGTGGTGAAAACCGTTTTAGAAAAGAGCGAACACTTTTTGAGTTATACGCCTGTGAGTAAGGTGACCCTCACACTGTTACCAGATACCCCCCAGAATTATATTAAGCCTAGTGCAGAACCGAGCGAGGTGACATGCGACTCATTCTGTGGTGGAGGGTCACATATGACCCGCGTCCGTGTGATCTGAACCTGATCTTTGCGTTCGTTGTTTTACGATCTGCATTAGCCGATAGAGCCTACGGTCGCTTTTCAACTTGAGGTAGGTAGTAGTAACTGCTTAAAATCTATCTCAACGGGCTCTCACGGTGATCTGAATCTGCTCAGTGTTTATCGCACGTTGCTTTGTAATTTGGAATACCTACGAGCATTCGTGTATAAGCTGTTCTTCGTAAGATAGTTACTATTCAGTCTTGAGTCGAGCGTTTGAAAATGCCTGAGCCTGAAGGCGGGTGTAACTTACACCTCTTGGTATCAGTCTGCCTTAGAGATGAGTACGACAGTTGGCCAGATGGCCAGATTAGCGCGCTGCATTTCCTGCATAGAACCAGAGACTGTAGAGTACACAGAGACGCTTCATTCGGCGCTGAAAATTGAAACAGGAAGCCCTGTGGCGCCACCACGCGGAAACATGTAAAAACCTACTTTCCCTTTCCACAGCAGTAGCGATATCGTGCAGCACAACCATGGCCGCACCAAAAAGAAAACACAGCGGGGCATGGTCTTTGGCCATCAATTGCTCAAACTCACATGCCAAAGGCTTCAGGATGTTCAAATTTCCTGAGGAAGAGAGCAAGTGAGGATTGTTTTTTTGTTTTTTTTCTCTCGTTAAATGTCGGAAAATCAGTAAAAAGTGTAGCGTCGAACTGCGTGTATTCTACCAGAACAGAGAAAACACACACTGTACACAAGCTCAACAATGTGATTGCGCAGTTGTTTAATTAACATCAGGCTTAATTTTGTTTTGAAGGACAACTGAACAATTGATTCTATTCTTCGTCCAAGCGCAAAAGTCGAAAACTTCTCAAACTAGAATACTTGTGACGATGCTGTTCAAAGTGTCATCCAGTCGGTCCGTACCTCGTTAATTCATCTCAATTCATGTGCGTGTGTGTGTGTGTGTGCGTGTGTGTGTGTCTGTGTCTGTGTGCGTGCGTGCGTGTGTGTGTGTGTTTGTGTGTGTAACTGACTCAGAGAGAGAGAGAGAGAGAGAGACAATGACAACGACAATGACAATGACAAATCTTTATTTTTCGAGGGTGACAAGAATAAGCATAGATATGCTTTTTTGCATCTGGCCCTCGCCCTAAAGAGGGACTGAACTATTTTACTATAACTATGACTAGGAAAAAAAAAGAGAGAGAGAGAGAGAGAGAGCTTTCTGAACAAGAAAGAAGCAACCGATAAGAAATAAGACAATCATCGATCGATCAAGATTCTTTAATTAAAGTCAGCTAGGTCACAATAATGTTGTTTAAGTTGCTGTATTTTACAGTTTTCCTTACATGATAATTTCTTAGCACCGTGCAATTGACTACCCATTTCACTTTAGAGGTGCTGGGACGACGCCAAGTTGACTAAATGCCTTAGTTACCGATTTGACCGGGAACTATTTCGTTAACGATTTATTCCTGACATATTTTCTCAGGCTTAAGTGACCATGTATACAGTATGTATTTGTATTTGACTAAAACACACAAAAATAACGACGGTTAGTTCGTGAAAAGACACTGACTTGAATCATGTTTGCATAACTACAGCGATGCAGCGGGTATTGCCTAAGTAAATTTGATTTAATTTTAATCTACACCATTTTCTGCGGTGTTTTTATGGTCATTTAAAAAGGATGTTCACAAACAAACATATTTTTTCGTTCAGTTACTTTTTGCAGCACTGTCAGCCGGACAGAACAGACAGTATGTTAATACAAGGAACTTAGTCGATAAATATCGACAGGGGGCCGACAAATGGTTTAAATGGGAAATGTGTGTATATGGGTGTGGGTTTGAAACAAACAAACAAACCAACCCATGTGAACCCCGGGCCGCAGGCCTTCGATGTAGTGATTGAAAAAAAAGGATGTTCTCAAATGGTTCAATTCTCATTTGGTCTGATTCTCAAATGGTACCGGTATACTCCCCCCCCCCCTGGCCGCAAGCCTAGGAGTAAAATTTTATAGACACTGACCTTCTTCCCAGGGGTCATTGACCCAGTTTTAGCTATGAGAGGTGGTTCGCCCAGAGGCTGTAGAGTATACTGGGGCGGTCTCTTTGATGTCTTGAGAGGAAACTTGGCCAGGGTAGTACATGCACCAGAACTGGTGGACACCAAGGACAAACATGAAATCGAAGCAGTTTGCTTTCAGAGAGAACGGTCGTCAGCAACTCAAACTTCTCTGTTTTCTTTTTTTTTTAAATCTGACTGTCTTTGTGGCCCCCTGACTCCGCCCCCCTCCCTCTGTAAGGACCCCCCTCCACAAGGACCGATTTTTGTCAACATTTTAAAGGTCGCTAGAGAGGGGTTCCACTGTATGACCTAACCGCTACTGGCAGACGGCCTCAATCTTCACGCGCAAAGACGAGATTAATAGGTGCTCGGTTTTGGTATTTTGAATTACATTACATTAAACCTTTGTTGGGTTTCATGGTCATGGCAACAGCCATAATAATATTACATGATGTATAATATCATATTTCAGCATATGTGAATTACATGTCATCATACTAAACTGTCATACATTTTTATTCCTACATTATTGTGATTGATCACAACCAAACCTACTATCATTGGACACATCCAAATGCAAGCGCCTGTTCTTGACAATTTCCCTCTAATCTAAATATAAAATCAGTGCAATTTCCTGGGTCGGGCTTTGCCACAGACACTCACGGTTTGGCCTGTAGGTAAAATGTACAATGTATTTTCTGATTTGTGCACAAAAGCTTTTTTTCTTTTTTCTTTTTTTTAACATAACAATGTTTAATGTCACTGTATGTTTAAAAGACCATGGTCATATTTGTAAAAAAAATGTTAAATTAGAAAATAAATAACATTTTGGTTCATGATTTTTCCTACACCTGTGCTAAAAATAAGAAATAAAAATGTCGGGTATATAAGTCACTCAAATACAGCTAGGTATGAATGGCTCGGTTTGAGTTTGTTGCAGTTGACCCTGCACAATGCGACATATCATGTTTTTGTTGAACAATTTTGACGTCACCCCTCCCATAGGGTGACGTATTTCACAACTTCCTGTGTTACACAAACTCTGTGATGACCAATTTTGACGTCACCCCTCCCATAGGGTGACGGATTTCACAACTTTCTACAGATGAACAATTTTGACGTCACCCCTCCCATAGGGTGACGGATGTCACAACTTCCTGTGTACACAAACTGATGACGTATTTCACAACAAAATGGCGCTGCCCATGGTCAACCTCGAAACTATCCGTATAGAATGGGGGCGTCCTCGCCCCCATAATAAACGTGATAAGTAAACACAGCCGACAGCAGCCGCTGTACGCGAATTTCCTTGTGCGGCAGGTAGGTGTGGCTCTTTTCCCGCGCAGGTCTCATTTTTGCACCGCAGCGCAAAGAACTTGAGGATGACGCGTCTCTGTATACTCTATAGGCCCATTGCAGAAACTCAAGTTATCAACAGCATTTCTACTCGGCGCGCGCGGTATGAGAATCACGGGTCGTAACTCTCTGGAATTGGTCATCCGCCGCCATGTTGGATGCCTTGCACGATCTCTGACAGTGCTTGAGCGTTGGGTGGCGACTCAACAAAAGTGAAAATGACACGTTGTGTGGCCAAAAACTGCAGTCAGCAGGCACACTTTAGGATACCTAAAGTTGTTTACCATCAGGGTGACAACTGGAAGGAAGTTACTAAGCGGAGAAGACGATTATAACTGGTTATTTTTTGCTGTGTGCAGTGCGCTAATCAACAATTGTCCATCGGTTGTGCCTTTAGAGTGAACACTGTGATAGGATGCTTTGAAAATTATACTTTGCAGTAGTTACCTGATCTACATTGTACCTCATTTGCCTGTCTTGAGAGCTTTATCTTGTGAATTTTGGTGCACTGTCTGCATGGTAATTTGAGATAAAGAATAAATAAATGAATATAATAATGTATTCTTGCTTTACTTTTTATGTTGTGCTGTTGTGTTAACAAGGCAGATCCCCTTTGGACTCATGCATGCACAGTTTTCTTCATTTTGTCTGCATACACAGTGAAATACGCAAAAAGAACAAGAGTGCAATGAAGAAAACTAACAAGTCAAGTCAAGTCAATATTTATTTCAAAAACCCCTAGGGTTACATGAATAAAATAAAAATTGCAATAAACACGACAAAAAAGATATATGTATTAATGAGACACAACACTTCTAATTAACCGAAAATGAATCAAGCTTAATTCATAACAAAATAATTGTAATCATACTTTTTTTTTACAGGAATGTATATGTTTCTGTGTTTGTTTTTGTTTTAATAAAAAAAAAAACCCACGTGATCAAATAATCAGAACTCTTTCAAAATACTCTTAATAAAATATATTAAATTCAATAACTTTCGTTTCTTTGTTAATTCAAATAAATGTTTAAATTTGACTGCATTTAAATTTCTACGAAAATACAATGGTAAAAACCTTTTCCTCACATTTTCAAAAAAATGACACTGAAATATATAATGAAATTCATCCCCGAGTTCTCCAGACTGGCATTTAACACATATTCTTTCGTTATGTGGTATATTTAACATTCGGCCTTTCTGTATTGGTAATTTATGATTTAATGTTCTAAAACGTAAAAAAGAGAGTGCTAGGTTATTGGGTAAAATGTTCAAATAATTTTCAAATATAAATGTATCTTTAAACAATCTATAATTCAAACAAGTTTCTTTTTCATTTAATTCTGAAAACCACGATTGTATATATTGATCTTTTAGGCATTGCAACGTTTCCAATTTAAACCATTTTTCAGAACATCGTAAATTAAACTGGTCATGCCAAAAACCACTAAGACCAAAGACGGCATCCAATATGGCGGCGCGAAGAGAGTATGAGCGGAGTTGTGCCCCTTATGGCTAAAGCTAGCCGATCCATTTGATAACGTCACGCCGAGTAAGAAGAATGAATTGGACCTATAGTCTCTGATAGAACTAAGGCGCGGCTGCAGCGACGGTAAACATTAGTGGACACTGCTCACAGCCCGGCACACGGCACTGTAAACATTCCCCGTCCCTTCATCCTCTCTCGCCACCATCCGCCCTACCCTTGGTCTCATGCCTGTATTGGCCACTGTAAATCCGCCGAGTCCTCTTCTGTAAGGGACATTTCAAGTAGATCTTCGTTTGTTGTGCGTTGTGTGTGTTTCTGTCATTCTTTCGGCTGTCCTTGTTTATCATTGGTTTACGCGTTTCTTTGAAATCGTATCAGAACAGTTGACTTCAATAAAGATGCTAAATTATGTTCGACTTGAGAAGAAATTAACATGAGTGTGATAGATTACTGTATTGTACATCGGGAAATTCATAGCGCGTGTTTTATTTGATCAATGTAGGAGCCGAGAGACCAATCGAAAGAAAAAAGCGAGCACACACACACACACACACACACACACACACACACACAATAGATTCAAAAGTGCTGGTAACCTGAACTGTACAGCACACACACACACAAGTACATACACACACACAAACACACACACACACACGCACACACACACACACACACACACACACACACACACACTCCAACACCTCCTCTTCCTGGAGGCAAGAATAGCCTATAAAGGATAATTGCTAAACAGTTACACTAACGGGGGCCCGGGTAGCTCAGGTGGTAGAGCACTGGACTTGTGATCGAGAGGTCGCTGGTTCGAATCCGGGCCGGGACGGACACGGGTCAACTTTATGTGCAGACCCAGAGACGGTATCCATCTCCCACCCCCGTGTCACCACAATGGCACGTTAAAGATCTTGGTCATTCTACCATAAGTGCAGATGGCTGATACCACCTAAACACGCAAACATCAAAAAGCCGTGAGGGCGTAAAACTCGAATCGTATAAACCAATTCATGTCCAATATAGGCAATTAAGACCTGACGGACAATAAGCCCCTTAAAATTTACTTTTTTTTGTTTTTTGTTACACTAACCGTGGCTTCCATAGCTTCGTCCACTAGCTCGGTTGTTTGCACCTGAAAGCCCGTCACGAGTCCTTTCAAGCGCATGTGCAATGAGTTTTGTTTATTTGTCGGGTTATTACGTGAAACTTTGGAAGAATTGAGAGTGATCTGTAGATACAATTGATTGCACATATCTCGTGTTCGAATTAAGATCTTCGTGCCAATAATAGTGCAATCGTTGGATTGTGTTTTAGGTTCATCCGTAAAAAGAAAACCGGGATTGTTGTACTTTGTCATATCAAACCGAACGTTACTGGGCGAGAAACGTCCGTCCGTGCCCCACGGGAAATATCGACGTAACAGTACAAAGGTCCAGTGACCTCGATCGCCCCACACGTTGGTGTAGTGTACTGACCTTTTTTTGTTCTTTAAAACAAATTCTCAGCCAGAGTTCAAACCGGGTCAAAGCTTTCGCTGTCTCAGTCAAGTCATAGAATCTGTACAAGTAACAATTAAGACGTATGTCAATGCCAAAGCTAGGAAGACAATCAATTGCCACAGAGAATCTTCGCAATCACCGATTTATTTGCTGTCATTTCGGTAGAGCTGCTAAACTTTTCGACAGTAGTAGGGGAAAGGTAACACCAAGGACTGCTTTACACTTTCGAAACTTGTCGAAACTTGTATAGCATTACACGTTTTGGATTTTCGTTCAGAAGTATAGTTAAGAAGACACTGCAATGGAATTTTAAGGATGTTTTCAATGCACAAGAACAACACGACAAAATATCGCGACAAACAAACGAACTTACAAACGAGCACACAACAAACGGGATAACGTAGCACCATATTTACGTATTTGTATATTCGAGGAGTCGACACCCAAGAAACAAAAATCAAAGGAATTTTCACATTATATTTTTGTTTTCAAGTACCTGCAGAGCAGGCTTATTGCAGTTCATAATTTTACCCCTGGCATACTAAATCAGTATCCCTGGGCACAATAGTGTATAATTAGAGGCAGCTAGTAAACCCGCTTGATCTCAATAGGATAACAAAAATCAGTCATGGATAATAAAAGCGGTCGTGAAGACTTACTGATGATCGGCAAAGATCCTTTTAAGCTCATGAAATAAAAGATAAAAAGTGGTATATTACCATGTTTGTGTTTGTGTGTGTGTGTGTGTGTGTGTGTGTGTGTGTGTGCTTGTGCTTGTGTGTGTGTGTGTGTGTGTGTGTTATGTGTGTGTGTTATGTGTGTGTGTGTGTGTGTGTTATGTGTGTGTGTGTGTGTAGTGTGTTTGTTTGTGTGTGTGTGTTGTGTGTGTGTAGTGTGTGTGTGTGTGTGTGTGTAGTTTGTTTGTTTGTGTGTGTTTGCTTTCATGGTCCGATTTTCAAGATAGACGCTTTAGTATAATTAAAACAATAAAAATAAAAAAGCTCGTCGTTTTTAATGTTCGACTGTTCAAATGTATATTGAATTCGCCGTTTAAGTCTAACTTTACTCACAACAGCCACAGGGTGGTACCACCGATGACAAACGGTCGTCACAGTGTTTTGGTCAAATATTGACTTAAGGATGTAACTTTATGCATATGCGTGCGTATTTAAATACACGGGGATTGACTTGTCACACCTAGGTGGGGGTAAAAAGTGTGAATACCATCGGTTTGTGTGTGAACAGATTTCAAGCAGAAGCCATTTGTCAACATTACGCTGATCCCCCACACCTGAGGGGCGTACTGAGACACATACATACACTAACGTGTTCCGCTTGCTGGTATACACACTTAAGCCATTGAGTGAGTGATACGCATTGCGCTTGAATTGAATTAAAGTTGTATGTAAACAGACGTGTAAGTATTCAAGAGAGAGGCGTGTCTATGAGCGAGTGCGAGTGTGGTACTGCTGTAGATGTGCAGATGATGACAGCTCGCACCACGCTCCAACACACTATCACACCTACAGCTTATGTACAGGCAAGCACACGCACACACACACACACACACACACACACACACACACACACACACACACACGTACACACATACGCATACAAACACACATAAACACACACACACACACACACACACCCCTGCCCCTACACAGAGACACATCAACTAATGAACCAAGCAAAATCAAATCATCGTTCAGCTTACATTGAAGAAGGGAAGAGAGATAATCGACGTGACAACACTACCCGACCTGGTCGCTTATTTCCCTTTAGCTGAGTATTGCTTTTTCTTTTTCTCCAACGTTCTATGTTTATGCATCTCCACTGATACTTTATGCCGGTTTGTGCAGTAAAAACAATGCAATGTCAAAAATAATTATGTTCAGTTTTTGTCGACGAAATTCTTTCTTATGGGATTCACTGAAATATTCTGCTAGGTCAAAGTGCTTTGAACTTTTGGCTAGACATTTCGACTCGGATGAAAAAGAATATAGGTCAGAAAGTCAGAGTGACACAGAGACAAAGCGGAGGAGGGGGGGAGGGGGTCGGGGGTGGGGGGTGGCTGTGGGGTGGTAGATAGACAAAAACAGTGGGTTCTTTATAGGACGGATCATTACATTTTCTTTACTCTTAATTTGGCATGTAAAAGATCCGTTATTTTTAAAATTTAAAAAAATAAAATAAAAACACGTCACGTAGCTTTTCTAAATCCTTACTCACTCGCTCATAAACCCACTCACTCCCTCGCACACTCACTCACTCACTCACTCACTCACTTCTTCACTAATCCACTCATTCACTCGCTCGCTCGCTCACTCACTCACTCACTCACTCACTCACTAATTCACTCACTAATTCACTCACTCACTCACTCATTCACTCTCTTCCTCACTTTCATACTCACTCACTTGTTCGCTCACTCACTTCCTTACTCACCCAATCACTCAATCTTCGCTTACTCACTGTAGTTATTGTTGTTGTTGTTTACACACGTACTCCCCCTCCCATTTCCATCTCATCTTCCCTACCCTCCTGTCTTTTCTCACACACGTGCGTAGTAGATATGTTCACGTCTTTTTCACCACTTCTTTACAATAATAACTATACTGGCTTAAAATGCGGCACCGCCGGGAATATCAAGCTAAAAGCACTACCCCGCAATAATGATTTCCCTGACAATGGATGTGCAGGGACTGTGTAATATTAGCAGATTGGGATAAAAGACAGAACACAGTCCCCCAGGCACTAATACCAGACATTGCCGGTGTTTATTAGTCTGTCACCTGGGAAATTCCGAGCCGGAAGTCCGTATCGATGAAGCGGAAGTGACGACACACACCGGTACGCCTGCGCAGCAGCAATTTGCGGACGGTGGTTGTTATTGTTATTTGGCTGTGTGTGTGGGATTGCCTGCGAGGCACGGAAGGGTAATGAAGCGGGGGCTATCGTGCGTTTTGTTTTGTTTGTTTGATTTTGCTATGTTTTTTTGTTTTCGTTTCTTCTGTCTGTATGATACTCTTGTCTTTTTAACTCAGTGCGCAGACAGGTTCTATTCTAGAATGAGTTAAGTACTTATCGGGTCTCGTTCGTTGTTGATTATTATGTTATTGTGGTGTGTTTTTTTAAAGTTCTTTCTTCTTTCCGCTTTACTTTAAACATTGCGTGGACGGGTACTATTTTAGAATGAATTAAGTACTTATCGGGTCTCGTTTGTGGTTGATTATTATGTTATGTCGGTGGGTTTCTTCTTCTTTCTTTCCGCTTTACTTTAAACATTGCGTGGACATGTAATATATTAAACAAAAGCCAATATTGTTCAGGTCTGCCACCCTACACGCCTGTCTGTGTGTGTGTCTGTTTGTCTGCCTGCCTGCCTGTCTCCCTGCCTGTCTGCTTGTCTGTCTGTCTGACACTGTCTCCATCACAAGATGCCCATTAGCTGGACATTGTTAGAAAGCTTACAGAAACTGTGTACAAATAAATCAAACATTTTAGTAAAAGCATTATTTTAAAAAGAAATTCAATTGTTTGCTAAGAAGGAGAGAAAAAAGAGGAGAAAGAACAATGGGAAGAAATTAAAGCATAACAAACACATCAAACGTATTTTATCCGGTAAATTTAAAAATCTAAAATCAATCAAGGAAAACAGAACAGAAACAAACAAGAACAAGTCGCGTAAGGCGAAAATACAATATTTAGTCAAGTAGCTGTCGAACTCACAGAATGAAACTGAACGCAACGCAACGCAGCAAGACCGTATACTCGTAGCATCGTCACTCCACCGCCCGTGGCAAAGGCAGTGCCCGTGGAATTGACAAGAAGAGCGGGGTATTCGTTGCGCTGAGAAGGATAGCACGCTTTTCTGTACCTCTCTTCGTTTTAACTTTCTGAGCGTGTTTTTAATCCAAACATATCATATCTATATATTTTTGGAATCAGGAACCGACAAGGAATAAGATGAAAGTGTTTTTAAATTGATTTCGAAAAAAAAAAATTGATAATAATTTTTATATATTTAATGTTCAGAGCTTGTTTTTAATCCGAATATAACATATTTATATGTTTTTGGAATCAGCAAATGATGGAGAATAAGATAAACGTAAATTTGGATCGTTTTATAAATTTTTATATTTTTTTACAATTTTCAGATTTTTAATGACCAAAGTCATTAATTAATTTTTAAGCCACCAAGCTGAAATGCAATACCGAACCCCGGGCTTCGTCGAAGATTACTTGACCAAAATTTGAACCAATTTGGTTGAAAAATGAGGGCGTGACAGTGCCGCCTCAACTTTCACGAAAAGCCGGATATGACGTCATCAAAGACATTTATCAAAAAAATGAAAAAAACGTTCGGGGATTTCATACCCAGGAACTCTCATGTCAAATTTCATAAAGATCGGTCCAGTAGTTTAGTCTGAATCGCTCTACACACACACACACACGCACACACGCACACACGCACGCACACACACACGCACATACACCACGACCCTCGTTTCGATTCCCCCTCGATGTTACAATATTTAGTCAAAACTTGACTAAATATAAAAACTAAAAGGTTAAAAGTCAATATTGACGCTGTTCTGTCCATTATGTAATAGAATGGCCCGTGTAGTTACTGCTGCAGAATTACAAGACCCAGCCCTTGTGGAAACGATGCAGCTGTGTATTGAGTTCTTCTAGCTTAGACACAAAGAGAGAGGGTTTTAGCTGAATTAAGTTTTTAAAAAAATGTCCCTCAACCAACCGATATTCGCAAAAAGAGCTGAATTGATGCATAGCGGGCAATTCATTCCATCTTGTGAGTGGAGATATTGTATGGATGACAGCTTGCTTCAGAACATTTTCCTCTGAGATTACCGACATGTGCACGCTATTACTTGCTCTGCCTATTTAAAAAATAAAAAAAACTTTAAAAAAAGGGAACTCGATTGCACGTAAGTGTGATTGGTTTCATATGAGACCGTGTTTGAACTTCAGCCCAAACAAATGCACATGTATATGAACTCATATACATTCACGCAAGTAAGCAAGCACACACACACGCACGCACACACACACAAACACGCACGCACGAACGAACGCACTTGCATACACACACACACATACACACACATTATTATCACACAGACACAGACACACACACACACACGCACACACACACACACACACACACACACACACACACACTCACAAACACACTCACACACACACAACCCCTACCCCACCTCCACCCTTACCCCCAACACACACATTAATTTGTATGTATGTTTAGCTCCTTGCATACACAGGCGTGTGACAGAAACGCAAAGAAACCCCGCTCTCTATCAGCAAGGCAATACAATAATAACAGAAAAATGAAAGTGGCTCTCAAGCTTATATTGACACTTCGCTTGTCAAAATGCATATGTTGCCAAGTGCAGATATAGCTTTCATCACCTGCTTTTTGTCACACTCACCCCCCCCCCCCCCCCTCCCCTCCCCAAACCCCTCACTCTTATTAAAACACCATTTATCGTCCATGCAAGGTCTGACTCCCACGTAATGTGTTCGATTAGCCTCTTTTTTCAGCTCCAGTGAACAGAAGCAAAAATAACGACGGGGAATAGATAGAGCTTTGAATAATGCTTGTCTAATTTTGATATGAAAAACAGATGCGTTCAGGGAGTGGAATTTCCTTTTGTGATGTATTTGAAACTCTTTTCGTGTGGCAAAAATGGAAGGATTGTTAGTTAATCGCTGTAGGTAATGATTTCGTGTTCACAGGCGCCAGGTGAGAATATGATTGGGAATGGGAATGCCGTGTGGACACATTACTTTGTTCCATAGAGGGGAAAAAAGAAAAACAACTTAGATATAAAGCCATTAGTGTTTAGCTGTTTACATCAAGCAAAATAACATGATCTGATGTCATCCTGAACTCAGGTCAAAATGAGTTCGGCTCATTCTCTCCCTGACCGGACGCTACAGTCCTACGCGAATCTATCAAAACAAAAATACAGAGTTATCTCCCATATGGTTTTCGCGAGCACTGATCTAAATTTGAGATCAGTGTTCGCGAGACGAAAATGATTGCAGATTGGCCGACTTCGACAGTGATCTCCGTTCTGTTCTTCACAGTTATGATAAAGACATCGTTCTAAGGTCAAAACAAGTCGAAATTTTGGGACTGCTGCCGGAAGGAGACCGTAATATATGGTTTCATCGCTGTCAACTGGTTACAGAAAAAATCGTCTGCTCCAGTTAGCGCCAAAACCAAACGGTTGATTATCACGTGGCACTTTTGCCATATTTAGAGTTGTTTGCACAGTAAATACAGCCGCGAAAAATAGCTCGCTTGAAACTGTCTTACATATCAATTCCTTTGTAATTTAAAAATTACAAAACACCATGAAAAATCATTATCGACGATCGCGAATCTGCGTATATCAATAATACATTACTAAAAGCTCTAAATATGTAAACAAATCGGTTTCCTTGCCAGACAAGGAAACTCAAGGCATCCTGTCAGGGAGAGAATGAGCCGAACTCATTTTGACCTGAGTTCAAGATGGATCTGATGTAAGCAAGATTTGTTTGTTTGTTGTTTTCATTACTTAAGGGAAACTGGAACGTGAGGATTGCCTACTCTAAATGAAAACCCGAATGGCACGAGATGTTTCTTCTTCATTTTGCCTTAGCTCACAACTGTTGTTGTTCTAAAACTTTCTTTTTATTCTTCGTTCAAACATGAGTACAGTATTTTTGGTCTTTTTAGGTTTTTAATACTTGTGTTAAAGGAAGACCTTTACCCTTAGCAAAAAGCCTTTTTTCAAACATCAAAATGACAAGGGAGAGGGAACAAAATGGACATCGTCGCTAATCATGGTCTTTGTTCTATTTTCAGGCTAATTGACCGTCCTCGTGAACGCCGACGACTGGATTATCTTGTCTCTCAGGTGAGTGATTCCGTTTCAAGTTAGTTTATAAAACTCCTTTCTAGGCAACATTGTATGGCATTCCCTCTTCTCTCTTTGTCTACGTTTAGTTAGATCTCTCTATCTGTCTTTCTAACGATTTGTCTGTCTGTCTGTATGTCTGTCTGTCCGCCCTACTGTTTGACGTTATAATAGTTGTCCTTTGCTTCAAATCGATAAAAAGACAGTGTCTGTCTTTCTGACTGTCTAACTGGCTTTCTTTTCATCGATTTGTCTGTCCGTCAGTGTGTCTGCCCTACCGTCTTGCAATATACGCATTGATTGTACGTTGCCTATGCATCATTACTGTGCTACCATCCGTGTCCTCTTGACTGTGTCTTCATTTAGTACTTTGGGACCGGCACGGTTGGCCCAGTGGTAAGGCGTCCGCCCCGTGATCGGGAGGTCGTGGGTTCGAACCCCGGCCGGGTCATACCTAAGACTTTAAAATTGGCAATCTAGTGGCTGCTCCGCCTGGCGTCTGGCATTATGGGGTTAGTGCTAGGACTGGTTGGTCCGGTGTCAGAATAATGTGACTGGGTGAGACATGAAGCCTGTGCTGCGACTTCTGTCTTGTGTGTGGCGCACGTTATATGTCAAAGCAGCACCGCCCTGATATGGCCCTTCGTGGTCGGCTGGGCGTTAAGCAAACAAACAAACAAAAATTTAGTACTTTGGCCAGATTTGCGCCAGGATACAATAACACATGCTGTAATCACGTGCGAAAACAATGTTGCAGTGTTTAATGTTTAATTGCTCACTGTCATTTCTGCAAGAGTTCCACAGAAACATTTAGTGATAGAAGATACTTAACTTGGCATCGAATGTTGCTTTGCATCCTATATTTTGTTTTAGTTTTTTTGGCCTTGCCATTTGCGCCCGAGCCACGTGCGGTATGTACTATTCTGAAATGCATGTGCGTGCTTTGGGAATAAAGCACAAGTTATAAATACAGTACACCGAGGAAATAAACAACTGTTTCGCCGCGAGACAGAAAAAGAAAAAAATTACTCTTCACATTACTGATAATTGTATGAGACAAAAGAGTACATTCACGGGTATTCATATATTCTGTTTTATAATCAGATTATTACTTATTTTCTGGCAGTACACCAGTTTTGTTTTGCTTTTTTCCATTTATGTATCTAGGTCCAACATTTACTGATTTGCAGATGCGCATGTTTTATTTGAACAGCATGAAAGAAAATCATCGTATATCTATGTAGCAGCCGGTGAGATCGCGGGCAAATAGATCAAATTTTTGTTGCGAGGTTGGGGAAATGGGTGGATGGAGAGAGTGAGGGGGGAAGGCAGAGAGAGAAAGAAGAAGGGATTTAGATCAAATGGAGTCCAAATCAGAAGTCAACGGAATCGTCCTGTTGATTTGGGATAATTTATCACGCAACAGGAAACTTTCGACCTTTAAGAACTGAGTCAAGCTACACCTGAAATAACTTTCTGTTCTTGTTTTGAAACTAAGACCGGTTTTGAAAAAGTTGTGAAAGTCAATCAAAATCCCCCCTTTTCATGTCAAGTAAGGAGACGAACATCCAAAAAATGAGGATGCATTAATTTTGCTCTTATTTAAACCCTTTTTTTTATACAACGCTCAATCCATATAAATGATTGCTTTACGGAAGACTTGAACAGAGTATTGATGCAACAGCAAGGGAAGAGGACCCCGTCCCGGAAAATTGCTGACTGCAGCAAAACAGAACACGTGAGCCTCGCGATTGCCAGGACGACATGGAGCAAAACAAAAACGAGATGATAAGAGTATTTCAACCTGTCGTGCTTTTAACAGCTGCACGATACTCCTTTCCGCAAAACCAGAGAAATCACTAGTCTGCAGGTGCAAGAACAATCAGAAACCCTTTTTTGGTGATGCAACCGCAAAAACGACAATCGGCTTCAGGTATTGCTGACATTAGCATTAAGAGGGAGCAGGGAGGGGGGGGGGGGGGGAGCGTAGCAAGTAATTGCTCTTATATGGAGAGACTCTCAGCTCTCTTAAGGCCCTTGTACACCATGCAATTTCGTTGCATTCAACTGGCGTTGTACAACTGTTGCACGAAATAGTTGCGTGCGACCATCTGCGGGCCGCTACTTTGCGATCTCAGATAGAGGGTTTCAAAATAAGGGTAAATTTAATCTCATAAACAGAATATCTGGAAAGGGAGAGATTCTTAAATCGGGGGGAGGGGGGGGAGGGGGGTGGAGGTCCTAAAAGGGAGGGTCTAAAAAGGGAGGTTCCATTGTACAGCCCGTCTCATCGCCTATCAAGGCTGAATGGGCATGCATGCAATGCCAGAGGTTGTGTCAACCGGGCGAATAAACGCGATGTTCGGCATACTACCAGTTGCCTGCGAGAAAGTTGAATGGTGGAACTCACCCAATATATGTATACTACCCAAGTAGCTTGTTTCTGACTGTAAAGTGAGCTCTCTTGTGGCGCCCACTCAGTGGGAACAAGCACAGGCTGTAAAAACTTGAAGCTGTCACCTGTTCCTGAAAAACTGCACGGAAAGCGAGAATACAAAAATCGATAGTCCTTCGCCATCGCGAGAACGTCACCGTCGTGTTTATGACGTCGTGGGGTTGTTTTTAGTTCTGCGAGATTATAGAGTGCAGTTTCTTCTTTGGAGGAAGAGGAGGAGGGGTACGTGGAGGGGGGTGTACGTGGGTGGTTGTTGTATTTATTCTTTTTTTTAAGAATAGGGATGGTTGGATACCGTTTACGTTGGCAAAGGTGTGTCGTACTAGTGTGGTATATTGTAATTCCTACTAAACTACGACTTTTTCCTTTCGGAATAATCTGCTTGTAGAGTCAGCCCTTTAGCAACAAATGGAAGATAATGACTAGATTTGTTTTGTTTTTAGTACGCAGTATCTCTCTCACCCATTACCATTTTGTTTGATTACTTGTCAGTGTATGAGCAGTTTTGGGATGTGGGAGTTTGAGGATAGAGACCTTGTCTTGCTTAAAATGCAATTAAATCATTTCCCATAATTGTTTTTTGGTTTTTTTTTGCAAAGCACTAAAAGTTTCTCAGTTTGCCAGTACGCAGTTGCGCCAAACGAATCCCGTCGAAAGTCATGAAAAGGGATTCTCATTATATCCGACAGCCTTACATCGTCGGGGAAAAAAACACCACTCGTTAAAAGCAAAAACACAAACACAAACAAAATATCGTAACGAAACAGATTTTAACCATGTATGCCAAAGTGGAAACACAGGTGCTCATATTGTATAACATGATCCAAACGGTTGTTCTTGATAGAGTATATTTTTTAATGTGAACAATATGTTGTTTTGTGTTATTGTGTTTACTGTACAACGTCCTCGTTTCTTTGCAGGTGATATTCAAGTTGTATTATGTATATGTGCATGACATATAACTGAAGAAAAGTGCTGATCTAAGGGTCTGTTTGGCACGTCCCACGAATAAAAGCGGTAAATGTTGGACGTACTGTCCGATCGATTGGGGGCTCACGTTTTACACACCTGTCAAAACTCACGTCTGTTTTGCCAAAATAAACAAGAGATGTGGGTCAGAAGAGACAGATGTAAATATATAAATATATATTCAAAATCTGCAAAGAGAGAGAGAGAGAGAGAGAGAGAGAGAGAGAGAGAGAGAGAGAGAGAGAGAGAGAGAGAGAGAGAGAGAGAGAGAGAGAGAGAGAGAGAGGGCAGACAGACGAACAAACAGACTGACAGACAGATAGACAAAACGACAGGCAAGCAGAAAAGATAAGGTAAGATAGATTTAGTTTATTTTTGAGGGTATTGGGGAAAAAATACAAGAGAGACAGAAAGGGACAGAGAGAGACAGAGACAGACACAGAGAGAAAGAGAGAGGGAGGGAGGATCGTTCCGTTTTACGTGTGCTTTTTATATTTAGTCAAGTTTTGACTAAATATTTTAACGTAGAGGGGGGAATCGAGACGAGGGTCGTGGTGTATGTGTGTGTGTCTGTCTGTCTGTCTGTCTGTCTGTCTGTCTGTGTGTGTGTGTAGAGCGATTCAGACCAAACTACTGGACCGATCTTTATGAAATTTTACATGAGAGTTCCTGGGATTGATATCCCCGAACGTTTTTTTCATTTTTTTGATAAATGTCTTTGATGACGTCATATCCGGCTTTTCGTGAAAGTTGAGGCGGCACTGTCACGCCCTCATTTTTCAACCAAATTGGTTCAAATTTTGGTCAAGTAATCTTCGACGAAGCCCGGACTTCGGTATTGCATTTCAGCTTGGTGGCTTAAAAATTAATTAATGACTTTGGTCATTAAAAATCGGAAAATTGTAAAAAAAATTAAAAATTTATAAAACGATCCAAATTTACGTTCATCTTATTCTCCATCATTTTCTGATTCCAAAAACATATAAATATGTTATATTTGGATTAAAAACAAGCTCTGAAAATTAAATATATAAAAATTATTATCAAAATTAAATTGTCGAAATCAATTTAAAAACACTTTCATCTTATTCCTTGTCGGTTCCTGATTCAAAAAACATATAGGTATGATATGTTTGGATTAAAAACACGCTCAGAAAGTTAAAACAAAGAGAGGTACAGAAAAGCGTGCTATCCTTCTTAGCGCAACTACTACCCCGCTCTTCTTGTCAATTTCACTGCCTTTGCCATGAGCGGTCGACTGACGATGCTACGAGTATACGGTCTTGCTGAAAAATGGCATTGCGTTCAGTTTCATTCTGTGAGTTCAACAGCTACTTGACTAAATGTTGTATTTTCGCCTTACGCGACTTGTTTTTGATGTCGTAGAAAGTATAATCGAAAATAGTTTAGCTTCGCATTGGTGCCTGACATAAAAAGATGTTTTGTATTTTTCAAATCGGAAAAAAGTATTCAATAGCACCTGATTCCAACGATTAGGCTTAATTAGTTTCAACCCACACGAAAGCAGGCAGGTGTCGTATACAGAATGCTTAAAGAGTTTGTTGTTTTAAGCGAGCATTCCATATCCATCTCAATGATGTTATTCTGAAGCACAGTTATATTGTCAGTTTTAGTTTCAAGCCGCTTGTTTTGTAGGTGTTTTTACTATCGGCGTTTTCGTGATGTTATATTAATTTTGTTCTTTTCGCCAACAGGGCACAAAAACACAGGTCATGATCTCCAACTAAACGTATTAAAATTAATATGCTGCTAATTTCTTTGTCTAATCGTCTGCACGCGTACTTCCCACACAAACGTCACTCACGCCCCTAAAGACACACATACACAGACACGCAGGCACAGACACACAGACACACAGACACACACACACACACACACACTCACACACACGCACACGAACACACACGCACTCGAACACACACACACACGCACACGAACACACACGCATAAACGACTACACGCTTTCGCAACCGGCGCACGCACGCACGTACACTGACACACACACACACATACACCCACACACACACACACCCACACACACACTTATACAAGCACACACACACACACACTTACACACTTACACACAATCATACACGCACATTTAAACATACACATACGTATACACATACACATACACATACTCATACACATACACATACAGACATGACACGCGTGCGCACGCACGCACGTTTACACATACACACACACGCGCACGAAAAGAGAAAAGAAGATCAGAAAAAAGGTGAAACAGAGTGCTGCCGAAAATACCCAAATGTGATAGGTCAATTTACCGCAAGAGATGTTATGAACGTTTTCTATGCGCGTGTGCATGTTCGTTTGTGACCGGATTTACATGAGCACCAGCAAACAAATTATAACAGGATATTGCTTAGTACCGAAGGTGTGAAGTGCGCGCTTGTGTGTGTGTGTGTGTGTGTGTGTGTGTGTGTGTGTGTGTGTGTGTGTGAATGTGTGTGTGTGTGTGTGTGTGTGTGAGAGAGAGAGAGAGAGAGAGAGAGACTGAGTGAGAGATAGAGAGACAGAGACATAGTCATAAACAGAAAGACAGACAAACACACAGTCGGATAAGCAGACAGACAGACAGACAGACAGACAGATAGAGAAAGCGGGGGTAGGGGAGATAGATAGATGGGGAAGGAGGTGGGGGTATTCTTGGGAAGGGGGGACGGGGTCAGTCCCCGCGATGAGGGGTGGGGTAGAAGGGGGGATGAACGACAGGAAGAGGTCAGTAAAAGGAGCCTCGTTTCAACTTTCGCACGATTTCGCAATCCACAATCAAAAGTCTCGACCGACAGCTGGCACCATTACTTCTGAACGACTTTCCGCACCTCTTTCTGCGCAGTCCCCGCGCACCCTGCAGGGTTTTCAGTCCCCGTTTCAACAGCCGTCTGCTGCCCCTGTCAGGTTTATCTCCCCTTGTTTGCTAGTTTTCCGTCATTATTATCTCCCCTGTGTTTCATTTAATCGACTCTTGACGCTTGGAGGTGGCTCATTTTCTGTCCACCCACACCATCCACTGCTACTTTTAAGCTGTAATCATATGTTATATTATTATACAGGGACTGGCGACCCCGTGGTTTATCACACAACGACCAGTCGGTGACAGGCCGGTGGCTTAACGCCGCTGACCTCGACTTACTATTTATAGCAAGCTTACTAAAGCCGCTGGGGGGCCCGGGTAGCTCAGGTGGTAGAGCACTGGACTTGTGATCGAGAGGTCGCTGGTTCGAATCCGGGCCGGGACGGACACGGGTCAACTTTATGTGCAAACCCAGCGGAGACGGTATCCATCTCCCACCCCCGTGTCACCACAAGGGCACGTTAAAGATCTTGGTCATTCTACCATAAGTGCAGATGGCTGATATCACCTAAACACACAAACATCAAAAAGCCGTGAGGGCTTAAAACTCGAATCGTATAAACCAATTCATGTCCAATATGAGGCAATTAAGACCTGACGGACAATAAGCCCCTTAAAATTTACTTACTGCCGCTGCAGTCAACGTCCGCCAAGCTTAAAGGTACCAGCCTGGCTGTTTCCTGTATAAAATGGGACTTGTTTTAGTGTTGCATTGGTGTCAGTCTGGGGAAAAGATTAATCCAAAATTCCCACCCGAGAGCAGCCAGGCTGTTGAGTTGTTGTATATATCTAAGTGGAGATACGCTCCTACTCCCCGGTCAAAGCGTGAATCGATCTATAGTGACTCACAACAGTCACAATGTCTCATGTCAAGATATAAAAAAAGTGTAACTGATGTATTGATTTGAATTGTAAGATGGTCTACATAAGAAAGGCGATATCTTCCAAAAATATTTGTTGTCTTACACACTGAGAGACTGAGAGTGTCTCCCTTCTTTTATATAGCATGTTCTTTACTAAGCACATCAATTGAGGATACGAAATGCCGCCATGCCGGGAAAAAAATACCGATTTTCAAGCGGTTTGTTTGGCGATGAAACTGCTGAGGACTGCTAACTTAATTTCAGTTACAATACGCCTTCAAATGCTATGCATCCAGTACTTGAGAGGAAGAATGCGAACGAGCTTTGTATATGTGTATTGAAATTAAAAGAAGTTGCTGATCAAGATGAACGCTGCCTACTAAAAGCACTTTCTGCTCGCTAAGTACGATTCTTCCCCACTTACGGAAAAAAGTCATGAAACTATTTTGTAACAGCTCTGCGGTGTACATGTTTTGAAACTACAGCAGACGTTTGTCATTAGCCTGTTGTTACACCACCTTTGACACAAAGAACATACCAACATACAATCAATCGAACAACCCGCCACCACCCCCACCACCAATAAACACACACAGATACACACACAGATACACACACACGCACGCACACACACACACGCACGCACGCACGCACGCACGCACGCACGCACGCACGCACGCACGCACACACACACACACACACACACACACACACACACACAATCACACACACACACACACACACACACACACACACGGCACAAACGCCAAAAGCACCATCAAAAAGAAAAGAAAAAAAAGAAAAAGAAAAAAAAGCAACAGTACAAGCACACTCTTTGCGAAAGAAAAAAGCTCTTTGATCAGTGTGGGTAGGCCCTAACACCGCTTTTATGAACATATCATTACGGTAAACTTTTACTGAAAGCAGCATGTGGAACGATTCAGCAACATCTGGTGCATGGTATGCTTTCAACGACAGATAAAAAGCTTCCCATGTATACCGTACACCGCACGGGAAAATTGTGTAGCGTGCATGTATGCATCCTCCGAAATAATCATGTCATCATGTGCAAGTTTGCACTAAAGGATTTGGCAAGAGCGGAATCATGTACAGGTATGCCCTTTAGTTATTTGGCAAAAATGGAATCATGTGCAAGTGTGTTCTTTAATCATTTGGCACAGTCACAGAAAAGTAAAACAGTCTAATTATAACCTAATATAAGATGAATAATTATGTTGTTGAAATACTACGACTGAGCGTGCACAAGTTGACGATTTTAACGTAGATTAGACCCTGCAGAGTTTTTCTTAGCTCAGAATCTGAACATCAATACAGTTTCACATGCCGACGGTTGTCAGCGGGTAGCTTGAAACTGTGTGGTAGCTTTCACAATTACAGAGAAGCGATATCCATCGCTAACTTTGTTAAATAACTACGCACACGAACAAGAGTTTTGAGAAAAGTAATGTCAGTCAGGTTAAGGGTCCCAGTTTGACATTTGGAATACGTTGCAGTTGAATAATCACAGACAGTTTCACTCCTATTGGTACTGGGGCATCTACATAATTTTTGTATTATATGTATATACACAAACACACCGACAGCGTTGCCTAGCAGAAGCTCATTTAGGTCTAGAGAAATAAGTGAACAACACCTTTTCTTGACATTGTTTTTTGCAGAAATAGATAGTTATAGCACTATCATTTGAAATGCAGCTGAGTCAAAACCCGGAGGGGTATCATTGGCAGCTCTTGTAAGTAAACTGGGTCTGGGACATCCATTTACAAATACATATAAAGGGAGAGGATCTGAAGTTACACACCAAAGCCCCTCTGCGTTAAGAAAAACAACAACTTAGTGTAAACAGCAACGTTACCATTCTTTTTTTTTCTCTCAAGAAATATGTAAAGCTGTTTCATGTAAAATGCAGTTTAGTCAAAACGTCGGAGAGGTTTGGCAGCAAGACCGTCGTATAAATAAAAGAAAATAGACACGTGTATCCTGTTTTCTGCTTCTGCTTCGACGGCAAAATGACAGGTTGTCAATTGCACTGACATGTCAGTGTCAGTGACGGAGTGAGAGGATTGACTGAAAGGTAGCGAACAGTGTCACAGCTGCCGCTGTTGTTAAAGTGGCATAGTCCACGACCGTCGACAGAGACGTAACCTGTATCATTAACACAAGCTGTTTCAGCTTTATCGAGATTTTATGAAACGCACTCATCTTCCAGGGTAAAGTACCGTTCACATGGCAGACATTCAACCGACTTTTCCCCAACTTTTGTCGGTTTAAAATTGCGCCCGAGTTGTCGACGCCAAGTCGGCGAGAAGTCTGCCATGTGAACGGCCCTGACAATTTAGGTTCGATTTAGACCAGATTTAGCAGCGACTTAAAAACCCAGTTGAGCGCTGCTCGACTCAGCCGTTACTTGGCGAAGATTTTGCGCAGACTTTCCTTATCGCGATTACTGATTGGTTAGCTTTATCCACTGAATTATATAGCTACCAAAACTGATCTTTTCGCATTAGGAGGTATAGCTCCGATAGCTGACCTGACCAAGAATCGCTGCTTAAAACTAGTTTGAGCGTTTGCACTGTTCAAATGGGCAGCGGCTTTGATTTGACTTGGCGCCGACTAAAATCGCTTGAAACTTAGGGGAAAGTTGGTCGACTGAAAGTCTGCCATGTGAACAACACTTAAACTAGTGTTGTCTGCGACAGTCCAAGATAAAGACATAAGCTTTATCATCAACACAAGCTGTTTCATGATCAGCGTTACCGAGATTTTTCACGCATTCATATTCGAAGGTAAAGTGGAGCTGTCCGCAACAGTCCGCAACAAAAACCTTAAAGTTTTATCATTAACGAAAGGTGTTTCAGCTACTGACATTTTAAGAAGGATGATCACCTTCCAGACTGACTGAAGCAATGTTGTCCACGGTAGTCGACAGAGACTTAAATGCCGCCCTCAATTGAACCCGAAGTCGACTTTTTACATGCACACGGGTACTTTCCATTCCGAGAGCCAGGCGCTCTTTCCGTTGGTTTAAACAAGATTTTATTCCGAAGATACAGGGTGGCATGTATAGTACGATATAAACATTTGTGACCACACAACAAGCCAAGCTTATACCAAGTGTGGTTATACATAATTATGAACATCTAGATAGGGATTTCCGTTGATGCCCCACAACTAGCTCTTGATATCTACGAGTGTCTCGGATTTGGCTGCCTAGATTACTAAGTCCTACCGGTGAAAACTGTTACGCCTGCCATCTCAAGATTTTACATGTTACAGTTTACCACCCCTCCACCTGGACACATACCAAATACCAACTGCCTGACTGCTTTCTCTGCAGATTAGGATTTTTGTTGGTAATCAATGAAATTGTCTAAAACCAGAGTAAAAGGGAAGGTGAGCCGCATCGTTTAAGAGAAGGACTGTTCCCTCAACAAGTGAAAGGCATTAACACAGCTGCTTGTGGGATGAGGGAGGTATATGTATAAACCAAAATGTGACCCTCCCCCACGGAATGAGTCGCATGTCACCTTTGCATGAATTTTAGATTTTTACATTTTGTTAAAGAGTTTTAAAAAAAAACACTGTTATGCTCTATCCTGTGGAAGAAACCGGCACGGTTGGCCTAGTGGTAAGGCGTCCGCCCCGTGATCGGGAGGTCGTGGGTTCGAACCCCGGCCGGGTCATACCTAGGACTTTAAAATTGGCAATCTAGTGGCTGCTCCGCCTGGCGTCTGGCATTATGGGGTTAGTGCTAGGACTGGTTGGTCCGGTGTCAGAATAATGTGACTGGGTGAGACATGAAGCCTGTGTTGCGACTTCTGTCTTGTGTGTGGCGCACGTTATATGTCAAAGCAGCACCGCCCTGATATGGCCCTTCGTGGTTGGCTGGGCGTTAAGCAAACAAACTAACTAACAAACTAACTGTGAAAAGAGCAAAAACTGTTCTAGATATGAGCCTGTGACTATGGTGATCCACACACTGATACCTGACACCCCCTGGACGTATACTAGGCCTGGTGCAGAGCCGCACGAGGTGACATGCGACTCATTCCGTGGTGGAGGGTCACAAATAATAAAACAGGAACAATCATTATATTGCTGTAATTCCACGGTCAACATTGAACAGTTCATGTCTCTTTTCGAATGGCTTATGCAGCCTGTATAATTTATTGTGCTTTTGTTTGTTTCTTTCTTTGAGTGCGTTTTAGCGGCTGCCTGTGGTTTTGTGGGTTTTGTGTTATTGACGCATGCTGTAATAATTATTTTATTGATGCACGTTGTTGTAATAGCTGTGACCGTGCATTGTTGGACCTGATGGCTTTAGCTTTCCTGTTTTGTGAGTGTGTGTGTGTGTGTATGTGTGTGTGTGTGTGTGTGTGTGTGTGTGTGTGTGTGTGTGTGTGTGTGTGTGTGTGTGTGTAAAATGGAAATCATGGGGCAAAATAAGATCTCACAACAAATGTTCACACGCACACGTCCAGTAAGCATGTCATAACATTTTGCACAATACTGCCATTATGCGCTGTACACCCACCCACATATGTGCAAGCACAAAAGCAGGAATATTGCTTTTCTGTTGACGTAGTCTTACATATAAATGCGAGTGCACTTTGCTAAATAAACCACCAAGCCGTTTGGCTGGCTGCCTAGGCACACACCTGCTAAATTGAAAGAACAAGTCGCGTAAGGCGAAAATACAATATTTAGTCAAGTAGCTGTCGAACTCACAGAATGAAACTGAACGCAATGCCATTTTTCAGCAAGACCGTATACTCGTAGCATCGTCAGTCCACCGCTCATGGCAAAGGCAGTGAAATTGACAAGAAGAGCGGGGTAGTAGTTGCGCTAAGAAGGATAGCACGCTTTTCTGTACCTCTCTTTGTTTTAACTTTCTGAGCGTGTTTTTAATCCAAACATATCATATCTATATGTTTTTGGAATCAGGAACCGACAAGGAATAATATGAAAGTGTTTTTAAATTGATTTGGACAATTTAATTTTGATAATAATTTTTATATATTTAATTTTCAGAGCTTGTTTTTAATCCGAATATAACATATTTATATGTTTTTGGAATCAGCAAATGATGGAGAATAAGATAAACGTAAATTTGGATCGTTTTATAAATTTTTATTTTTTTTACAATTTTCCGATTTTTAATGACCAAAGTCATTAATTAATTTTTAAGCCACCAAGCTGAAATGCAATACCGAACCCCGGGCTTCGTCGAAGATTACTTGACCAAAATTTCAACCAATTTGGTTGAAAAATGAGGGCGTGACAGTGCCGCCTCAACTTTCACGAAAAGCCGGATATGACGTCATCAAAGACATTTATCAAAAAAATGAAAAAAAGGTCGGGGATTTCATACCCAGGAACTCTCATGTCAAATTTCATAAAGATCGGTCCAGTAGTTTAGTCTGAATCGCTCTACACACACACACACACACACACACACACACACACACACACACACACACACACACACACGCACGCACGCACGCACGCACATACACCACGACCCTCGTTTCGATTCCCCCTCGATGTTAAAATATTTAGTCAAAACTTGACTAAATATAAAAAATGAAA
>NC_090246.1:75082216-75083680 GCF_037325665.1 Littorina saxatilis | reverse complement strand
CTCTCTCTCTCTCTCTCTCTCTCTATTCTGTCTGCCTACTTCTGTGAATTACAATTGTCATGTCCAAAGTTTTTGCTCTGCCTGATCCCAAAGCGCTTGACCTTGTTATGAGCAAAAAGACACCTCTAGTAAGCCTGTTCTTAACATACACTGCATGCAGCTGAAGCAGCGCACCAAAACCTGTTGACGCCGAATCTGACTGATGTGACGATTGATCTCGGGGCTAGGAAAGAAAAGACAGTGAAAATAGTGAATTAAGCCATTAATCAGATCGACATGGGGGCACCAGCTGGCCTGACACCTCCGGCAACCGACAGTTAATCAACATTCTTTTATTTATTTGGTGTTTAACGTCGTTTTCAACCACGAAGGTTATATCGCGACGGAGTTACTCAACAGTTGATGACGGTTCAATTTCATTTAAAGTCGGTTGAGGCCCAAAGCAAGATCCGTGCTGATTTGTTTACGTTGACGTTAAAGTTAGTAAACACAAGACATCACTTTTGAATTGATTTTCTGACTATAATGTTCGCAAAGAAGTTTGATTCGAATTGATGTCTCTGCACAGGTCTTGGATTTGAATCCCTGTGTGATTTCAGCTGAATTTCCAATATATTTGAGGGATCTTAGTTTGTTTGTTTGTTTGCTTAACGCCCAGCCGACCACGAAGGGCCATATCAGGGCGGTGCTGCTTTGAAATATAACGTGCGCCACACACAAGGCAGAAGTCGCAGCACAGGCTTCATTTCTCACCCAGTCACATTATTTTGACACCAGACCAACCAGTCCTAGCACTAACCCCATAATGCCAGACGCCAGGCGGAGCAGCCACTAGATTGCCAATTTTAAAGTCTTAGGTATGACCCGGCCGGGGTTCGAACCCACGACCTCCCGATCACGGGGCGGACGCCTTACCACTAGGCCAACCGTGCCGGTAGGGATCTTAGTTATGGAGAAGTTTTTGGATCTGATCAAAACAAGACAATTAACTTGTGTCTCGAAAGCGCAAAGGTGTCAGGTGTCACTTTGGCCATTAATTACAGTGAGGCCTGTTATGTAAGGCCACCCTTGGGAACAGCCAAACGTGTCCTTACATTGCAGGTGGCCTGACTTGAGAGAGATTCTTTGGTTGAAGAAACAGACGAAGGTAAAGCATCAAGTTGTCGTTAGCTGGGAAATGTCCTGTTATCGAAGGTACCTGACCCTGATGATAAAAGTGACCATTTTATAATTATGGCCATCGGATGAGGGGGGGCAGGGGATCAACAAACATACTGTTAAATATTGGTTTCTCAACTGAAGTCTCATTGTATAGTGCTGACTGTTTGTCCTATTATCAATTGAAATGATCCTAGCGTTCAGTGCTTATATGGGTACGGGTATTTGATATTGTCACAGCCTTAAAGGAGATTCTTCACAGAAAGATAAGCTAGATTTCCCTGCGGCCTTCTTGGAAAATCAGGT
>NC_090246.1:75059716-75072216 GCF_037325665.1 Littorina saxatilis | reverse complement strand
CAACTCTCAGTTCTAGACAATCCAACACCGCGGCTGGGATTCCACCCGGTTGATAACTCTGTCGTACACCACGGCTGGGGTTCCACCCGGTTGATAACTCTGTCGTACACCACGGCTGGGATTCCACCCGGTTGATAACTCTGTCGTACACCGCGGCTGGGATTCCACCCGGTTGATAACTCTGTCGTACACCTAAGGCCCGCGGGTCGCCGAACAGTTTATCATGCAGGACCATGCAGAGACTCGTCCGGTATTGCTATGTGTCATGCATCATCCTGACTGACATATTTACTGAGTAGATGGACGGTGCTCATAAGTTCTGTTTCAACGCCCCCGACACACGCACAAAACACAAACACACTCACACACACACCGTGGCACACACACACACACACACACACACACGCACGCACACACACACACACACTGACACACAGACACGAACCTCTTCACCTTTAAACCCAGTTCCCACTCGTACTCCTCCTTCGCTCTATCACAGAACAGCAACTCTGTCTCTTTCTCTTCAAACTCTCTACACTGTGTTGACCAAACTGTGTTTTGTGTCGGACATTCATCCAGCCGTTATTTTCATGATCATTCATTTTTGACAGGCATACTAAAAACGTTGATTCAAAAATACCGTGTCCTGTACACACGCACAAGACCCCCCGTCACACACATACACACACACACACACACACACACACATACACACGCACGCACAGACACTTACACACATACACACGCCCGCACGCACACACCGGCGCACGCACATCCACACACACACATTCACACACACTCACACACACACACATTCCCACACACACATTCCCACACACACAAACACGCACAAACACACGCACGCACACGCACGGACGCACGTACGTACACACACACACACACACACTCCACCCAACACACTATAACTATAACCCCACACCATCCACCATCCCCACGCGCCCCACCCTCCAATAAACCCAAACATGTCTCCAACCCCAAACCGCAACTCCGTCTTACCTTCCCTTCTTCATCTTGCAAGACAGTGTGTGTGTGTGTGTGTGTGTGCCCTATTTTTCTCTTTCCCCCACACGCTTGACATTCATACCGTGATTATTTTAATGACCACTCACCCGCCCTTATCCCTTGAGCCGGTTCAAGGCAGCGGCCGGACCGGCAAATGGCCCCCGTAATAAAATAAAGCCCGTGCATTCTAATGGACGAAGGGCGCTGACCTTATCCTCTGCGGCTAGTTTGGGGACATAAACTAGGCTGAAAGTTGTTATGACTGAAGGCTGTGTGTGAAGGGATGGATATGGGGTAGGTGGGTGGAGGGAGGGGGCGGTTGTGTGTATGTTTGTCTGTGTATCTGGGTATCTGCATGGCTTTGCCTTTAGATGTGCCTACGAGACACTGAGATGGACGGACACATTGAATTGGACAGACACTGACACAAATAAAGAGAATCATAAAAACAGAGAGAGTCAGAAACCGACGGACAGAATGGGCGGTTCTGGTGAGGTTATGCCCCTTCTTTCTTTCGGCTGGTAACTGGCGCCACCTCGCAGTAAGATCACAGGAGTTGTCTCGCGTTATCACACCAGAAGCGCTCATTACAGACACCGGGACAGACACAGCCGACAGAAATCAGTAAAGCAACAGACAGACAAACACGAAAATATACGCTAACAAGAAAATCGAAAACCACATGAGGCTGTGAGAGACACGGACTGAACCTGTACACCACACAATAACAATTGACGGCCACTGTCATTGTCGCCTACGCTTCAATTGATTCCTCCAAGTTATTTTCACAGTGCCCAGCAAATTGTAGCTGTTCGTGCTCCGACCAGAAGTAACAGGGGACATGTTGGCATTGCCCTCTGATACTGGCCTAACGCAAAACAACATCTCTTCGTGTTTGTGATTTTGCGCGGAAGGACTTGTCAAAATCAATGTTATCATCAACATCAAATGACGGGGAGAAGAAAATAGTTACTATTTTTATGTATGGAAAATGTAGACGGTTTCTGGTTGAGCGACTGCTTGCTTTTGTTTCCGGTATGATGTTAAATCTTGCTGGTCTTCTTGCTGCGTTCGTATTGTTGTTCACTTACCCCTACACACACACACACACACACACACACACACACACATACACACACGCAAACACCCCCACACACACACACACACATACACACACACGCACGCACACTCACACCCCCCCACACACACACACACACCATTATCTTCCCAGTTTTGGGGAGATGAACAGTACGTGTTTGGAGCAGAACGCCAACCCTGTATAACTACACTAATGTAGCTTAAAGCTAGGATTCCATTCTTACGGCTGCGGTGCGGCTTCGGCTCCGGCGACGGCGACGGCATCCGGCTCTGGCGAGAAAAACGCATCGTCGTGAACCGTATATAACGGCGACGTCGTCCGGATATGTTCTCTTCCCGCCAATGCCGCCATGGCTCCACATTGGTCTCGTCTCATGCAAACTGTCATTCATAATGAAGAACAATTTATGTTAATATTATTAGCGTACCGCCAAATGAAAAAACGCCAAAAGAGACGACATCGCTGGTGGGTGCATGCCATTTTGGAGAAAAGACGGCAGTATGGAACCTATCACCATCTTGTTCAAGAACTGCAACTCGATGGCGAAAGGTTTCAGCAGTATTTTCGTCTCTTTGTGCTCGGAAAGGCTCTGAGAAAAACGCGGGAAAAGAGACACGCCCACAAAATACCAGACGGCGTCCGGCGACGGCAGTCCAGAAAGCTACATGGAGCTTTCTTGAAAAAACGCACGCACGCCGGGCCGTCGCCGTCGCCGTCGCCGTCGCCGTACCGCACCCGTGTGAATGGGGTCATCCCTTCTTTCATCAATGTTTTTCAAATTGCCGTCGCCGCTGCCGTCGCCGGAGCCGCACCGCAGCCGTAAGAATAGAATCCTAGCATAAGCTAGGATTCCATTCTTACGGCTGCGGTGCGGCTCCGGCGACGGCAGCAGCGACAGCAATTTGAAAAACATTGATGAAAGAAGGGATGACCCCATTCACACGGGTGCGGTACGGCGACGGCGACGGCGACGGCCCGGCGTGCGTGCGTTTTTTCAAGAAAGCTCCATGTAGCTTTCTGGACTGCCGTCGCCGGACGCCGTCTGGTATTTTGTGGGCGTGTCTCTTTTCCCGCGTTTTTCTCAGAGCCTTTCCGAGCACAAAGAGACGAAAATACTGCTGAAACCTTTCGCCATCGAGTTGCAGTTCTTGAACAAGATGGTGATAGGTTCCATACTGCCGTCTTTTCTCCAAAATGGCATGCACCCACCAGCGATGTCGTCTCTTTTGGCGTTTTTTCATTTGGCGGTACGCTAATAATATTAACATAAATTGTTCTTCATTATGAATGACAGTTTGCATGAGACGAGACCAATGTGGAGCCATGGCGGCATTGGCGGGAAGAGAACATATCCGGACGACGTCGCCGTTATATACGGTTCACGACGATGCGTTTTTCTCGCCAGAGCCGGATGCCGTTGCCGTCGCCGGAGCCGAAGCCGCACCGCAGCCGTAAGAATGGAATCCTAGCTTAACACTGCATCTTCTTATTCTTATTTTAACGATTGACATTTTTGATTGAATATCTTTCATTAAGATGACGCTCAGCTTTTGCTGGTAATAAATAAATATTAGTATATAGTCTTTGACGTAATTCTCTTCACTATGTATTTGTACTTCCTCGGTATACACAGCACCTTAGTTAATCCACTCGGACCGAGTTTGGTAACTTTTTGTAGTCGGTCTTTCAGTCACCAACTCTACTGATTGCAATCAGTGCATGGCGACTGATCCTCTACCGGCACGGTTGGCCTAGTGGTAAGGCGTCCGCCCCGTGATCGGGAGGTCGTGGGTTCGAACCCGGGTCAAACCTAAGACTTTAAAATTGGCAATCTAGTGGCTGCTCCGCCTGGCGTCTGGCATTATGGGGTTAGTGCTAGGACTGGTTGGTCCGGTGTCAGAATAATGTGACTGGGTGAGACATGAAGCCTGTGCTGCGACTTCTGTCTTGTGTGTGGCACACGTTAAAATGTCAAAGCAGCACCGCCCTGATATGGCCCTTCGTGGTCGGCTGGGCGTTAAGCAAACAAACAAACAAATGGTGACTGATCCTCTTCTTTTCTTTTTGTCGATCGCATTTACACTTGGAGTCCAGCTGCGGATATGAAGCTGGTGGGTTGGATGGCGTCTGATTGCGCAGGAGAAAAGATATTTCAAACTGTCTGCGTGGAAGACGCTTTTGACCTTTGTTTTCATCGGCCTACCGATTGCGATCAATGACGGCTGCGGACCAGGAACATTTACAAATCAAGCAAGAACAAAACTGGTCGAAAGTAATGTACAAAGTGTGTAGAAGACTCAATTGCCTGTGTTATTTTGGAAATCATCTGTACAAAAAATATCTTAAGAATCATCTGCAACAACAAAAGTCACACAAAATGAACTAAAAAATTCATCTGCCGCCGGGCGCGTCTAAACTGGATTGAGAGAGGCTGTGTCAGTGCGGTTTTAGTGCAGACAGTGGTGACTACACTCAGCAAAAAAAACCAAAAAACGACAGCCTGACTCCTGGCAGTCCAGCCCGTCAAAACGATGCGACACACACACACATCTCAGATCTGGTCAGGCTTTCTTCGGGGGATAAGACCATCCTTCCACCAAAACACATGCTCAAACCCACGTTTTCTGTGAAGAGAGGGAATGTGTTGATGAATTAAATTCTTAAAAGTCACTAGTTTCAATCTGTGAAATCAGTTCATCCAAAAAAACTAATTCTCTCTCGGTACATGCAACAGCCACGCTGTTTGTGTGATGGTAACATGCATCCCGGTGGAGGAGTGGTCTTAATAGGATAAAGGCCTTAAGGGCAAAATACATCTGCGCAGTCGCCACTACACTACATGCTGCGATAGGGATTATGACGAGTAATTGGCCTGTTTTCTTTTCACGCAACGTGTGGCGGGCTGGGAAAAAAAGAATCTCCTCAATAATCTGCAGTGCGTCGTCTGTCCTGCTGGCGTTACATAGGTGAGCGCCGGTGTAACACGAGAAAATGACTCCCACGAGATTTTTACTCCGGAGTAAAAATTTCGTACGAAAATGTTACTCCCTTTACGAAAAAAGCACTCCCCCATTACACTAAAAAATTACTCCCCACGACAGGTGAGTTCCGAGTAAACATTTTGTACACAAATGTTACTCCCCTGACGAATAAAAAACGAATAAATTACTTCACCCTAACACGAGCAATTTAACTTCCCATGCCAGGTGTACGAAATGTATACTCCCTTGTCCCCTGTTAGTCTTGGTGGTGGACGGGATGGAGGGAGGGTAGTGCGACATTCGTTGGCGCGAGATCACATTATTGACATTATCCCTTCGCCCGCACCCCATTTTAGCGTACGAGATTTTTACTGGAAGTAAAAAAAATGGGGAGTAAAAATTTCGTGGAGGGAGTAATTTTTTCGTGCCTTGGGGAGTTCTTTTCTCGTACGAAAAATTTACTCGGAGTAAGAATTTTGTACGAAATTTTTACTCCGGAGTAAATTTTTCGTGGAGTAAAAATGTCGTGTTACACCGGGCCTCAGCAAATCTGAGGTAGTGACCAGAACTGTCTCCACGGGAAGGACTGTGCTACGAATAAAGCAAGAAGAAAACGGCCCACTATAATTATGATGCACAGTCTGCGTAGAAGACACTATTGACTATGTGTCCTTTAAAAGTCATTTTGTGACGGGCGGGGCTAAGCCCGATTGAGATACGGTTGGTCAGAGCGGTTTAGCGCAGACAGTGGTGTTAAGACACCCGACAGTCTGGCATCTAACTCGGGAATCATTGGCTCACTTTCTCTTGTCCCCGGATAATTTTGGTCATCACCCCCCTTGGCTATTCTGGTCTGAGTCGTCGTGTCTGTTACCTTCCAGCGTCTACGCACGCCCCTACCCCCCTCCCCCACCCAAAAATCGCAAACCACGGCGTTTTGTCATGTCGTCTCCTCATCTTCCCCGCCTCTCTGTCTGTATGCCTGCCTGCTTACGCGAGTAAGCGTACGTGTGTGTGTGTGTGTGTGTGTGTGTGTGTGTGTGTGTGTGAGCGTGTGTGTGAGCGTGTGTGTGTGTGTGTGTGTGTGCGTGCGTGTGTGCGTGCGTGCGTGCGTGTGCGTGCGTGCGTGCGTGCGTGCGTACGAGCATGCGTACGTGCGTGCAGTACTGGTGGTGACTGTTTCAATGGCAACATTACGACACGAGAACAAATGTTTTTCGCTGACAACATGCATATTTCCTCATCTTCCTCACCATTCTTCTCTTCTATTGCCCCCACCTACCACCATCACCCCCCCCCCCCCTCCTTATTGTTTGACTTATCATTTTGACGACTTCTACCTCTGTTCTTTGAGTTCGCGTCCTTCTCACTGTAAGCACCTTATCTGTTCCAGTTAGTGCTGGTTTTTCTCTGCCCCTGGTGTTAATGACAAGTCTGGGCTTTCAACGTCATTATCTCTTGCACAGCAATGGACACACACAATGCCGAGCTTGAAGTCAACAAGTGGAAGCTGTTGTTCTAATGCTTGTGCACTTCTTTTCTGTTGTCATCTGTGTCTGGAGCTTAGCAGGTCCGAGTCTGTGCATTCGTTTTTTGTTGTTATTGTTGTGTGTGTGTGTGGGGGGGGTGTTTGATGGGGGGGGGAGGATTGAAGGTGAAGAGAATATAGGGGGAGGGGAATGGTTTGCCTGGTCTGAGCCTGCGCTTTACTTGTCAGGGATTGAGGTGAGGGGGTCACTGTTGTTCCAGTGCTATTCCGGTTGTGACACTTTTGCCCTGTAGTCATGTACGTGTGTCCAGCGTTTACCTGGTCTGAGTCTGTGATTTGACTGTGGGGCACTATTGTTCCAGCGGCTGTGACAGTTTTGCCCTCGATTCATATTCATTATTTATGTCTGCGGTTAGCTTGTCTGGGTCTGACATTTACCTGTCTGAGAGTGTCTGGATTGAGGAGTTGGTTTACTGTTGCTAAAGTGTTTGTGTTCTGCAAATGCCACAACTCTGGAATATTATTTGATTCTAGAGCGATTACATAACCTTTACTCAAACAAAATACATGTTTATGAAACATGTGTCATCGCTTCAGTAATCGAGCGAACCGAGAAGAAAGGCAGCTGCACGTTGTGGCAATTACAAAACCATTACACAATTATAGATGCTTAGGAAATGTGGGTGACCACGTCAGTAACCGACAGACCCCAATTCAAAAGGCTTCCAGACTTTAAGCAAACTTGCAGCAGAATATGTAGCTGCGTTCTAAAAAAAAAATTAAAAAAGGAATTGCTGAGCATAATTGAAACAAGAAATCCCCCAAAACTTTGTTGAAAACTGTCTGTGCAAGCAAAACTTACCTTGAGCTTCTGTGCTTCTGCGCAGAAGAAAGACTTTAGACCAGACAAGCTGGGGGAAAAATACTTTATTAGGAATGTAAGACGTTCGACAACAGCTGTTTCTATCGTAGGGTCCCAAATAATCAAACTTTATGAGGCAGCCAAGCTGTGAACTCCAAGGCAAGGTGACAATAGACAAAGACAGATATAGATTCAGCTCAAACCTTTCTCTCCGCCTTGTTGGCATGTAGGTTGACGCGCGACGATGTCAACGGAGGGACATACGAAGACGTACTGCTAGAAGAAAAAAAGAAAATCCTTGAAGATATTAATCACTCGGAGGGTGGCTTTCGGTGCACTTGGAGAGCAAGATGTATTCAAAATGTCGCTGATAAGGTCAACAAGTGTTTTGAGGATAGTTTGGACACAATCTGATTTGTAAAAGAAATATATGAATGTTGGAATCAGATAAGACTGACAGAGAAGCCTGTTTATGGACCGGAACATGAACAAATAAGATCGATGATCAAACGGGCAAGGAACGCAAAGTTGCGGACATTTTTTTCGGGACCAAAATGTCCAAATCAAGTGACTTAACGCTGATGGTGAGTAATTGGTCAAGGCAATAGAATATCGAGGATTTCAATGGCCGCCGATTGTGATTCTTCACACACACACACACACAAACACCCGCACACGCACGCACGCACGCACGCACGCACACATACACACACACACGCGCGCGCACGCACACACGCACGCACGCACGCACGCACACACACGCACACGCACACACACACATACCCATATTTCCCTTCCCAATACCCACAGGACAGCCCATCCCGCCGTTGACATCAAGTAACTACCTAGCCATGGCCTAAACCATCTGGACCGTACGTCAGTGACCTACAGTGCTTGCACTAACTGTAGAAACACTCCATCGATCCAGAGAAAGCTGTAGATGACAAATATTGACCCGCGGTTGTTCGTTAAGGTATGAATGAAATGTGCTGCAATGGATGCTGTACGTGCGTCATGACCCCATTGTATTCATAGCTCAGGAGGACGTACCTGTCACTGCGTAAAGTGTCTCCAGTGTTCCTGGCCTGAGAAAAAGGAACATACGACCGTATTGAAGTTTGATATGGGATTTGTGTGTGCAAGGCATGTGGTTCAATTGTGTTTTGTGGTGCATGAAAATAACTGTGAGAAAATAACTGGTTTTTCTGTGTGTGTGTTTTTCTGACAACATCTGAGGGATACTATCTCATTTTTGTGCAGGGTGGAAATGTTTTGCCGAATTAACAGATTAACATCGATCGGTGTCACTTACACAGTTTATTCCCACCCTGCACAGATTTCCGCCGGAATGTTGAATGTTGGTATGTGTCCTGTTGTAGGGGTGCTATTGGCCTGGACGCGTTTGGTAAAGCCTTCGATCCTTGATGAGCCCAGTTCGCGAAGTGTTTTTTTCCTGAAAATTCAGTGCCAAAGCTTCGAGCAGCGAGCTTTGCGAAATATACTTCGCGAAGTTTACTTCGCCCTAATAAATATTAGGTTGCATGGTTAGCATGGCGCTCAGACGGGAAGGAATGTATTTTTTTTTAGCCCTAAAAGTCAAATGAATAGATGTTTGGAGTGAAAGTGATCGATCTGCTAACGTAAGCGACAGCTTGACTGTGAATCGAAATGCCATTTCTAACCGTGCAATCACAATACCTTAATTGGATTGTAAGTTCTATCGACATCCAGTCAATTGACCGCCTGCACCAAGTGAACAATGCGTTTCGTCTGCTCTAGACCCTTGTGATTTCTTCTTCGTCCAAAAACACGAGGACAACGGTAGCTGAACACGTCCCGGACGTCAAACTCTGGCTCACCGTCTCAGATCTGACCAGGCGTTTACATGGGACAAGGCCAGCACTCCACTTGGTCACACACCGTTTTGTTACATTTAGTCAAGTTTTGACTACATTTTTTAACGTAGAGGGGGGAATCGAGACGAGGGTCGTGGTGTATGAGTGAGTGTGTGTGTGTGTGTGTGTGTGTGTGTGTGTGTGTGTGTGTGTGTGTGTGTGTGTGTGTGTGTGTGTGTGTGTGTGTGTGTGTGTGTAGAGCGATTCAGAGTAAACTACTGGACCGATCTTTATGAAATTTTTCATGAGAGTTCCTGGGTATGATATCCCCAGACATTTTGTTTTCATTTTTTTGATAAATGTCTTTGATGACGTCATATCCGGCATTTTGTAAAGGTTGAGGCGGCACTGTCACCCTCATTTTTCAATCAAATTGATTGAAATTTTGGCCAAGCAGTCTTCGACAAAGGCCGGACTTTGGTATTGCATTTCAGATTGGAGGCTTAAAAATTAATTATGACTTTGGTCATTAAAAATCTGAAAATTGTAATTAAAGTTATTTTTTTTATAAAACGATTCAAAATTACGTTTATCGTATTCTTCATCATTTTCTGATTCCCAAAACATATAAATATGTTATATTCGGATTAAAAACAAGCTCTGAAAATTAAAAATATAAAAATTATGATTAAAATTAAATTTCCGAAATCGATTTAAAAACAATTTCATCTTATTCCTTGTCGGTTCCTGATTCCAAAAACATATATATATGATATGTTTGGATTAAAAACACGTTCAGAGAGTTAAAAAGAATAGAGATATAGAAAAGCGTGCTATCCTCCTCAGCGCAACCGCTACCGCGCTTTTCTGGATTGTTAATGTCACTGCCTTTGCCACGAGCGGTGGACACACGATGCTACGAGTTTACGGTCTTGAGGAAAAAATGCAATGCGTTCAGTTTCATTCTGTGAGTTCGACTGAGCTTGACTAAATGTTGTATGTTCGCCTTACGCGACTTGTTTTCTCTCATAACAATTCATTCAGCAATTCCGACTCGCCACAGCAAGCACTCAGGGTGTTGGTTTTGGGTGTGTGACTGGTTGAAGGGGTGATCATATCACATGTAAAAGCCTGACCAAATTGGAGACGGTGAGCCGACTAGGAGTGTGTCTTTAATGATTTAACGACAGCAATAAATGTGTCTTCGCAAGTCCCATGTGACCTCATGTTCTTTGTTATGACCCTCAGTCGTAAGCTTACTCATTGTCCTGATTTTTGTTTTGTTATTTTGTTTGCATCAGTTCATCAACATCATTATCATCATCAGCAGCAGCAGCAGCACTTGTACAAGTAATATCATGAAGACATTAACGTCAAGTTTGTGAGTGTTACCGTCGGCCGCTTGTAAATAGCTGTTATTATGTAATTTACATGGATGTCTTCTGTCAACATTGTGCAGGCTCCGCCTGCTTGCTGATTGCCCTTTCATTTTCTATTTATTTGCGTGGTTTTTGTTATCGTTATGAATGTATTATTTCTTTGATTCGGAGCAGGTTTTGATTAACCTACCATAAACAATAAAAGAAGTGGACTATAATTATTATTATATATTCCCATTCTTTACCGTGACAGTTGTTGTGCATATAATTGTCGGAACGTGCTGGAGGGTATCTGTCATGGTCGAAAGCACTTCTTTATTTGCAAGTTCTTTGCGGTACTTGGTTACTGGCATACTACTATGCGCGAAAGCAACGCCATAGCGCTAAACCTGCAGTGACCACAACAGACTTCCAGTGCCCCCACTGTTCCAGACTCTGCGCCTCCAGATTAGGATTGCAGAGCCACCTCCGTGTACATAGATAGGATGCAACACGAAAAAGTCTTCTTCGGACCCGAAGGACAACTACCACTATGTATTGATTACAGCACTGTTCACGCTTCTTTTCTCTCTAAATACCGCGCCGTGCGTGTTGAACGGTGATCGTTTCTTTTGTGTGTTTCTTTTCTTTTGGTTTGATCTCTAGATACATCAGCACCGAAGCTTCACATTACCGAAATCTCCCGCAGTGGGGCACTGCGGTTATGAAATTAAAGGCCCCTCCTGTTTTTGGAACCGCAGGAGCTTTCTAGTTTGTTGTTAGGTAGATTTTTGGTTCCTCTTTCCTGTCATGCTCTCTTTTTCTTCATGAATTCTTTTCTTTTTTCTGCCTTCTTGCTCATTCACCTGTATTTTTTTCCAAAAATCTCTTCTCTTGCCGCTTGTCTCGCGATTCATGTATAGTTTAATCTGTTAGTGTTCTGATGTAAGTCCAGCAGTAGATAGGTTAAGCCTATTTTAACATACTGGAAACTGGTAATCTTCCAGTAGGTATTAATTTAGTTTTACTAAAGCCTGCTGGGACACAAGTAATGGGTTAGTGCATTTGTAAACAGGAATCGCTTGACAAGTGGCCCCCTTCATCCCCCCCTTCCTCGTCCTGATATGGCTCTGCGTAGTCGGCTGGACGTTAAGCAACAAATAAACAAACAAACCGAAATCATCTGTGTCTTAAACATGTTTTTCTATGAATCTCCGTAGGCTACACCGAATAATTTGATTTGAATAATTATTGTGTTCGTTATATGCGAAAAGTGTAACGGCAGATGGAGCCAGCGAAACGAAGCCCGCGCTAAGCTCTCTCGATGTTTAGTTCGCATGTTGTGCACTGATACTAAATCACAGCACAAAAGAAATAAACCCAGCGTTTAATCTGATCACTTTCGCTGTGTCGCCATTTGCCGGAAATGTCAGCATGTAAATGAGTTTAGCAAAAGGTGGGATCGAACTTTAGATCACAGCGGGCATGCGGAGTTATGGAAAGCCAATATTAGTGAAAATGATGCTGACGTTTTTGATGCAATTGCCGAACATCTGAACCCGTCCGTTAATCACTGGGGCGTGTCATTAACTCCTTATGTTATGTGGCTCGCTATAATTACCCACGGCATTGAGTGGGGTCTGTTGAGTATGTACTTCGACATTATACTGAGGATTATTGTTGGGGAAGGGGGTGGGACTAGGGGGATGGGGGGTCACGGCCTAATTGCCCTTGTAGAGTAGGTCGACTGGTCTATTCCACATATAATGTGCGAACGCTCTCACTCTCTCTTACTCTCTCTGTCTGTCTTTTTGTCTGTCTGTCTCTGTCTCTGTCTCTCTATCTCTCTCTCT
>NC_090246.1:75048604-75059516 GCF_037325665.1 Littorina saxatilis | reverse complement strand
ATAAAACAAGTCGCGTAAGGCAAAATAACAACATTTAGTCAAGCTGTCGAACTCACAGAATGAAACTGAACGCACTGCATTTTTTTCACAATGACCGTAGTCCGCCGCTAGTGCAAAAGGCAGTGAAAGTGACGAGCCTGTTTAGCGCGGCAGCTGTTTCGCTGTGCTGCATAGCACGCTTTACTGTACCTCTCTTCGTTTTAACTTTCTGAGCGTGTTTTTAATCCAAACATATTATATCTATAGGTTTTTGGAATCAGGAACCGACAAGGAATAAGATGAAATTGTTTTTAAAACGATTTCGGAAATTTTCTTTTAATCATAATTTTCATATTTTTAATTTTCAGAGCTTGTTGTTAATCCGAATATAACATATTTATATGTTTTTGGAATCAGAACATGATGAAGAATAAAATAAAAGTAATTTTGGATCGTTTTATAAAATAATAATTTTAATTTCAATTTTCAGATTTTTAATGACCAAAGTCATGAATTAATTTTTAAGCCTCCATGCTGAAATGCAATACCGAAGTCCGGCCTTCGTCGAAAATTACTTGGCCAAAATTTCAATCAATTTGATGGAAAAATGAAAGTGTGACAGTGCCGCCTCAACTTTTACAAAAAGCCGGATATGACGTCATAAAAGACGTTTATCAAAATAATGAAAAAAACGTCTGGGGATATCATACCCAGGAACTCTCATGTCAAATTTCATAAAGATCGGTTCAGTAGTTTACTCTGAATTGCTCTACACACACACACACACGCACACACACACACACACACAGACACACACACACACACACACACACACACACACACACACACACACACACACACACACACACACACACACACACACACACCACGACCCTCGTCTCGATTCCCCCTCTATGTTAAAACATTTAGTCAAAACTTGACTAAATGTAAAAAGTTAATGACCGAACACATTGGCGTGAGACGACGAAGCTTAATAAGATGTGATTTTTAATTTGTATTATTCTTTCATGAAAGCAATATTCCAACCTAAGTGTGTGCAACGACGACCTTAATTGTGTCGCATTATTTTTCCCAAAAGTGAGAAATGGTTCTACGGAAACACGCAAGTATCAAGTGCTAGCTCCTACAAGTATCTCGGTCTGACATTCACAAACCAAGCCCGTTTGAATCTCTCTTTCAATGACGCAATCACCAGAGCCAAACAAGGAGTTATTGACATTGTTAAAGTCTCATGGAATATAGGATGCCACGACATGGACATATTTTTCAAATTATTTGATGCGCAAATTGTTCCCATCTTGCTCTATGGCTCACAACTATGGGGATGTTTTGACTGTTCACAGATTGAAAAGGTTCACATGTATGCCTGTAAAAGACTACTCGGGATCTCGTCAAACAGTCCAAACCAGATGGTTTATGGGGAACTTGGAAGATGCACTTTGTCAATCCTAGCAAATATCCGAAGCGTAAAATACTGGTTGAGACTGAACTGTATGCCGGACTCGAGATATGCAAAGATGTCATACATCATGTTAAAAAACGCAGTTGAAAGGGGAAAGCGGAATTGGGTTTCACAAGTTAAATGCCTCCTTTGCATGAATGGATTTGGAGATGTGTGGTTGAACGGGTCTGTAGGTAGAGAATGTGTGTTTATTAGAACATTTCAGCAACGTCTTCAAGACTGTTTTGAGCAAAACTGGCACTGTAAACTTGAGACAAGTGTGAGATTTGATGTATACAGGATGTTTAAAGGAGAACTTGAAAAAGAAAAGTATCTGGGTGTCATTGAAAACCAGTACATACGCAAAATGTACACAAAGTTCAGACTTGGCATTAGACCATTGAAGGTAAATAAACTGCGCTATAATCCCAAGTGCGCTGAATCCAGAAATTGTACATTTTGTCAATCAACGGAAGAAAATGAAAACCACTTTCTGTTTATATGCCTAGCTTACAATGTAATTCGTCAAAAGTACATTGGTTGGTGCTTGTTTTGACCTTGACCAGTTCTCCAGAAATTGACCAGTTCTCCAACTCATCGTTGTGCATTTTACAGACTGACAACAAATTACGACTGATTGCATTGTCAAATTATCTGTTCTACGCGTTCAGACAAAGAGAAAATCAATTGTGAAATAGACTGGTGTGATCGTACAACCCAAAATCCTTGTCTTCATCTTACTGTATTTTTTTCTGTTTGTACTTCTTGTTCTATGTGTTGATTTTAAGTTGCCTTGCTTCCGGACGGTCAAGTCCACTTTGTTCACCGCAAATTATTTTCTCCCCCTTGTACACACACATTGTGTTTGATGCAATAAAAATTCGCCTTCGCCTTCTCTCTCTCTCTCTCTCTCTCTCTCTCTCTCTCTCTCTCTCTCTCTCTCTCTCTCTCTCTCTCTCTCTCTCTCTCTCTCTCTCTCTCTCTCTCTCTCTCTCTCTCTCTCTCTCTCTCTCTCTCTCTCTCTCTCTCTCTCTCTCTCCTCTCTCTCTCTCTCTCTCTCTCTCTCTCTTTATCCGCCACCCTCTCCCTCTGCCATGCAAATAAGCTCAAGTGCTTGCGTTGTAATGGAAAAAAGTCATTTTAAACCGAAATCAAAAAGAACACCAACAAGTCGCGTAAGGCGAAAATACAACATTTAGTCAAGTAGCTGTCGAACTCACAGAATGAAACTGAACGCAATGCAACGCAGCAAGACCGTATACTCGTAGCATCGTCAGTCCACGCTCATGGCAAAGGCAGTGAAATTGACAAGAAGAGCGGGGTAGTAGTTGCGCTGAGAAGGATAGCACGCTTTTCTGTACCTCTCTTCGTTTTAACTTTCTGAGCGTGTTTTCAATCCAAACATATCATATCTATATGTTTTTGGAATCAGGAACCGACACGGAATAAGATGAAAGTGTTTTTAAATTGATTTCGAAAATTTAATTTTGATCATAATTTTTATATTTTTAATTTTCAGAGCTTGTTTTTAATCCAAATATAACATATTTATATGTTTTTGGAATCAGAAAATGATGGAGAATAAGATGAACGTAAATTTGGATCGTTTTATAAAAAAAATATTTTTTTTTTACAATTTTCAGATTTTTAATGACCAAAGTCATCAATTAATTTTTAAGCCACCAAGCTGAAATGCAATACCGAAGTCCGGGCTTCGTCGGAGATTACTTGACCAAAATTTCAACCAATTTGGTTGAAAAATGAGAGCGTGACAGTGCCGCCTCAACTTTCACGAAAAGCCGGATATGACGTCATCAAAGACATTTATCAAAAAAATGAAAAAAACGTCTGAGGATATCATACCCAGAAACTCTCATGTCAAATTTCATAAAGATCGGTCCAGTAGTTTAGTCTGAATCGCTCTACACACACACACACAGACAGACAGACAGACAGACAGACACACACACATACACCACGACCCTCGTCTCGATTCCCCCCTCTATGTTAAAACATTTAGTCAAAACTTGACTAAATGTAAAAAGCGGAAGGATTCATATCCTGGAAAAGGTCAACGAAAAGATCGATTCTTAAATTACTCTTTGGAAGTCCAACAATGGTAAACGGATAATGGGCCTGTGCAGGAATTAGTCCCCCTGCCTGACTGCTTCGGAAGTCGTGACAATTCACTATGACGCCGGATTGGATGTGAGACTATCAGGAACTGCAGTGTTTAGGGAGTATAACGATATTTGTTAGGTTTCGGACTATAACATTATTTGAAACAGTCCACAGGAACTGGCGAGCGTGACGCCAATTTGGTTGGAAGACTAGCTATTATGAACTGCAATCTTTTGGGCGTATTTTGATAGACATGGGACCAACAAAATCTGTGAAATTGTCCAAGTCGCCAAGAAGCCGATTTGGTCGGAAGACTCTCAGGAACTGCAGACTTTTCGAAGTATTTTATTAGGCTGGAGACTAATATAATTTGAAAAAAATTCCCAGTGAAGCGACTATAAGGAACTTTACCATTGTGTGAGTATGTATTAGGTTTCATAATATGACATTATATGAATCGTCCAACGGAAGCGACTATGAGAAACGTATAAGTATTTATTAGGTTTGACATGATATATATGAAATAGTCGAAGAGAAGCGACTAGTGTGGCGGGCAGAGAAGGTCGCTGCTGTAGGAGCCTTGTGGAAATTGGAATTGACGGGGCCGATAGAATCACCTTTTATAGCACTGAAGTTCAAAGGAGTCTGACAGACACGGCCTTTTTATAGCTCCGGGCTCGTATTAGAAGGGCTGTAAGTTAAGAGGTGATTTAGCGAGGATGGAAGAGAGGGGTTGGGGGTGGTTTGGAGGGAAGGAAGAGGTATGTGCGGTGAATGTGCGCACGCACGCACGCACGCACGTATTCACGCATGCACGCACACACACACGCACACACACACACACACTTTGTTGTTTTAGTGATAATGTGATAATGTATATAAACATCTAGGGCTGTTTTCAGTATTGTTGATAACATGTTCTGTTTGATTAAGGGTATTCAGCTGGTATTTCCTTGTTTTCACTACCTATTTTATTCATGTTTTTATTACTTATAGTTAGTGGAAGAATCTTTTGTAATGTATGTTTGATGGTGTATGCTTTTAATTAAGCGTTGCTGACTATGAATGTAGATGTAAATGCTTGTATAACTGTGTTTTAATTTTAAATGTGTCAAGCGCAAAGAGCATAATTGTAAAGTTATGATGTTGCGCTATATAAATGCTCATTTATTATTATATTATTATTATTATTATTATTATTATTATTATTATTATTATTATTATTATTATTATTATTATTATACACGCACGCACGCACGCACGTGTACACACACGCACGTGTACACACACACACACACACACACCGGCACGTACGCACATTCGTACGCACGCATGCACGTGCACGCTCTCCTCCGTTTAGCGTTACTAGAATAGTGGACATTTATCTCTAGTGGTATCTGTTCTGATGTTTATTTCGAACATATTTCTCAAATATCAATCATTCCTTTTTGTTTAACACCCCCCAACAAACAAACAAAAATAATTATAGTGTTTCCCTAAAGTTGTCTTCCTCATAGCGATCTGTTGGCGCTCTGCTGTCAGTCACCGGATACGGAAACGGGGTTGCGTCAGAAAAGAAAAAAAGTTGGATCTGGTTTAAAAGAAGTCGACTGTAAATCAAGCGATTGATCGGCTTTCATTGGTCTCTTCTGTCACTCCCGCCGCCAAGTCTTACCCCACACAGGATTCCGTCTACTCGCCCTCGTCGTCTGTTTGCTGTGTACGTGGGCGTCTGCTAGCATTGTTATGGATTCCCTGGCATTGCCTCAGTGGAACTACAGGCGTAGGCAGTTCAGAGGATTTCGTGCGCGTTGCGTTGAGTTCTTTTGAAGCATGGGCATGATTTTCCCGTGGAATGTTAATCCTCTGGAGAGTCTCTCGGTCGAGTTTTGTCATTATTTTTGTGTCTTGTTAGCTTCTTTGCGTGTGTGTTGTTAGTTTCTTTATTTTGTTTGATCCCTATGCAATGTATGTGTTGTTGTTTTTACTTTTTTACTTTTTTTTTTTTTTGGGGGGGGGGGGTTTCTTTTATTTTCACTCTGTAGGAATAGTGTTTTCCTTCTACTTTGAATAATGATTTTTTTTAAACACAAACAGCGCCTTCAGCAATAAACGTCGTCTTAGCGTTGTCTCAAAACATAATGGGCAGTGGCACAACATCTTCAAAAACAATTGCAACACCATCCTACTCATGTTTGTAATGTCTGAATTCTCCCAGCAGTATTGCCATTCTTAGTATTAGAAGAGACGAAAGATGCAACAGAGGCCAAAGTATCTAAACTCAAAGGGCTGGTTCCAGTTCTCACCATCAAGCGCCTATCTGAAAAGAGGATCACTGTCTCTCTCTTTCTCAATCTCTTGTTCGGGGTTTCTCGCGGTCTGCTAGATCTGATTGGCGCAAATTGACGGCGCTTTTTGTGTGACCGGCGGTCAAGTGACGGGAGCAGAAACGTATCCGCCAATAGAACTCCTACTAGAGGGTCAGTGGCTTAACTTGCCCACTTGACCCCTGTCCGGGAGATCTCTTTCTGCGCTGGACAGGCCAGTGGTCGGATTTTGATGCTGACCGGAGGGCAATTTAATGATGCAGTGATTTAACCTCATTGTACCCCCTTGTGCGAAGAAATATGTCCATATTATGACACTGTTAAGAAATATGTCCATATTATTGCTAACTTGTTTAAGAATATTATCAACACATGTCCCTACTGCTACCTCTGAAAGCATTACATCTAATTTCATCAATATCCTGCCCAAAAACACACATTGCCAGAAATGTTGAACAATTATGTCTGTGCAAGCTGTCAGTTTCCGCCTGCCGAAATCTGCGTTGCTGTTGTTGACAGACCAAAGAACTGATTCTGATGCACAACTAAGAATCACTTACTCAGAATGAGACGGGAGGCTGAGCGCGAATTAATGACAATGAATGATTGCTTACCCTTTGTCTGCAACACGATCTGTTGTTACGGACAGACCGTGCACCGACACCAAAGAACTGATTATAAAAAAAAACATCCAAAGACCACTCACAAGAATTGGTATCACAACCACATGAGACCAGAGTTCTAACAACGAGGAATGATTGTTTAACCAGTGTCTGCAAAGTTTTCTGTCTTTACAAAAATATCGTGCACCTGACCCATTGTGGTCTTGAATCGAGGGTCACTTTTGTGGCAGGGCTTTGGGAACTCTCACGAAATTTTGTGTCTGACTGATGGGTAACTGATGTTCACAGCTGCATTGCTCTTGTCTCCAAGGATTGAGCTGCTGCAGAAAGGGCAGTCATCAGACTGCTTTCAGGCTAAGCTGCTAAGATTGAGAAGCGTCGCTGTCTGGCAGGACGACACAGCACTAAAAGCTGTTCTTCTAAGCTAGATGATGTTACAATCTTGCAAAAAAGCATTACACAAATAATGATTTTACACTATCAACTAAAAAGAACTACAGCAAAAACTTCCTTAGAATTTCTCTATTGCAATAAGAAAGTAGTTTTGCATTGTCTTCAACGCCTGGCAACAACAAAGTCCCATGGTAGCAGTGCAAAGGAAGATAGAAGAATCATCATTGCGCTGACTGCACGTCTACCACTGGAATAAGCCCTCTACTGTGACCGACCAGCCATCACATTCTGATGCTCAAGGTTGACACGTAGGTCACGAGCCACTGTCACCTATGTCCACAACATCCCTGTCAGTCGTGAGATACCATTATTGTCCCCTTTTTCTCTCCATGATGTGATAGTATTTGTGTCCCCTGTCTTATCACTGTGCCCGAGCAGGAGGGTTTAGAACAGCGGTCGAAGTCGGATCTTATCAGTAAATGTCACTTGCGGGGATTTGTAGCATTGACTTTCCGTCAGCTAAAACCAATTGTTTCGATGAGAGAAGACAGTGGTGCTGTCACCTGTGTCCACATAATCCCTTGCAAGTCAGTGGTGAGACACTAATGGTGCCTCCTGTCTTAGTCCATGATGTGGCCAAGCATGAGATGCGGAGCAACGGTCAGATTCAAATCAAACGTCGCTCTGTTGAGGATGTACCGGACTTCCATAACCACAGATGCGGGTCTTAGCATTAAGATGCACTGGGCAGTTTTGTAGTCAGTGAATTTCCGTCAGCTAAACCCGTTGTTGTGAAAAATAAGGCCGGCGGAGCGTTCACCTATATCCACACAATAGCTTACTAGTCAGTGGTGAGATGCTGAATTACTTTCCAATGTCTAAACCCATGCTATGGTCGAGCATGGGAAGTCAGAATCAGATCTGGTCATTTAAGGTTACTCGAAGAGCTTGGCAGCACTGGCTTTTCTTCAGCTGATAAGCCCATTACTGTGATAAGAGGGGCCATTGAAACTGTCACTCATGTCCACACAATTCCTTGCAAGTCGGTCGTGAAACACTAACAAGGAACTTAGTCGATAAATATCGACAGGGGGCGGACAAATGGTTTACATGTGAAATGTGTGTATATGGGTGTGGTTCTGAAACAAACAAACCATGTGAACCCCCCCATCCCACCGCTCGCGGGCTGAACGACTGACGTCACATGTCGCTTCGGTCTTTTCCTGAGAAGAACACCGCGTGTACATAATACACAATTCGATCGCGTAGCACTGCCAATGCACATTTTCGCAACGAAAACCGTGCTACTGTTTCTTGTGTGTTAAATCTGAAAGCAATATAAGTGAACGAACAATTGAAAACTGATATCACGTTACTAAACTCCCAAAAGTAATAAATTACTTCTGACTGCGGTACACAATACGGCAGTCACCTCTGCGAATGCTGTCGAAGAATCTAACCGAAAGTAAACATTCTGGGAATCTACGCGCATCGGCCTTGACGCAAGTTCAATACTTAGCCAATGAGTGTGCCGCGGCGAAGTTGGCCGCTGTAAGTCTCGCAGCGCTGGCTGGCTGAGCGAGTTGCGTGTCCATCCTTTTTTGGTCCAAGCCGCACCGTAGACCAAATTAGTAGGTGCTTGATTTTGGTATTTTGATTTTACATAACATTAAACCTTTCTTGGGGTTCATGGTCATGGCAACAGCCATAATAATATTATATCATGTATAATATTACATTTCAGCATATTTGAATTACATGTCATCATACCAAACTGTCATACATTTTTATTCCTACATCATTCTGATTGATCACAACCAAACCTACTATCAGTGGACACATCCAAATGTAAGCGCCTGTTCTTGACAACTTTTAATCGATCTAAAAATAGCAACTTGCTGGGCCCTCTGCCGCCAACAGACACTGTTTGGCCTGTAGGTAAAATGTACAATGCATTTTCTGATTTGTGCACAAAAGCTTTATTTCTTTTTTCTTTTTTTTAACATAACAATGTTTAATGTCACTGTATGTTTAAAAGACCATGGTCATATTTGTAAAAAAAATGTTAAATTAGAAAATAAATAACATTTTGGTTCATGATTTTTCCTACACCTGTGCTAAAAATAAGAAATAAAAATGTCGGGTATATAAGTCTCTCAAATACAGCTAGGTATGAATGGCTCGGTTTGAGTTTGTTGCAGTTGACCCTGCACAATGCGACATATCATGTTTTTGTTGAACAATTTTGACGTCACCCCTCCCATAGGGTGACGTATTTCACAACTTCCTGTGTTACACAAACTCTGTGATGACCAATTTTGACGTCACCCCTCCCATAGGGTGACGGATTTCACAACTTTCTACAGATGAACAATGTTGCCTTCACCCCTCCCATAGGGTGACGGATGTCACAACTTCCTGTGTACACAAACTGATGACGTATTTCACAACAAAATGGCGCTGCCCATGGTCAACCTCTAAACTATCCGTATAGAATGGGGGCGTCCTCGCCCCCATAATAATTGTCCCTTCCATGCTGTGACTGAGCATGAGAGGCATTGAAACGGTCGGATTCGTATCTTATCGTTAAGGTCACTTGCCCGGTTTGAAAGCATTGACTTTTTGTCAGCTAATCGACCCATTGCCTTGATAAGAGGGGCCAGTGAACCGAGGACAGAGTCTGATACCCGAATGTAGAATTGTATTATCTGGCAGAGCTGCTTACGGCGTACCGACTGTCTACACATCTGATAACGTTAACCGCATGGGGAAAGTAGACGTTTGATCCACCAATGATGAGCAGGTTTAGGCCGGGACATCACTTTTAAGCTGGTAATGTAAGTTTGTCCTAGGTGAAATATTTAGGAGCATATTGCCTTCAGGCTAGTCCCCAAGCAGGTATTCTGGTTGTTCTTTTCTTGAATCTTTCTGATGAACAAGACAATGGTGATCAGGTTCATACTCGGAGATCATTTGTCGATGGTTTGTGTGAGTATGTATGTCCTGTTGGTGGACGTTTTGGATCCTCAAGTAAGGTATCGTGGCATTTCACTTGTTAAACATTTTTATTTTTTTTGGAACCTTTATTTGTTTAACACGGGCAATTTTGTGTTCACGAGAAAGGCAGCTGCGATAGAAAGGAAGGGATCTCTCTCTCTCTCTCTCTCTCTCTCTCTCTCTCTCTCTCTCTCTCTCTCTCTCTCTCTCTCTCTCTCTCTCTCTCTCTCTCTCTCTCTCTCTCTCTCTCTCTCTCTCTCTTTTGAATTTTGAATTTTTATTTTGTTATACCTTTCCCCATTTTTTTTTTTTTTTTTAATTTATTCTTCATATTTGTTCTTTGTTTCATGTGTGTATTATAGTAGGGACTAGCTGTAAGAAAGGACCATATGGACCTAATGCTATCATCCCTCGGTAATAAGGTCTTCGAGTTCTCTCTCTCTCTCTCTCTCTCTCTCTCTCTCTCTCTCTCTCTCTCTCTCTCTCTCTCTCTCTCTCTCTCTCTCTCTCTCTCTCTCTCTCTCTCTCTCTCTCTCTCACTAACGTGACCAAGCCAAGCATGCATGGCCCCTTGACCCTTGTCTACGTCTATGGTCCAGCCAGTGGTCAGTGGCCATTGCAGGATGGCGTGCAGAGAAATTGGACGTCATTTCCACTTATACCTCCTTGACCAGGCGATAATGGTTTTGCCGTTCACAGCTCGTCTCAAGTTTCTCGTTGAAGGGCCACTCAATTCGTGACCAGATGTAGTAGAATCGATAATAGTCGACTAGTAAATGCTTTATTTGCACTTATCGAGGCTGAACTCTGAAATCCTTTCACAGCATTGCAAGTTCTCATATAGTTTATTATCTTTAAATGTATACGTTGTACGTGTAAAGTGAGATGAAGTCTCTCGTACTCGCTGTGTATATTTTAAGGTTAAGATTGGATCTGGCTGGTGTAGTATGGCTGAAATGGACACGCGCCTGGTTCTTCTTTTTTTACTGAACGCAGTGAAAATAAATCTG
>NC_090246.1:75036104-75043604 GCF_037325665.1 Littorina saxatilis | reverse complement strand
GGAGTAAAAATTTCGTGGAGGGAGTAATTTTTTCGTGCCTTGGGGAGTTCTTTTCTCGTACGAAAAGTGTACTCGGAGTAAGAATTTCGTACGAAATATTTACTCCGGAGTAAAAAAAAATTAATTTCGTGTTACACCGGCTGTACATTTTATGTCTGTGTCTAAGCGGAGGGATGTTCTTTTCCTTGCATAAAGTCTTATGATGATTTAAAACATGGTCTACACTTTAGTGTTTATGATAAATTATACTAGTCGTGTATAGGATTTCGTCCTCTGGCAAGGTATTCATAAGGCGACATTAAATAGTGTCTTCTAATCCAAAGTAAGTACAGTTGGTGTGTCATATTCAGTCTCCTCCGCTGAGAAACTTCACGTTCCTCTTAAAATATATATTATAATGAGAACAAATACTTCACGCAAGAGAACAGGCAAAGTTGGTCAAAGTCTGAAGGGATTAGCTGCTTGCCTGTGAAAACAGTCATTACGACAAGCTCTCTTGTCGTGCAATGTTTTGGACAATAGATGACTTTAGAAATGTGACCCTCCACCACGGAATGAGTCGCATGTCACCATTGCATGATTTTCATATTTTTACGTTTTCATAAAGAGTTTTGTATGCTCTATCCAGTGGTGAAAACCGTTTTAGAAAAGAGCAAAAACTGTTTGAGTTATAAGCCTGTGACTAAGGTGACCCTCACACTGTTACCAGACACTCCCCGGACTTATATTAAGCCTAGCGCAGAACCGCGCGAGGTGACATGCGACTCATTTCGTGGTGGAGGGTCACAAATGTGTAACTGTCATCGCGTTTTCGTCTCCTCCTTGCTATCCGATGTTCCCGTTAATGTAATTCCAACCACGATCATTAAAGCAAAAACGAGCACAGAAATATACAGACAGACAACCCACAAACAAAAGCCAGCTTTGTTTCCTCTTTGATCGTATAGTGACAACTATCTCTGATAACGGAATCTTTTCAAGGCATGGCATAATTGCAAAGCTATTTATAGCGAATCGTTTACAAAATCTGCAGCCGAATATCGACTATTTTGTGGCTGTTGTTTTTTTCCCCTGCGACCAATCAGACCTTAAGCATCAAACTTAATTGAAAACACGTGTGTGGGTGGGTAGATGATAAAGAAATGTCAGATGTTACCTTTTGATACTTGGTACAAAAATGATCGATGCAGTGATAATTGTCTAACGGAGAGCGTTGTTGCTTTTGTCAGAAATTAGAACTGACATTTGTGACTTTGTCCATCAATTACAAACTTTTCATGTCCCACGTTAAAGCAGAAGGGTATCACCGTTCCCTCTGATGGTTATTGTTTTACGTGAACTGCTTGTCCCCCCCCCCCCTCTCTCTCTCTCTCTCTCTCTCTCTCTCTCTCTCTCTCTCTCTCTCTCTCTCTCTCTCTCTCTCTCTCTCTCTCTCTCTCTCTCTCTCTCTCTCTCTCTCTCTCTCTCTCTCTCTCTATCTCTCTCTCTCTCTCCCTCTCTCCCTCTCTCTCTTTCTCTCTCCCTCTCTCTCTCTCTGTCTCTCTCTCTCTGTCTCTCTCTCTGTCTCTCTCTCTCTCTCTCTCTCTCTCTCTCTCTCTCTCTCTCTCTTGAATTTCTCCTTTAGAGGCTTTTGAATTATACGCTACCGCTCCCACGCATTGATTTGTATAAATCTAGTTTATCCTACTGGGGATCTCTTGTGTGGAATTTACTTCCAATGTACTGTAAAACATGTCAAACCCTTTCGTCTTTTAAAAAAAATGTTCGAAAATATCTTTGTCAAAAATAATTCTCTCCCTACACTTTAAAATCATAACTGTTACTGCATCACATCTTAATCATCATTTTATTAATCCATGAACCACGTTATTATAGCTAGTGTTTTTGTTAGTTTTAACCTGATTACAAATTCTTAGTTAATTAGTTATTCGTTTGGCTGTTTAAAACATGTTATATAAATATATAATTGTAATGTATAATGTCATGTATGTCTAAAAGGGACAGGTTAGAAGATTAGGCATCGCCTAAAACCTTTATCCCTTTGTATTAAAGTTTTGAATCTGAATCTGAATCTGAATCTCTCTCTCTCCCTCCCTCCCCACATCTTCTGCCATTATGTTTGATGTAGTGGGCTATTTAAGTCTAGACTGCCTTCACAGGAATACACTGAAGTTCTGCATGAACTTTTGTTTCTTGCAATTTAAACCGTGTTCATCATCAATGTCACCTCACAGCTGCTTTTATTTTATTCTTTTTCTTCTTCTTATTCGTCTGGTAGATGTTCTTCGTAAATTAACCTTTTTGCTCAGCATTGAAAAGAATACCGCTTAACTTACTCGTTGTTGTGTGTGTGTGTGTGTGTGTTTTTTTTGTGTGTGTAATTTGTTTTACTTTTTTTTTTTTTGGGGGGGGGGGGGGGGGGCGTTAATAACCAATTGCCAATAAGATACTGCACGTTAAAGCAAAAAACATATTTCCAATGACAAAACCGGTGACAGAACACAGATCCTTTAGCAACCAGTCTTTACGACTTGTTCTGCACCACATCTTGGCATTACTGGGGCCTGGAAACTTGCAGTATGCTTTCCTTGACAACTTTCAAGTTTATGATGCAATTGTGGAACCAGCTATATTGCCTCCATGTTAACCAGTTCAACGCCGATCTAGCAGCCGTTTAGGGTTTAAAACGGGATCCTTTTATGGCGCAACCTTTCAGAGAACCAGATAATTTCCTCCTCTCGCTTTGGCTAAGATGATCGTTTGACGTTCATTCTTTTCTTTGAAAAAGAAAACTCAGCAGCACTGGACCTACGTTTGATGTCAACAGACATTTCGCACAATGCATTCGTTTCTGCCTCAACCTGGCGTATGGGTGCGTTATTGCTGGCGTTGTTACGTCTGGCGTTGTAAGTTGAGGTTGAGGCTCACGTGTTCATTTTAAACTTTTCAGTCGAACTCCATTACTGCATATATATAAAAGGAGTAGTGAAGTGTGATTGTGTCACAGATGGCGAGCATGATAGAAAGAAAACATCCAGCTTGCAATTTTGACGATTGTGACTTAAATCTTGTCATCGATGATGGGTTTAGACAGAAGGCAAGCGGTGGGCGGGATTATACCAGTAATAACATGCGGTTGGGCAACAGGTGGAATATGACTTCAACCTGAATAGAAAGGAAGAACAGACTCAACACTCTCAATACTACATAATTATGCAGAGATAATATGCGTGCTTTTTATTTTCGTTATAAATTCTATAAACTTGTATTATAGGAAAGGACGTCAATCTGAGTCAGTATTTCTCATATTAACTTTCGTGTTTTTAATCGATGCACATTAGCACAGATGTAAGGTTATCATCAGCTGTTGGCTAAGTTCACGAAGATTTCGAGAAGAACTGTAGGTAATTGAGAATACGATTTAAATGGAAAGCATCTGCATTTTATCATTCAATGTTTTGTTCGTGTGTTTGTATTTTGTTTGTTTTTTGTTTGTTTTTTGTTTGTTTTTTGTTTGTTTTTTGTTTGATTTATTTCTCTCTCTCACTCTCTCTTTCTGTCTCCCTCCGTCTGTCTGCCCCTCCCCTCTCCCGCTCTCTCTCCCCCTTCTCTCTCTCTCTCTCTCTCTCTCTCTCTCTCTCTCTCTCTCTCTCTCTCTCTCTCTCTCTCTCTCTCTCTCTCTCTCCCTCTGTTGTGGGCTACCTTTTGCCACTTGCAGTCACATCTAAACACGGACGGTGTCTGTTATGATGAAATTATGATAAAAGTGAACCTAATTAGGCCGGTGTTTTATCTGCAGTTGTGGTTATGCCCATGTCAGTCGTGACGATCTCATGACCGCGAGAATGGAATGACGTCTGAACGTGCAGAGATAAGGGTGGGTGCCGTCGTCACGTTACACAATCACACAGGGCTTCGTATCACTTCTGATCGCCGCTTCAGGGGTTGTTCTAAAGTAGGAGGTATAGGACGAGAAGAAGAAGGAACGCTAAATGCGGTCAGGAATCTATTTGTGCTCTCCCCCTCTCTCTCTCTCTCTCTCTCTCTCTCTCTCTCTCTCTCTCTCTCTCTCTCTCTCTCTCTCTCTCTCTCTCTCTCTCTCTCTCTCTCTCTCTCTCTCTCTCTCTCTCTCTCTCTCTCTCTCTCTCTCTCTCTCTCTCTCTCTCTTATTTGACATGTTAATTATATACATTGTATTGTAATTAACTTAACTTCTATTTCTTCTTGTTCTTAATCGAGTTACTCTCAATGGGCGAGGGCCGGACGAAAAAAAGCATGTATACTTTGCTTATTCTGTTACCCTCGATAAATAAATAAAGTTCAAAGTTCTCTCTCTCTCTCTCTCTCTCTCTCTCTCTCTCTTTCTCGCACTCTCTTTCTCTCGCTCTTTCTCTCTCTCGCTCTCTCTTTCGTCATTTCTCTCTCTTACTTTCTTTCTCTCTCTCTCTCTCTCTCTCTCTTTCTCTCTCGTCTCTCTCTCTCTCTCTCTCTCTCTCTCTCTCTCTCTCTCTCTCTCTCTCTCTCTCGCTCTCTCTTTCGTCTCTCTCTCTCTCGCTCTCTCTCTTTAGTCTATCTCTCTCTCTTCTCTCTCTCTCTCTCTCTCGTCTCTCTCTCTCTTGCTCTCTCTCTCTTTCGTCTCTCTCTCTCTCTCACTCTCTCTCTCTCTCTGCCACTGCACATTTCTGACAGTAATGTAAGAAGTGATTTTTTTTGCTGACGATTCTTCTCTTCACTCAAGTGGAAAGTCTGTTACAGTAATAGAGTCCTCCCTTCAAACAGCTTTAAACGATGTAAATAACTGGTGTAGTGCTAATGCTATGCTTGTCCATCCAATAAAAACTAAAAGTATGGTAATTGCAACCAGACAAAAACATCAGATTTCTCCACTCAAACTAAATCTTACTATTGGTACGCAATCAGCCCGGTAGCTCAGTTGGTAGAGCACTGGACTTGTGATCGGAAGGTCGCAGGATCGAATTCGGGCCGGGACGGACACGGGTCAACTTTATGTGCAGACCCAGAGACGGAAGCCATGTCCCACCCCCGTGTCATCACAATGGCACGTAAAAGACCTTGGTCATTCTGCCATAAGTGCAGGTGGCTGAATACACCTAAACACGCAGACACCTGGGTAGCGCGACTCCGTTGCTGCTAGCTTTCCACTGGGAGGAAGCGACCCGAATTTCCCAGCGATGGGACAATAAAGTAATGAAAATGAAATGAAAAATGAAATGAAAATCAGTTGAACAAGTTCAACAGCATCGCGTTTTAGGGGTAATTCTTGATTGTGAATTCAAGTGGCAGGCACAAATACAGCATATTTGCAAGAAAGTAGCCAAGAACGTTTTCCTCCTATCCAAGTTAAAGCAATATACCGACAGAAGGACTCTGGAAATGTTCCACCATGCTCATGTAATGCCTCACATTAATTATGTTTCGACGCTCTGGGATGGCAGCAGTGATGTCCACTTGAAAAAGTTAGACTCTCTCTATCGTCGCTCGGCCAAACTCATCGTAAAGGATAATGCCTCAACAGATATGAAATTAAAAATGCTTAACTTTCTTCCACTGGAAAAGCATCTCAAGTTAAACAAAGCCATTTTCATGCATAAATTGTATCACGGTAAAGTGCCGATTTACATTACATCATTATTTAATAAAGCTACCCACAGATATGGGTCGGTCAACTTGATCCCACCAATTCCACGAATTGACCTGTATAAGACCAGTCTTGCTTTTTCGGGTACTTCAGTTTGGAATTCACTTCCATCATCCTTTAAGCACCTAAAGTCATTAAAAAGTTTTAAAAAATGTGTAAAAAACCACTTAATGTCTGAGTAGTTTAACGCCTTTTGACTTACCAAACTTAGTATTACGTCAAAAATATGCTGTGCATTGTATATTCTGAACATATTTTTGTTACTCTATTGCTACATGTTCGATTGCCACCAGCTTGTATATATAATTACCTGCATAGTATGCATTTGATTTTATGAATAACCACATATGTATGATCTTCATGCCTCATCTTTATCATCATCATCATCATTAGCATCATCATTATCGTCATCATCATCATCATCGTCATCTTTATTATCACGTTTTCCGACCTCCTTTTGTTGGTTAACTTTTTAATTTTTTTTTTTTTTTTTTTAATTATATAATAATTATTGTGTGTCTATGCGTCCCAAGGACAGATTGTAAGAAAAGGCGTAGCCTTAAATCTAAATCCTTGTAAAATAAAGTTCAATTCAATTCTCTCTCTCTCTCTCTCTCTCTCTCTCTCTCTCTCTCTCTCTCTCTCTCTCTCTCTCTCTCTCTCTCTCTCTCTCTCGCTCTCTCTCTCGCTCTCTTTAACGGTTACACAACGGACAAATCTAGCGTATTTTGAAGGTCTGTGATTGTATGTTCTTCTGTAGCCATCAGCATGGCATTGTGTCGGGATGGGTCGGGTCGACCTCAGTACGAGCAGCTTTAATCAAACTCGTACGCCCATCTTGTGGTCTCCCCCTCCCCCCCCCCCCCCCCCACACACACACACATACTACTAATGCACACCTGCACGCTTATACAATTAACCCACCCCACCCCTCAACCACGACAATCATCTTCCCATCACGTCGGGCACCAAGGCCGACTCCGCCCAACAGACATGACCAGTCTTGAGTCGAGCGTTTGAAAATGCCTGAGCCTGAAGGCGGGTGTAACTTACACCTCTTGGTATCAGTCTGCCTCAGAGATGAGGACGACAGTTGGTCAGATGGCCAGAATAGCGCGCTGCATTTTGCTGCATAGAACTAAGGCGCGTCTGCCGCGACGGTGCCTGAGCTAAACATTGGTGGGCACTGCTCACAGCCCGGCACACGGCACTGTACACATTCCCCGTCCCTTCACCTCTCTCGCCATCATCCGCCCTACCCTTGGTCTCATGCCTGATGACGTATAGAACCACGTAGCCAAAACTAAACATGTTGTTACTACTGGTTGAAGAAGACGGGCGCAGTGGCCTAGTGGATAAGAAATCGGCCTCCTAATCGGAAGGTCGTGAGTTCAAATCCCGGAAGCGGCCGCCTGGTGGTTTAAGGGTGGAGATTTTTCCGATCACCCAGGTCAACTACAGTGCAGTCCTGCCTTATCCCCCTTCGTGTGTACACGCAAGCACAAGACAAAGTGCGCACGGAAAAGATCCTGTAATCCATGTCAGAGTTCGGTGGGTTATAGACAATCGAAAATACCCAGCATGCTTTCCCCCGAAAGCGGCGTATGGCTGCCTAAATGGCGGGGTCAAAACGGTCATTTGTAAAAGCCGAGGGAGTTTCAGCCCATGAACGAAACAAACTACTGGTTGAAGCGAAAAACGACGAATACTCAGGGTTCCAGTTCTTCTTGGCCTCTGTTGATCAGTGTTGACCTGCTGTACGCAACGTGAGCTGTTGAGACAGATAAGGACCCTGGTTCGTGCCACTCGTGATCTGAAAATCTGCTTTTAGTTCTGTTAGC
>NC_090246.1:75031104-75033604 GCF_037325665.1 Littorina saxatilis | reverse complement strand
CTTCTCAAAGTAATAACTAGGATGACCTGGGAGAAAACCACAAAGATGAGACAAATAAAATTGTCGGTGGCCTTGCCAAGTTCGTTTGCACTGCTTGTTTCCCTGTTTATTGGAACAATTGTTCAAGACGTCGGATTGAAAATGTCATCCCATCTCCTGCCCCTACCCTCATTAAAACGAGGCAAAGGATTACATGACGAAAGCAGACCGGAAGGAGATAACATAAAGACAGCATCACAGCTACAAACGAGTACGTTAAAATCGTTTATTCGCGCGTCTCCTTTTTTTAATTTTATTTTTTTACTCTTTATGGAATTGAATGCCATAATTTAATTTGATAAGTGTATCTTGAAAACTTGTTTAGTAATAATGTGTTCGTGCTATTTTGGCCTCCTTCGTCTCCCTTCCTTCTTTAGTGAAGCCCATCCCACATTCAGTGTAGTCTAAGCAATGAGTAGCATTGTTCCACTAATCTCTTTCCGCAAAAGAACGGAGCAACAATATGAGGGCGGCAATGCAAAAATGTGATTCTCCCCTGATTACCTTTTTCAGTTCCCAGTCAATTGCCGTATGGCCACCGCCGCACAGCATCTCTCGTCGATTGACCGCTAGTGGACAATCATTGTCCTGAACCCCCTTCCCACTCTTCGCCCATGTTCACATGTTGACAGCTGATCGGCTGTCGGCTGTCGGCTGTCAATGCTCTGGGACGTACTCGGGTCCTAGGCTGATATGTAGACAGGTGACCGCCAGAAGTTTGCGCTGTTGTGGAGTCTCTTGGCTTATGTCTACGTGTGGAAAGATGACCACTTTGTTGAATGGTTGGCTGAACTATGCTTGATGTTTAACGCCTGTGTCTACATGTTCAGCTAGATGGTTGGCTGTCGAGTAGCATTCTTCTGGGGCCTACTTCTGTACGGTGCTGACATGTGGATAGATGAGCGCCGGATGTTTGCGCTGCTCTGGACCCTCAAGGGCTGTGTCCACGTGCGGACACACGTAAATGACACTGAAGAAATGGTCGGGCTGTGCTAGACTTTCCGAGGCTGTGTCCTGTTTGAACAGACAATCGACTGACTAGCAGCTTTGCTTTGAATTTGCACGACTGGCTTGACATGTCAACAGGTGATCACCGGAAGTTTGAGCTGTTCTGGGCTCTCTTGGGCATGAAGGTTGAATCATAGATATTGTTAATAGCCAAAAGCACAGGTCCGCACTACATTTTAAATATATTCTCAATCTGGAACCTGTCACACTTAGCCCTAAGTCTATGCGTGGACACATCGGCGTGCAAGCATTGCCATGTTCAACATTTATTTCACCTAAGTTATGGATACTCTGCAACAATCTGAATAAGACGTTGTGACATTTAACTTCTTTGTGTGTTTTTCGCAGCTTTCACGATTCTTTCAATCTAGTCGATCAAGTTATTTTAGTCAATAGACCATTTACCTGCAACTCTTCTGCTCCATCCGTCAGTTCCGCCCCCGTTACCCGCCAACACGCCATCAACAAGACATTCATCTTGAGCGATAAGGTGTCGCGAGTTTTTTATGTACCGGCCTTCTTTTTTCTGTCGTCCCTTTTTAGCTCCTCGCCCGGAAGTTTCCCAGACTCAAGATTTTTTTGAGAATCAGTTTGTTTGGGAACTCGAGGTTTTAAAAGATCTGTTGTTAGTGATGACAGTAGAGAGAGCTTCTTGCGTCTTGTCAGTCACAGAAGTCGACACCAGGAAGATTGTTGTTTTCTGAGCATGCGGGGTTGAGGGTCTGTTACTCGATCTGTTGTGTGGGGCTGATGAGTGGAGGGGAGATTAAAGAGAGAGAGAGAGAGAGAGAGAAAGAGAGAGAGAGAGAGACAGAGACAGACAGAGAGAGAGACAGAGACAGACAGAGAGAGAGAGAAAGAGAGAGAGAGAGAGTGAGAGCGAGAGATGAAGAGAGAGAGGGAGAGAGAGAGAGAGCGAGAGAGAGAGAATGAGAGAGAGAGAGAGTGAGTGAAAGAGAGAGATAAAGAGAGATGTATAAAGACAGAGAAAAAGTGACAGAGACAGAGCGACATAACCAGAGACAGAGAGAAAAAAATAAGTAGAATTATAGCAAAATGAAGAAGAAGAATCATGTGTGCGCGTGTCTGTCTGCCTATGTGGGCGACTTCTTGTCTCCCTGCCTGTCTGTCTGTCTGTCAGTTTGGGGCAAACCATGTACCTATCGTACTGTACACACACAACAACAACACTGATCAAATCCATCCCACGTAACCCTTTCTTTCTTTCTTCTTGTTCTCTGTGTCCTTGTCTCCTTCCCTCTTTTGCTTTTGCACTACGGCATTCACTCTTCAGGTTCGCATCACCAAACCATACCTTCACCATTCTATCACCTTGTTATTCCCCTCCTGAGACTTAAAGCAGCTTAAATTCTCCAGCTTGGACAAAAATAATACTCAAAGAGCTTTGACGCAAATCCCTGCGGCCCAGGTCATAGCCGATCGAACAGTACAC
>NC_090246.1:75021104-75026104 GCF_037325665.1 Littorina saxatilis | reverse complement strand
GTCCAATTTCTGTTTCTTTTCCTTCTTTTTATTCTTGGTTGGGGGGGGGGGGGGGTTGCAGCAGACACTAAGATTTCTGTCTGGGTACTAAGAAGAGGTGACAGTTGTCGTGGATATATGCAGTCATCTTGATATTAATCTGTCTGGGTTGTCCCTGAAACAGAGACACACTTACATATGTTTTTCAAAACCTACAAGCAAATTGCTTTAAAATACTTGAAGGATGCAAGTGCCTCGCCACTTTTGATAGACTCGAAGAAAGTGGAAACCTAGCTTCTTGCTCTGGACAACATTAGTGGGATAAAACATGTGTCGTGTTGTCGGCAGTCGCCTTGCTAGACACCATTAGCGTCGTGCTGTCCCTGCGAAATTGGATGTGAGTCATTGCTGTACCCCCCAACAAGCAGACGCGACTATTACAACAAAAACGCGCAGGGAAACTTTTTTGGTGCTGTTGCGTTTTGCCTGCCAGAAGGCGCTCTGCGAAGCTAAACTTTCGCCAGAACGTGGCTGATAAATGCCAGAGTTGATTCCTGGCCCATCACAGACCCGGCAGTCGCTGCAGCTTATCAGCGTCGGAATCTGAAAGGAGAAATCTATTTGTGAGCGCTCACCCGCGAAACCCGAGTTCCCCCGGATTTTGGGAGACAGGGCGACTTATCCCGGCAAAGAACCAATTATCGAATCAGCTTGACAAACCCCCGCCGTCAGTGAAGGCAAGCTATGAATAATACATCGGGGGTTTTTGCTCCTTAGCGTGCGCCCTGCTTCTGGTCGTCACCATTTTCGTCCGTCTGAAGAGCAGGCTTGGCAATCCAGACAAAGACTGCAAACGGTGCTTCAAAATCTTCCCGAGCTGCTGTCGTGAATGTAAAGTGGTGCCCAAATCGATTGCGCAAATATCATCCATCATTCTGGCCTTGTTGTTATCTGCCCTGCGCCACACGGCCTTCCTGCTTTCTCTTCCACATATCTAGGTAATGTCAGGCGTGCCATGTTGGCAGACTGACTGACAAACAGACAGTATCGGACAGTGAGGCATAGACATGGACAAAATAAGACAGGCACACCTACACCTATCTAGACCAGGATTCACACCTAGCGGGATCACGTGAAATGCCCTAGGTAGGCCATGGTAGTCACCTCCAAAAGGAGATGGTGAAACCTATCTGAATCAGCAAACAGTTGTCTTTGTTAGATTTCAGATGGCTGAGAGAATTATGATAAGAAATAACAGAAAAAAATATCTACGCAAAAGGCACAACAGGCACCTAGATCGGTTCTACTATCTCCTTGTGACGTCAAAAAGAAGACGTCAGCCTTTTTCAAATGTAGTTATCCATACATGATTCACCGATTACCCGTATTTTTCGACAGTAGTTTGTCACGTTGGGGCTGTATTGCTCTGAAATTGACACGGCAAGCAAGGAATCGCATGTTCCAAATTGACTCCCTGATGTTGGTTATCTACCGATTTGACAAATATAATTTCCCTCACCGAGTGTGAGTGACAGACATCAGGGATCGTCTAGGATTGTCAGCCGGCCACCAATTGTCTTTCGACGACCCGGGAACGTAGAAGAAGAAGAAGTCTTTCGACGACAATCACACTCGCTGCAGGTGTTTGTGGAAAAACCCGAGGCGTTCTGCGCGAACACTTAGGACACTGCGAAGCACACTTTGACTGAGTATTTTCGAACAGAGCTATTTGCCCACAAGGCAAGACTGGTAATTTGCTGAAAGCAGCGCTTCTCTTGAAGGTCAAGTTACTTGGGATTTGCTGTCAAGAACATTTGCCTTAAGGGTCGGCCAATCGGTTAGCAATGCTTTGGAGAAAAAGAAAAGAAGACAACTGACAATGATTTCCCACACGCAGTTTAGTTATCTCCCATGGGCAACGCCATTACAGTTTTTCTTTTTACTTTGCGAAGACTGCAAGAATAAGATTGCACATCTCAGCCGAGCATGTCAAGTACAAAATAGCCATGTTTTAAGGCTTCAGATTATGTAAGAGGAATAGATCGGAATCTTCAGAGGGGGAATTCGTGATGAATGTAAATTAAAAAATAACTACTAAGATAGAATCATGGAAAACAAGGTTTTATAAAGGAGGGAATTGTGTCAAACATTGGGCCTTGCCCACAAGATTTCAACTTTGGCACAACAAAACTCGACATGTCCAACACACACAACGTATTAATGTGTTAAAGGCAGAGATACATACTTTCAACAGGCATTATGTGTACGATTTTCGAAAAATAAACCGAAGAAAAGCGAAGACTGCAAGGTACAGTCATTCATGTATTCTTAGGCACTGTCTTCTACCCAGTTGATTTACGAATGGCGTGGTATGGTGGCAGCAAGGACAATAATAGATGAAAGATTGCTGCCATTGTAGGCCAGGCATTACGTTTACCGTTTTGAGGGAATAATCACGAATTAGACAAAGACTGCGAGGTACAGCCATTCCAGCATTCTGAGGCACTGTTTTCTACAAAGTCGGTTTACAAATTAAAACGGAGTAGTATTGTGACAGCAAGGACCATTATAGAGGAAAGATTGCTGCCATTCTAAGCCATATACGGTTTTGAAGGAATAAACCCAAATTAGACAAAGGCTGCAAGATACAGCCATTCATGCATTCTGAGGCACTGTTTTCTACCCAATCGATTTACAAACGGAGTGCTATAGTGGCAGCAAAAACCATGATAGAGGAAAGATTGCTGTCGATCTAATACTTCGCCCCCGCCATCGCCTGGGACCCAGGGGAACCATTCGCGGGAGGTTTGTGTTTTCTAGCACGTGGATGGGGCTTTACTGGCGGGGTTAGGCAGCCTGCTGGAACCGTTAGATTCTTGTTGTATCCTCCCGTTGGAATTGGGAGGGTGTGACTCTGGTAGGTATCGTTTTTGTCCCCTCCCGTTGGAACTGGAAGGATATGACTTTGGTAGATGTTTTTTTGCGTCCCCTCCCTTTTGGAATGTGCACGGTATAACTTTGGTGGGAATGATTAATGTCCACTCTAGTTGGAATTGGGACTGTACGATTTTGGTAGGTATACTTTCCTTCCCTTTCTGTGAGAATTCAAGGGGTATGACACTGGTACATATAATTGTGGGAATTGAAAGTGTATGATTTTGGTAGGTATACTTTCCTTCCCTTTCTGTGAGAATTCAAGGGGTATGGCACAGGTACATAAACTTGGCCAAAAAATGATTGCAACAATTTGCGCACGCTAAGAAAAGCATTAAAACGCAATTAATTTTAGTTGAACGTTATATGCCCGAAAAGGTCATTATGACAGCTATACATATCATTTGTCCGATTGATAGTACTTTGTATAGGCATCCTGTGACAGCCCGTGAAACAAGGTCACCCCTAAAATCGACCTGACAAAAACCATAGCCCCGTAATATAAAATTTGAAAAAAATCCGAATATGCACAAACCAAACACTTCTGACAACCATTGGAAAGGCCATTCAATTTCCTGTTCAGAACATTTTGTTTTATGCACCTGACTTCTCTAGTCTTTATGTAGCCTTTTGTCAAAGGCGGTAGGTGTCAAACGTTTCAGAGGCCAAAAAAGGCACGATTTACGGCCATTTTTGAGGGGGTCCTCCACCCAAAGAGCCATATATGCTCAAGTTCTCAATGATTTGCTTTGGAAATGTCAGAAGTTATGACCAATAGGCTGACCAAAATCTGTGTTGCTTTTTGCGAATGTGTTTACTTAGCGTGTCGTATTACGTAACTTTTCCGAAAGAACTAAACAAATATTCATATTAATTCAGGGTTTTAGGTTAAAAAATCGTGACTTTGCATGCTAAGCACAATATGGATGAAGCAATAGGTGCCAAAGTTTGAGGCAGATCCGAGTGCTGGTTTACATTTGCTGGAGATGGGAACACGCAAGAAAATGTATCGATCACCGTTAGTGGTACTGAGTACACTACCCGTGGAGACTAACTGTACAGTCCTGGGCCTGTGCTTACTAGCCTGTCTCGGAGCGCTCTGCTCGCTGTGTTGCGCTTTTGCGATCATATGTGTTCTCTGTTTGCATGTCTGTCCAGTGTCCTGTCCCCCCATAAAGCATATCAACTCTACCTGTCCCAAGATAGGCTAATTGGTTCTAAGAGGACGTTAAAACTAATTATTATTATTACTTTTGTGACCCGCAGCGAAGGAAGCACAGGCCAAGGGCAGTTTATCTCCACAGCTACTGTACGCATTACCAAGGACGGTGATCGATACATTTTCTTGCGTGTCCCCATCTCCAGCAAATGTAAACCAGCACTCGGATCTGCCTCAAACTGTGGTACCTATTGCCTCAACCATTTGTTGCTTGGCATGCAAAGTCACGATTTTTTAACCTAAAACCCTGAATTAATATGAATATTTGTTTAGTTCTTTCGCAAAAGTTACGTAATACAACACGCTTATTATACACATTCACAAAAAGCAACACAGATTTAGGTCAGCCTATTGGTCATAACTTCTGACATTTCCAAAGCAAATCATTGAAAATTTAAGCATATATGGCTCTTTGAGTGGAGGACCCCGTCAAAAATGGCCGCAAAACGTGCCTTTTTTTGGCCTCTGAAACGGTTGACACCTACCGCCTTTGACAAAAGGCTACATAACGACTAGAGAAGTCAGGTGCATAAAACAAAATGTTCTGAACAGGAAATTGAATGGCCTTTCCAATGGTTGTCAGAAGTGTTTGGTTTGTGCATATTCGGATTTTTTGCAGATTTTAAAATACGGGGCTATGGTTTTTGTCAGGTTGATTTTAGGGGTGACCTTGTTTGGCAGGCTGTCACGGGATGCCTATACAATGTACCATTAATCAGACAAATGATATGTACAGCTGCCATAATGACCTTTTCGAGCATATAAAGTTCAACTAAAATTAATTGCGTTTAATGCTTTTCTTAGCGTGCGAATATTGTTGCAATAATTGTTTTGCCAAGTTTATAATTGTGGGAATTGGGAGTGTATG
>NC_090246.1:74968604-75006104 GCF_037325665.1 Littorina saxatilis | reverse complement strand
AAGCTCTTGTCTGTCCCTCTTTCCATGAGATGAACTTGATGAAAAATCTCTGTGTTATGCATTTTGCAATCAGTAGAATTTGAAAAGCATGTCGTTTATATTCAGCAGGTATGCCTTCAGCCGGATGTAGTGTAGCTGCAGGTATCCGTGAAATATGCTTTTATCATGGAATCTGTATTTTGGCTTAGCTTAACATTCTGTTTTAATTAAGTAGATGATAATTAATCCAGTACAATAACTGATCACATTCTTTCAGAGGTTAATCCTAAAGCACGCTATATTTAAGTGTAGTCAAGTGGCGTATCCAGTCTTTTTGTGTAATTATCTCCTGCCCGACTCAGTTGCCTCCCCTGTCTATTATCTTCCCCTGACCCAAGTTGTGTCTCCAGCTAGGATTATTGTGTGTTTACTATCGTAGGGTAGACTCTTGACCGGATTCCTTTCTAACCTCTTATCTCAGATTTAGGTGGTCGTTAGGTAATGTGCCGCCAGACTGTCTCGGTATCGTTGGACGGCGTTTTGTCAAGTGGGTGTCATTTCTTTTGACAGGGTACAATTATAGAAGATGCCAGGTAGCTTGGAGGTGTTAGTCTCTTACCCCCCCCCCCCCCCCTTCTGTGTATCAGCTTTGACACTACTTGTAATATTTCCGGTGTGTGACACCCCTGTAACGATTTCATGCCTCGGTACCGATCCCTTCCATTGGGCAGGCAATCTTAAGACGACGCCCCCCGTTGTCTGACACCGGGTATCTTTCCTATTGGCTATTGGGAATCGGAGTTGACCAGCCTTTAAAAGGGAGAGCATTAGACTAGAGGAGAGAACGCGATTTGTGATATACTGAGCTGTGTGCTGCTCGATTGTGTCGGTTGACGTGAACGGTCGAAGTGCTGACCATATTTGTCGCGAAGTTGTAATCAGTCGACTTGTGGTGTTAGATTCCGATACCTGTGCTCTTGTGTTTACGTTTCACTGAGTGTGCTCACTGAGGAGAATCTACACTGCTTTCTGGTGTTAACTTTCTGGTGTTAACTTTCTGGTGTTTGCTTTCTGGTGTACGTTAATTAAAAGTCACGTTATCGCAACCTCTGTCTTGGCGTCTCATTTATGCTTCCTGGCCTATCTTCCCCCTTCCACTCCACCCTATCACATCTGGCGCTGCGAGCAGGGTTCAGGAAGTAGAGACGCCGTAGTTTAACACCAGAAAGCAGGGGTAGCAGTGTAGGAGGTACTCGGCGTATCCAAGATGGCGGTCGACGGGGTTCCTAGACCCCAGTGGCAGATGTTCTCCCCTCCCAGGCTCCCCCTCTTCACTAGCAGCAAAGATGGCTGTCTGCTAGACGACTACGTCACAGAGGCTCGTCGCATCATTGCCCACTTCAACCTGGAGGCGCTGGGCGGCGAGGCTGCTGAATGGCTGATCCAGTCACTTGCTGGGCCTGCCAAGAAGGAGATCAACCTGCACCCCCCTCAGGCGACTGCCACTGCCAACTTAGTCTTGACCATCCTGCAGGACACGTTTGGTGACCACGCCAGCAGTTCTTCACTGCTTTCGTCATTCTTCACGCGCTACCAGGGACAAGAGGAGGGCCTTCTTTCATACGCCCACAGTTTGCAGTCTCTGCATGTCAAGATTAATTCTGTTGTTCCTGATACATTAACAGATGATGCTCTCCGGGATCATTTCATCGATGGACTGTTTTTGCATCCTCTACGACGAGATCTGCTGCGCTTTGTGAGAGGGCGTGAGGCTGTCACTTTTGCGGCAGTCCGTGCCGAAGCCCTCAGGTGGATGAGGGAAGATGTCGATGTAGTGGCTGACCAAGCAACTCCTGTTTCCAAAGAGAGGAGTGCCGGGTTAAGTAGGCTGCAGGTCCCAGTCAACGAACTCTCCGTCAGATCAGCAGAGCTTCGCGCTGCCCTGGACCAACATCCGCGAGCTGCCTCACGTCATCAGCAACCGTCCGCGAAGCCACGTTGTTGGCTTTGTAACCGCCACGGCCATCTACAGAGCAGGTGCCCTACCAAGCGTCAAAGAGATCAACAACTGCTGTCATGGAGACAGCCAAGTGAGAAACATGTGAGTCAGTCAACATCCATCACGCAACCTCTCCGTGAGCAAAGCTGCCAGACAGAGGAAGAGCATCAGAATGTGACACTGCCAGTCCCCGTGCAGCTACACGACACTCAGCAGGTCACATTTTGGGATTCCATGCTCAATCTTGCCCCTTTACCCCAAGTCCCTGCTACCCCAACATTCCCTGACCGAGGCACTGTCTACATGGCACGCCCTGTCTTCCCCCCACCCGTCCAGCCTCATCCGGTGCAGCCAGCGGCCCCCGCACCTGTTCTACAGGCCCAGGTGCTTCCAGTGCCAGTACTGCGAGTCCAAGACCAGCCTCTGGCTAGAGACCCAGAACCTCTGGTCCCTCCTCCAGCTGCTGTGCCTGTGCGCCGCTCACAGCGTATACGGCAGAGATTGTCGTCGTTCTGAGCAGTCATGGGATTAACTTGATTTTATTTATTTTGAACAGACGGATTTGTGTGAGTACTAAGTGTGCCGCTGTCGTAACCCCGCCATCCGTCTACAGTGAACAGTCAGGAAAACAATGTGCTGCTGTCATGTGGGCAATGTGTCATTTGTGAGACTTTTCGTGTTCTGCTAAGAGACTATGTACACTATGATTATTGATTGCCTGTTGTATTGTGTCTTGTATGAATGGGTTGGGTGACTGTGCGTGTCATCCGTTACCGTTTCTGATTTTATTTGTTGTTTCACTTGGGTGAACTTGTGTTTGATTTATAGATGTCATTTTCAGCATTCCCGAGGCGCTGTACCTGCGAGGACGCAGTTGGTATAGAGCTGGGGGGGATGTAGTCAAGTGGCGTATCCAGTCTTTTTGTGTAATTATCTCCTGCCCGACTCAGTTGCCTCCCCTGTCTATTATCTTCCCCTGACCCAAGTTGTGTCTCCAGCTAGGATTATTGTGTGTTTACTATCGTAGGGTAGACTCTTGACCGGATTCCTTTCTAACCTCTTATCTCAGATTTAGGTGGTCGTTATGTAATGTGCCGCCAGACTGTCTGGGTATCGTTGGACGGCGTATTGTCAAGTGGGTGTCATTTCTTTTGACAGGAAACATTATAGAAGATGCCAGGTCATGGCTTGGAGGTTTTAGTCTCTTACCCCTCTCCCCCTTCTTTGTAACTACTTGTAATATTTCCGGTGTGTGACACCTCTGTGACGATTTCTGCCTCTTTAACGATCCCTTTCATTTGGCAGGCAATCTTAAGACGACGCCCCCCGTTGTCTGACACCGGGTATCTTTCCTATTGGCTATTGGGAATCGGAGTTGACCAGCCTTTAAAAGGGAGAGCATTTAGGCTAGAGGAGAGAACGCGATTTGTGATATACTGAGCTGTGTGCTGCTCGATTGTGTCGGTTGACGTGAACGGTCGAAGTGCTGACCATATTTGTCGCGAAGTTGTAATCAGTCGACTTGTGGTGTTAGATTCCGATACCTGTGCTCTTGTGTTTACGTTTCACTGAGTGTGCTCACTGAGGAGAATCTACACTGCTTTCTGGTGTTAACTTTCTGGTGTTAACTTTCTGGTGTTTGCTTTCTGGTGTACGTTAATTAAAAGTCACGTTATCGCAACCTCTGTCTTGGCGTCTCATTTATGCTTCCTGGCCTATCTTCCCCCTTCCACTCCACCCTATCACATAAGTACGCCAGAAAAGATAATATCTGAACAAACAACAGAAGCCATGAATGGAACACCAAAATTAATGTACACTAAAAATCTGATCGTTGTTACGATAAGCCCGGGGAGAGACCATAACTATTACTGTGTTTGCTTTTTTCACATCAGATAAAGACTTTGCACAAAATTATTATTACATGTAGATTCCCCATCAGTGAATATTCAACATAACAGTAAGGCCTAAGGGAGAAAAATAACACCTGCAGTATACATGTTCCTGCCATTCCCACTTTAGGTTCTTCTGGTACAAAAAAATATTGGTTTTTTCTTCTTTTCATGCTGGTTTTATTGCGGGAAGCAGGCTTGGTTACATACGTAGATCATTGTGGTCGCTTCTGCTTAGATTATTAAGAAATATATCATTTTGTTCTGTACTCAGTGCCTGTAATATTAGGGATACAGCACGCTTAAATCTGTCGGTTTTGTAAGTATTTAAGGTGTGTGTTTTTTCTCGGTAAACCAGTTTTGTTGGTTGGAAATAATGGTTTATGACCTTTGAATTCGTGTCTTTTTCAAAAGAGTATTTATTCAGTCTCTTGCAATATGAATTTTTTTTCGCTTTGCAGATGTTGTACACGTTATTTCTATCGTAAATCAAACACCACAAAGGGGATTCAGCGGTTGTTGTTCTCTCTATTGATGACAATTCTAACATAAGATATGGACCAAAAAACTCAGATTCGACAAGGGCGTGCGTGTGGTGTGTGTGTGTTGGGGGGGTGGTGTGTGTGTGCAGGTGCGTGCGTACGTGCGTACATACGTTGCGTGCATCTGGCTGGCTGGCTGACTTGCTGGCTGGCTATCTGTCCGTGGATGTTGGTGGCAGATGGGAGGGGGGGGGAGCTCGTTATTATTGTGCTTATTGTATGGTTTATGGTGGGAGGTGTGGGCGATGCAGTTCGTTGTAATGATTATCAAGCTAGACGTTTTCAGTCGTTTGAAGTGATTTATCCAGGGACTGCCTTGGGGTGGAGGAGGCTGTAAACGGCCTAAATGCTGTGCGTGCGTTGTTAAAGTCGTTTTCAGCTGATTGCATTGCTCGCCCAGCTGATTGCTTTAATCGCCATTGCGGAGGTCTGGTCGACGTGCTTGTTTGCTCGTTATGCACCCAGGAGTGGCGGAGGTTTATTCACTTATTAATTAGTAATTGCACCAACATGCTTCCCACTCCAGAACAACAATGGCGTGCCCTGCGGAACCAGCAGCGGGCTGCAAGCGTTAGTAAGGACAAAACCATGTCACGAGAACAAGGCGGGTGCAGTGTTTAGATACATGCTTTGGCTTGATCGACACGCATTCAACGGCAAGAAGTTAATTGGAGAGAGAGGTTTAGTCCTGTACAGTCAGAGTGGGTCTAAATGAGCTTCAATTATTCCTTGGCTCAACTAGCATTACATTACTCCTGGCTCGAGTAGCATCAGTTACATATATGTTGAGCAATGCGAGTTGCAGACGTTAGAGATGACAAATACATGACACGACAACATGGCGTTAGTACGTGTCGGCATGATCGACATGCACTCAACATGAAGGAGATATATTTTAGTCTTGTATGGTCAATTGTGTCTAATTTGCCCCTATTACTCCTGGCTAGACTATGCCGACGTTATTGAGGACGAAAACAAATGACACGGGTGCATCGCGGTTGCTATTCTGATACGCTTTGGCCTGATAAACATGTACTCAATATCAAGGAGTCAATTCCAGAGAGAGATTTATTCTTGTTCGGTCACAATGGGTCTATTCAACCGAATTACTCCCAACTCGACAATGATTGCATGCATATTGCAGATCTGTCAGCGACTGGCAGAGTTGGAAATAAACAATAACTCGATATATTACCACCCACAGTTGAAGTCTGGGTTTAAACATTGTTTTTACTAGTGTGCGTCGTGTTGCTTTTGTTGCAATACATTCAGTGGTCAAGGAGAGGAAATAAATTGCTGTAGACTTTGGACTAAGCTAGATAGATAAACCAAAGAGATCATTGGAAGGTTCACATGTTCATTGCTTTTTGGTCTATGGTAGGTTAGTCTCTCTTAGCAAATTCCAGTTTATCCATTTCGACCGTGACCAATCTACGCATGGCGTCGCATTCTTGCCTTGAATACAGATAAGGCGGTTTTAACTGGTTCTTGTGTCCTTTATGTAGTCCAGCGAAACAAATCACCCAAAACAAGCACATTACAGGGGTCGGAGTAAGCGTCAGGCCGCCGATAGATAGTATGTGAGCTACATTGCGCGGGGTTAGATTTTTGGCACTTAGGGCACAAACCGTTATGGGGGGGGGGGGGGGGGGGGGGGTTGAGCGGGAGGGTGCCAGATCTGAATCCGGTTCCGACCTTTGGCATTTCGGGTTTTTCTCCCCGGCTTCATTCACGGCCTTAGCGTCCTTGGGGGAGACCAGGAGCTGTTACGTCGCCGCTATTGATCAAACAAAAGATTGCCCTGTTTACTCCTCGTTCTTTTCTGTCTCTCTCTTCGTGCCTGCCTCTTCTACGAGGCTATATATAGACTGAAAAGAGGTTTGGAACATGATATAGGGATTCTTTTTGCTTGGGGGTGGTGGGGGGGTGTAGGGAGAGGAGGAGAGAGGAGGAGAATATTTAGCGATTCTTTGTAACCAGGTCTTTGTCTTCGTTGTGGGCTTCTCTGAGGACCTGGTTTTGGGACTCTGGTAGTTTTTGTCTGCCCTCCTATCCCTTTGTCAGTGTCTATTACATTTGGCTGGATTCACTTTTTTTTATGCGTTGAAATTGGTCTCCTGAGACTGACATCATTTGTCAGAATGGGTAGGTCTCTTAGGTATGCGCCGGGCGCGGAAATTGTGTAAAAGGATGATTTTTAGAGGAAAGAGAGTGAGAGGGAAGGAGAAAGAGTGAGAGAGAATGATTATGCTTCTAAGTTTCTGCAGTAACGTTAATCCCCAAATTATCATCCCTTGCACCTACCACGACCCCCCCCCCCCCCCCCGATCTCAATTAAAGACTTGTTTCTTAGCGAACAGCAGTCACTCTCACAACTGATGCGGAAAGGGGGGTGGGGTTCTAATGTAATAGATAAATTCCAGTATGATAGTTCTTGGGCAATGTTTATTGTCCAGTTTGGTGCCTGCGGCAATGTACGAGCGCCCCAAATTGTTGACCTTGCATTTGTTTTCATGTTCGGAGAAGCAGGCCTGCTACTGGCCGATTATGCCCCCGTGATTTGTTTATTGCATGTTGAAGAATAGGTACGAAGGAGAAGAGCATATAATCTTTAGACATTTTTCATTCTCAAGATGATGAGATTGGCCATAGGCGGGTGGTGCTTTGCTTTTGCAAGCCGGTTGCCAGTATACACTCGAACAAAAACAAGCAAACTCCAGAAAGAAGACAAAACAGGGCACTAAGCCAGCCAAAACGCCAACTTGCATTTGTCCTTCTTCCGTCTTTTTTTCCACGTTCTTTTTCTGGCTCTTTTCCTTGTCCGCCTTGTGGTTATTCTCTTCCTCCTCCTCCTCCTCCTCCTCCTCCTCATCCTCCTCATCCTCATCCTCCTCATCCTCCTCATCCTACTTCTCTTCTTCCTACTTCTCTTCTTCCTCCTGTTCCTTCTTCGTATCTTTCCTTTGTTATTTTTTTGATTTTCTTGGGGGAGGCGAGGGGGTATTTTGCTTTCGACCTGCGGAGGAAGTGTCACGCATGATTCTGCATCGTGTAATAGCCAAGTGCATGGCTGTCAGATCAAGAACCAGAGGCGAAATTGCATTGGATCCAGGAATTTGGGCAGGGCGACCAAATTAATGTCATCTGTTGCTTCTTTGGATAGAGGATTCATTTTTTCCGTGTTCGCAGTTCCTGCTCAGTGTTCCTTTTGCAGTAACAAGGTTTTGTGTTGGGTTCTGGAAAAGACAGGATGATGCAATCGGGTTTTATTTCCTTTCCTTCTTCATTTTCTTACAAAATTCCCATGTTTTATGTTTTTTGTTTTTAGTGCTGCTATTGAAATTCCTGCCCGAATTCAAGTCTGATGGAATTGTTGCTCTCTCTCTCTCTCTCTCTCTCTCTCTCTCTCTCTCTCTCTCTCTCTCTCTCTCTCTCTCGCTCTCTTTCTCTCTCTCTCTCTCTCTCTCTCTCTCTCTCTCTCTCTCTCTCTCGCTCGCTCGCTCTCTCCCTCTCTCTTTCTCTCTCGCTCGCTCTCTCCCTCGCTCTCTCTCTCCCTCTTTCTTTCTTTCTCTCTCTCTCTCTCTCTCTCTCTCTCTCTCTCTCTCTCTCTCTCTCTCTCTCTCTCTCTCTCTCTCTCTCTATCTATCTAGCTATCTTTCTATCTGTCTCAGAGAGAGAGAGAGAGAGAGAGAGAGAGAGAGAGAGAGAGAGAGAGTGAGTGAGAGAGAGAGAGTGACAGACAGACAGACAGATACATTTGAGAAAGACAGTGAGAATTGCAGTAAGCAGCACCGTGGGCGTAGGTAATTGGTACGCAGTGGGGGGGAGCGGGGCCAATTGTGGCGGCGAGCTAGTGTTTTTGACATGTTCTCATTGCAACGTGATGTCATTAACGGGCCCTTTTTGCATGCCTACGTGTGTCGATTAACTCCGTGCTGCCCTTTTTGTACGGCTGTTTGGTCGTCGCGGCGCTGCTGGTGATGTAGATGTAGATGTCGGACGGATCTGGCCGCGGGGACTATTTGAATTAGTGATCCGCTGGTCTGGCGTGTTTCTGTTTCGCTGGATATCTCCGTGTGTTTTAAGTTAAACTTTTGGAAAGTCTTGTTCAGACAGCCGTCAGACAGTAAGGGATTCTTGTTACATGACATATTGTAGCAGCACACAGACAGACGGTTATGGAAAGGTGCTTGGCATCTCAAAGATCGAAGTTAAGATGCGAGAGAGAGAAAAATAACTCTTTAGTCTTGTCGTCGGCTTCAAAGAGGTTTCATGTGTTGTCTGGAAATGTCAGACTACTACGTCAGTGCAAGAATGGTAACGGGACACTGTGTCATTTAGCAGGATTTGAACCAAAGAAATAAGTGTACGCAGACGTGTCAGGTTTACCAGATGTCTCTCTTACCATTTGTTTAAGTACTATTCAAGATGGAGATAAACAAAACCAAAATTAAAGGAATACAGAGTTCCAGAAGAAGAAGAAAGACAAAGAAGGGAGAAAATACTGAAAACAGAAATAAAAAGAAAAGACCATATAATTATAGAGTGTGATTTGTGAAAAATCGATGGCCTTAAAGCTCCTAGACTTCAACGTCTCTCCAAACTCCCCCTTTCCAGCGTTACTCGGCGTTTCAATAAATCGGTTTCTGCGAAACCAAAATGTCGAAAAGCTGCCCTGCTCCCCGACAATTCACGCATGCTTCTCCACGATTGTGATCGCCGTTCAATCCAGAGATGGAATTTCCGCGGTCGATCTTCCTTCTGACTCGACGCAATTGTAAGAAAATAATCTTGTTTTTTCTCGCTTCTCCTTCTTCTCTTCCTCACACCTTTTTATTTCGTAAAAACCCAACCAAAAAGAGGCATGTTGTGCATCGTGCGCATGCGCAGCCGTGACGTGACTAGGCTTTGATGGAGTAGTTATATGCTGCGTTTCTTTTGAAGCTGGGCATATTTATGACACCGGTGAGTGGAAACCATCAGATTTTTCCGATTGTTAGTTTTTGTCATATCTCACCCGTGGGAATAAAACAGGTTTTGCGGGAAATGGACTCGAATCACGCCATTGAAGTGTTGCAGTTCTAAATTGCTGATTCCAGAGGAAGGCGTGAGCGCCGCCTTGGTTTCCAATGTAGTGTTTCTCTTGCTGAAGCCGCTCTCTTGACTGTAGTGCTTTGCAAAGAAACGACCACAAGATGAAACAGTATTATCTTTCAGAAAGCAAAAACCAGTTTGTCGTTACACAATGGACTGTCTCTCTCAGTGTCTCTTTCTCTGTCTGTGGTTCTCTCTCTCTCTCTCTCTCTCTCTCTCTCTCTCTCTCTCTCTCTCTCTCTCTCTCTCTCTCTCTCTCTCTCTCTCTCTCTCTCAGTGTCTCTTTCTCAGTGTCTCTTTCTCTCTCTCTCTCTCCCTCTCTCTCTCTCTCTCTCTCTCTCTCTCTCTCTCTCACACACACACACACACACACACGGACACACACCCACACACACACACACACGGACACACACCCACACACACACACACGGACACACACACACACACACACACACACACACACACACACACACACACACACACACACACACACAAGATGTGGAAGGTGCTGTTAACAACAAATTACGACGACTACGGCAATGACGAGCATCATGATGCTGATTGTAATTTTTGCGACTGCCGCTACTATTGCTGCTGCTTATTCGGGGGAGGAGGAGGAGGACATGGTTGCAACGACAATTTCGTGAATACGTACTGTAGTATGATGATAGACATGTCTTCAACAACTGATTACAGAGTTGACAAAGAGTGGACGTGGAATGATTTCAATCAAAATGTCAAAAATTGGAAAACGGGGAATTTTGTTTTAATGTATTTTGTTTTTATTCCTTTGATTCTCGCCGGCCATCAATGCATCAAAAGCAAGGTGTTCATTGCGTCAGTTTGATGTTATCAATTTTGCTTTGCCTTTTGAACTTCATCATCACAGTTTCCTTCTTTAGCGTTCGTTGGTGTCGTGTAATTTAACACAAACTCAGCCCAGAAGCAATTTGTATTTTTTTTCGCCATGGCACCCCTTTCTTTGTAATTATCCTGTCTTTTGAAACGTATGGAATGCGAAGGTTTTATGTTGTGCAGTGGATTCGAAGTGGCTGTGTTTTTTGTGGGCTGAAAGTGAAGGGAAATTAAGTCTTACACAATGCGGGGGAACTTGTTTCGTGTGTTTCTTTGTGCTAGTGGTATTCTGTTCGATTCTTCGCACGCTCCTGATTTTGTATCCTTGTTCTCCTGATTTTGTCTCCGTGTTCTCCTGATTTTGTCTCCTTGTTCTCCTGATTTTGTCTCCTTGTTCTCCTGATTTTGTCTCCTAGTTCTCCTGATTTTGTCTCCTTGTTCTCCTGATTTTGTCTCCTAGTTCTCCTGATTTTGTCTCCTGGTTCTCCTTATTTTGTCTACTTGTTCTCCTGATTTTGTCTCCTAGTTCTCCTGATTTTGTCTCCTTGTTCTCCTGATTTTGTCTCCGTGTTCTCCTGATTTTGTCTCCTTGTTCTCCTGATTTTGTCTCCTTGTTCTCCTGATTTTGTCTCCGTGTTCTCCTGATTTTGTCTCCTGGTTCTCCTTATTTTGTCTACTTGTTCTCCTGATTTTGTCTCCGTGTTCTCCTGATTTTGTCTCCTTGTTCTCCTGATTTTGTCTCCTTGTTCTCCTGATTTTGTCTCCTTGTTCTCCTGATTTTGTCTCCGTGTTCTCCTTATTTTGTCTCCGTGTTCTCCTGATTTTGTCTCCGTGTTCTCCTGATTTTGTCTCCTTGTTCTCCTGATTTTGTCTCCGTGTTCTCCTTATTTTGTCTACTTGTTCTCCTGATTTTGTCTCCGTGTTCTCCTGAGTTTGTCTCCTGGTTCTCCTTATTTTGTCTACTTGTTCTCCTGATTTTGTCTCCGTGTTCTCCTGATTTTGTCTCCTTGTTCTCCTGATTTTGTCTCCTTGTTCTCCTGATTTTGTCTCCTTGTTCTCCTGATTTTGTCTCCGTGTTCTCCTTATTTTGTCTCCGTGTTCTCCTGATTTTGTCTCCGTGTTCTCCTGATTTTGTCTCCTTGTTCTCCTGATTTTGTCTCCGTGTTCTCCTGATTTTGTCTCCTAGTTCTCCTGATTTTGTCTCCTTGTTCTCCTGATTTTGTCTCCTCGTTCTCCTTATTTTGTCTCCTTGTTCTCCTGATTTTGTCTCCTTGTTCTCCTGATTTTGTCTCCGTGTTCTCCTGATTTTGTCTCCGTGTTCTCCTTATTTTGTCTCCTTGTTCTCCTGATTTTGTCTCCGTGTTCTCCTGATTTTGTCTCCTTGTTCTCCTGATTTTGTCTCCTTGTTCTCCTGATTTTGTCTCCTTGTTCTCCTGATTTTGTCTCCGTGTTCTCCTTATTTTGTCTCCGTGTTCTCCTGATTTTGTCTCCGTGTTCTCCTGATTTTGTCTCCTTGTTCTCCTTATTTTGTCTCCGTGTTCTCCTGATTTTGTCTCCGTGTTCTCCTGATTTTGTCTCCCTTGTTCTCCTGATTTTGTCTCCTTGTTCTCCTGATTTTGTCTCCTTGTTCTCCTGATTTTGTCTCCGTGTTCTCCTGATTTTGTCTCCGTGTTCTCCTGATTTTGTCTCCTTGTTCTCTTGATTTTGTCTCCGTGTTCTCCTGATTTTGTCTCCGTGTTCTCCTGATTTTGTCTCCGTGTTCTCCTGATTTTGTCTCCTTGTTCTCCTGATTTTGTCTCCTTGTTCTCCTGATTTTGTCTCCTTGTTCTCTTGATTTTGTCTCCTTGTTCTCCTGATTTTGTCTCCGTGTTCTCCTGATTTTGTCTCCGTGTTCTCTTGATTTTGTCTCCTTGTTCTCCTGATTTTGTCTCCGTGTTCTCCTGATTTTGTCTCCGTGTTCTCCTGATTTTGTCTCCGTGTTCTCCTGATTTTGTCTCCTTGTTCTCCTGATTTTCTCTCCTTGTTCTCCTGATTTTCTCTCCTTGTTCTCCTGATTTTGTCTCCTTGTTCTCCTGATTTTGTCTCCGTGTTCTCCTGATTTTGTCTCCGTGTTCTCCTGATTTTGTCTCCTTGTTTTCCTGATTTTGTCTCCTTGTTTTCCTTATTTTGTCTCCGTGTTCTCCTGATTATGTCTCCTGGTTCTCCTTATTTTTTCTCCTTGTTCACCTTATTTTGTCTCCTTGTTCTCCTTATTTTTGTTCCTGTGCGTGTGAAATTGTTATTCCTGTCGATTGTAAGGTAACAGGAGATTCTCTATAGACAGAGTGTTGTATTCCAAGAGATATTTTCATGAGGTGTCTTTTTTGTCTATACTTTTAGATGTGTTTTTCCATCTAAGGCAGCTGTTCATGATTATCGTCAAAGAAAAGGAGGGACTGTCCATTCCTTGGCTGAACAAGCTTATATCATTTTGATTTTTGTAAGGATTGATTTGCCGCATGTGAAAATGGAGACGACTTTCTATTCCTGGTTGTCTTGTCAGATTTTAGATTTGTTGGTGACTGGGTTGTTGTTTTTATAGCAAGGGCTCCATTTCGTTTCTGAATACACCTTCTATAATTTCTTTTTCCGATTTTATATATATAATCTTATTACTTCTGGTTTTTGTTTTTACCTAAAGTAATCTTTTAAAATGTAACGTAGGGGAAAGTCGCTAAACCTGGAACAGTTAAGGAGAAACAGCTGTACCAGACATAAAAATGGATATTGCAAAGCGTTCTTTATATTGTCACATACTAGACTCTATCAGTAAATAAACGAACCACATAAAATAAAATAAAAGTCACGCAATTCATCAGACTGATCATAATAAAAAATGTCTGCATTTGTTCCAGGTTGGACGCATGGGTGTGTAAAGTGGAACACTGTGTTGTCAAACTCGGAACACATACAAACACACCCTGACTCTCTTTCTAGCTCTGTCTGTGTCTCACACGCACACATATACACCCACACACTCTCATTCACACACAAACATGCACACATTGCCACACACACAAGATAAATAAATACGTCATAACATTTTGATTAAGCCATTTTATGTAAATGTCTTTTTTTTCAACATCATATTTTGATTTTTACCAAGGAAATAACAAATCGGATAACAATTTAAGCCTTAAATGTAAAACAAAAAGATAAATAAGGGCTAGGTCTAAATAGGACTAAAAAACAAAACCTTAAAGAAAAAGGAAAAAATAGGCAAAGAACCGATTTCGCAGACAATGTCCTTTGTCTTCTACTGTCAGCGCAGTCATCGTGTGATTACTGTGTGCACTTCTGGCACTATAACATATCCTCAGGGGAGTTGGTGCCACACATGAAGCAGTACCACGAAATTTCGCAGCTTCTGTTGACAAATAGATATAAAAGGGCTACCTGCCCAATTGACTAAATCTAAAAATCATTACGCATAAAGTCTCAAAGCAAATAACTAAGAACAGATTTTAGAACTGATTTTGCAGACACACAAAAATTGCTAAGTACAGATTTCGAAGTCCTTTTGTCCGCTGCTGTCAGCGCAGTCCTCGTGTGCCCACTGTGTGCACCTCTGGCACTGTATCATGTTCTCGGGGGAGTTGGTGCCACACATGGAGCAGTACCAAGTGATTTCCCCCGGGATAGAACGCATCGTCGAGAATGTTCTCCTTTTTTCCCTCTGATCAGAAGATATTCCCCTCTTGTTTCTCTGAGCAGAAGATTTTGTAGCTTCATTCTTTCCTCTTTTCTGTTGACCTGCACGCCTTTTTGCAAGTGAAATCTCCAGCTTTTGCTTGTAAGGAGAAGCTTGTTTTTTTCGTGATGATCTCTTCGGCAAGCTTGTGGTTGTGCGTTGCAGGTCTGAGGACATCAGCAGCAGGTAAGCTTACATTTGCTGCTGACACCAAGCAATCATAATGACCAGAATCTCCATGTACAGTGTACAAAACAACGATGGGGGTGACGTTGGCAAATTTATTTCAGCTTCAAGAATGCTATTGATTAGTTCTTGTTCTATCTCTGGTGTTAATGTAGAAGGTCTTCCTGTGAACTTTACTTCTTCTTTTGCAAATTTGTTTGTTTCCTTCTAAATGACTTTTAAGAGTTGTGACAGTAACACCATGTGCTCTTGATGCGCAACGCAAACCCATATCTCCGTTTTTCACTGCCGACAAAGCGCAGCCCATTTCTTCTGGTAACCACCGCCGTTCGCGATCGGGTCTCATAATATTGTCAAACAAATCAATCAATCATTCAATAAAACTTATAGAAAGGAAAAACACAACAAAACCGAAAAGAGAATTAAATAGCCTACGTGAATAAAACACCAGTGTTCTGTTTATTGTTTGATGAGGGTAAGATGGAACAGAATGCAGCAAAGCTGGAACACTGTTCCATGTTTGCCTCTCTTATGTGTTCCATCATTGCCGCATGGCACCTCTGCATGGATTTCGCGTTTTTCTGTTGGATACACGTGACGTTCCAAATTTTTTTTCCGTTCAAGTTATTGCAAATCTATGAAGGTTTATCACAGCAATAAACATTTTACGTTCGCGTATATAGATAAAGAGTAATACTACGAATTGTAGACGGTAGAAATAAGAAGAAGAAGGAAGAAAAGTTTAAAAAAAACGTACCATCTTTTTTGTTTTGCCGCGGTATTCATTTTTTTTGCTGGAATAATATCAAGGAATGTCACTAGACATTTCTGCAAAACAATTGTTCATGAATTGTTCCCCGTTGATCGCATATTGAGGTGTTCCAAGTTGGCCGACTGTTCCGGGATTGGCGACTTTCCCTTATCCAAGAGATGAAGCAGGGTTGGCTGTTTGCTGTCAATTCAGTGTGGGTGAGGCTTTGTATTTGTCAAGCTGCGTGTTTTCATTTTTGAAGGACGTTCTTGCTTGCACACTTTCTGGATAAAATAAAAAGTCCATGAAATGCGGCCTATTGATGTTGCAGTGCAAGGCAGCAACATCCTAAGAAAATTAACATGTGTGTATTCTATATTATAAGGGACACGATTTGTCATTTATATTTAGGTGCCGCTCTCCTTGCATATACAGTCGAACCTGCCCTAGAGACCACCTGTCCATAAAGACCACCTTCCCATTAAGACCACCCCTAAGGATCCCCGACGGTTTTTACGACTATGTAAATCACCTGTCTAAAGAGACCACTATTGCTCAGTCCCTTGGGTGGTCTCTTTAGACAGGTTCGACTGTATATGCTTGCGCTCCGCGTTTATCTCAACGGGTCGGGTCATGTTCACGTCACAAAGAAGTAATCGTGTTAACGCCTGTGGGAGGCGCGGGGGCGGGTGGACAATAGCGGGCATCGCTTTAAGTGCTATCATGAAGCTGACCTGGGTTCCAGGACTAATTCGGATCACGGCTGGCTAATTCTTCACCACCTCCCAAACCAGCACTGTTGCCCGACGGCGATGCGTGCGTCGCGGCCTCGGCGAACTTACTGTAATACTGGAAAAGGGGGAAAGATTGATCGTTGTTCTTGTGTTATGTACCACGTTGGCGGGGTGTTGGTTTCTGGTGGAGTCAAACGAGTCAAGTGGAATGTGGGATCACAGTCAACCACTTTGGTCACCCCGCGAGTTTTATTTTTTTAGTTGCGCCGAAAGTAGATGTTTTTGGCTTCTTGGGATTGTTGAAGGTTAAGGTTGTCGTATTTTGCATGGGGAAAAAGCAACTCGAATTTGCATGAGGGAAACCTCACAGGACATTACGAAATCAACGTACCTCACCTTATCTTAGATTGATGAAGATATATTTTAGTCTTTGAGAGGATTGTTAACAGCTGATGCACGGCTGTGACTTGGTAATGAAGTCGGTGGGATGGATACACTCACAGATTACTTTGGATATTGCCGTCTAATGACCAGTGGTCACATATTGTCCAGTCACTTTGCTGAATGCGGCTGTGACTTGGTAATAAAATCGGTGGACTGGATACACTCACAGATTACTTTGGATATTGCCGTCTAATGACCAGTGGTCACATATTGTCCAGTCAATTTGCTGAATGCGGCTGTGCATGTCCCCCAACGTGGATACGTGGCTAATGTATCACAGGGCACTGAGACGTACGGACCCTTTTTTTGTTGTCCGTCCCGTGGAATGGGAACTAGGAGGGGAACTTGATGGGTAGGATGATGGAGATAAACGAAAGTCGACACGAGTTTCAGTCGTGAGTACTATGTATGGTCGTTTGCCACATGTCTGGATTTCTATATCGCTTTATGTCACAGTTGGAGAGACCAGAGGGGCTCCGAACTGCTTTGTGCTGCTTGCTTACTTATTTAGTTACCTACTTACTTACTTACTTACTTACTTACTTACTTACTTACTTACTTACTTACTTACTTACTTACTTACTTACTCATTCACTCACTCACTCACTCACTCATTCACACACACACACACACACACACACACACACACACACACACACACACACACACACACACACACACACACACACACACACACACACACACACACACACAGAATCCTCCGCACACACACCTCATCAACTTACCGTATTACCAAACCTCGTCCTTATGGCTTGACCAATAACACCTTCATCTTCTTCTTATGTTGCAGAGCATGAAATCACGAGACATGGACATCTCACCGACAGACGAGCTGCCTCCAGACAGCGCCAAATGGGAGGACCGCCTGCACGACACTCACACCAGCGACTACGGCAACACACGGGGCAAGAGGGGCCACGTCAAAAGGGGCGACAATCCTTCCTCGCCCTCCGACTCCGGGGGAAGCTCTAACTCGGAGGGGATGACGGAGAAGAAAGCGCGGACGTCGAAAAGGGTGGCGCGGAGGCGGAAAGGTGTCAGCGCACGGGAACGCAACGTCCGACGGCTGGAGAGCAACGAACGGGAACGGATGCGGATGCACTCGCTGAACGACGCCTTCCAAGACCTGCGCGAGGTCATCCCGCACGTCAACCTGGACCGCAAGCTGTCCAAGATCGAGACGCTGACGCTGGCCAAGAACTACATCAAGGCGCTGACCAACGTGATATGCGAGATCCGCGGGGAGAACGCCCCCTACCGACTGCCGGCCGTTAAAGACAACCTGCAGCCCGCCAAGAGTGGGGACGAAGCCAGTGACAATGAGGACAATGAGGATAATGAGGATAATGAGGATAATGAGGACGAGTCCATGAGTGTGGAATCGCTCCATCATCATCCCTCCTCAGCCTCCTCCTCCTCGTCCTCCTCCTTCTCCCACTTAGACCACAGCAGCAGCCTGGTTGCAGACTCCGACAACCAGTGACCACACGTAAGGCTGGTAGGGATGACCAGCTAGGGTTGTAGAGATTTTTGTTGGAGTTGTGACGAAGCTCTGCTGTTACTGTGGGCGTTTTGAACTGTCCAACCAGCGGCACAAATTGTGGAAGAGGACCACAGGTCAAGATGGAGATTCGAAGGTGACACGGACACTGATGGACTGGTTCTGTTTGAAACTGTTCAATCGCCGGCTCAAAACAAGAAAGAGAACCAAAACATGAGATAGTTTTGGAGAGTCTAAGCAAGTCAGTGGTGAACTTCGTTTTTTGTTTCTGCCAACCTTCCTGCCAACAAGATGGTGTGAAACGGAGTTGGCTGCAGGGGAACGAGAATGTCCGTCTGCAGACATGCACCTATACGGCGGTATTTTACAGACCACGAAGAATTAGAGATATGAAGAACTGCTAAGAAATGTGTGTGCGTGTATTTCTGTCCAGCTTCTTTTTGGTGCTTCTGTTGTTTCCTTCGCTTGAGCTATCGTGATGTGACATGGGCACAGATACGTCAAGAGTACATTATGTGACACAGTATACTCATAATGCGTACATACGAAAGTACGTGACGACATATCCCCAAAGCGACTTGTAAAATCACATGGCGTCATAGCAGAATCATCACAGTTCTTGCTGGCATGGATTTTTGAAACGGAATTTTGACTATCTCGTAACAATTGCTTGCTGAAAGCTGAGGACATTTTATGACGCAATAATACAGTGCTGTCTTGAAGTGTGACACTGCTTTTCAATTTGTGACAATATTCAGTATCAGATTCTGTCTGAACGGCCAGTTTCTAAGCACCCAGAGGATTTGCAGCCATAATTTATTTGAAGATGACGTCAGCAGGTTTTAACCCGATATGACATCACTTCGTAACTGTTGCCAAAAAAATTACCTTCATTGTGACAATATCGACATCAGACTCACAGTTTTCAGAGTGTGTTAGTCAGAGCTATTTCTGCAGCTTCCAGACATATATTCCCCAACACTACTCCTGACTCCGAGGTAGTCTTTATTTTTGGAGACGGACAAAGGATCCTTACCCGAAGACAAATGACTCTTACCCTCGTCTCTCCCTGACAAAACCGCCAGCAGTCTATTGCCAAGTGATTCAATTACGCTTGGGACGACCAGTGGTCTGAAGCTTGTGATGAACAGCCCTTGAAAGATCCTAGCCTACTTTGCTTGACACGCTGGGAGGTCAGCAAAAAAACGAACGAGTACCACACTGCTGTACCCGGGATTGAGGGTCTCGCGTGCCTCATTGGGCTGTCTTTTCCTCCTTCAGTGTCCGATGAGCATCTACGAAGCCTTGATCGCACGATATACCACAGAAGAAACCGTGTCTGTTGAAAATGCTGCAAAAGCACCAAGCGGTGTTGGTCCGAGGACTGAGTCCAGCCCCTCTGGGATAAGAGGCCATAGCCAGCTGGGTCCCCTGGCTACTCAGTATTCAAGTGCGTGTGTTGTCGCCCATCCTGCCATGAGCGCAATCCGTCTCTGTTCTACAGGGTGCAAGGTTCCCGTCCACAGGTCATTCGTGTAGGCCCACGCCTCCGCGCTTTACAAAAGACGGATTATGTCGCCCAAGATCAATATTATTGCAAAGGATAGAAATGTAGTATTCAAAAGGCCAGGAAAGCAGGTGTATAGGAAAGCATTTGTTCACGTCATCGGAGAACAACATCTTTAGCAAACTGTCTGGCACATTGCAATTTACTGTCGTACCCTCGATCCCTGACATTCAGCATTTGGGAATAAACTTCTGGTAGTTGTGTTTTATGACTGTCTATGGGGGAGAAGAACTCTTTGGTGTCGCGAGCATGTTTGCATCTGAAAAACTGTTGTCACAAAGGATGGACTTCTCGTTGAGCAAGCCTCTGATTCAAAGGGCAAGGCTTTTGTGAGAGAGCCACCTGCATCTCCGACTTTCTTGGATAATTAACTACAACAGTGAAATCGAGGTCAGCGACAATGTACGGACACATCGATTTATCACCTTCAAGATAAGACACTTTAAAAGAAACATGTTTGGACAGAATATCAAAAAGGTCAAAGTGAGAGGAACAGAAGGCATTGCCTCGACAAAAAGACATGGTTTAAAAGAGCAAACATACACAGCGGATTTCTTCTGTTTGACAAAAAGCCTTGACAGGAAAGTTTTTAAGAAATCTTTGAAAATGTAGGACAAGGCTTAAGAGAATAAAGGCTGACCATTAATACGCCATAGAGGTGAAACGATGAGGAGGAAGGGAAAGCAGATAAATCAATGAAGTAAACGAAGACAGTAGGGGATGCACCGTGAGCAGAGGCTAACGATGGACAAACGGATCGATAAAATGCGGGGTGGATGTGGACAGGGCCGTGCTGGCTTCGTGGACTTGCAAACCTAACTACGCCTCCGCCCATGCTATTTTTGATATCGATGTACAATCGCAAAAACACCGACATTCTCACGATTGAAAACACGCGGAGCAGGGGGAGCAGCAAAAGTTCGCCCTGACTTTTGTGTGTGTCTTCTGTGACTCCCCTGCCAGATCCCAGACAGCTTTGGGAAAGCGTTCTTTTCCTATCAAGCAGAATCAATCGTTTTGAGCGGGGGAGGGGACGTTTCACACACTGACGTTTTCAGACCTACAGCGTTCACGTCTACTTACATTTTGTGCCTAATCTCATGCACTCTGACTACTGACATTTCGTTTCCATAATCACGAAGAAAATCAGAACTATTTAAGAAAAGTGTGAACTATATCGTGCCACAGTCGTTGCCATGCTAACCATTTTTGTCACGACGCCATCATATGAGATTCATTACCGTCAACATGCGAGCTCATCAAATCCGATCAGCGGCATCATCTCATACCTGATATATTTAACTTTCTTTGAGAGAGAAAGAAAGAGAGGTGTTGACTTTAATCACAGTGTCAAGAAATGAAATGGTTGTTTCTTTGGAAATCTCATTCCGTCGTTGTTTTGAGAACTTTGTGACATGTTTACTGGAATCAGTGTGTTCTGTTTGGCCCTGTTGACGTTCTTATGAGCAGAAACATTACTGTTGTTCATGCTGTTTCGTGTTCGTGACACTTTTTATCAGCTATCATGACAATGTGCGATTTATTCAACAACGTTCGACAAGACTGGACCTAACTAAGACATCCATTAAACAATATCCCAGTGTGACACAAGAATCATTGCTGAGCTATTATACTTTTAAAATCCCGTTTCTACTGTAAAGACGCGATGGAGAAGTGGAAAAACTGATGTATCAACGCATAAGGAGAATCTGTTTCTTTGAATCTGTTTACAGTGTAATTCATAGAGCTTTTCAGATTATTAACAATCTTTGACGGTCACCTCTTTGAGGTAAGAGAGACGAAATGTAACCCAGGCTGCGAAAGTACCTCGCAGTCACTTGGACTTGAACAGAGAGCCCATCGAATCTATCCAAAGTCCTGAACGCCTAATTTCTCAAAACCATTATCACGTTAAATGGTTAGAGTGAATGAAATCAACACATCAGCTCTTAGGTGTGTGCGAACGTAGATATTCGGACGGACAAGTGCGTTTCACCAAGAATACACCAATCCAAAGGCAAAAAATGTGCGTGTTGTGCCGTTTTTTCAACGACCAGTACACTCACGACCAGTCAAAACCCACAGAAAACACCTCACAGATGGGTCATGGACAATGAAATCCCAGCCAGCAGTTTAAAGACGACAGTATTTTTCTGGGCTTCCTATTTCTCATATATATTCGTCAACTCCCAGCAAACAACGCACGAAAACAGTAACACGAAACCGCGGCGCTAAAGAAACCAATATGTCAGAAAAGGAGAGCCGGAGTCTGTATGATGATTGTGTGATGAATCTGGTTTCTTTACTCACCTACATTTTACCAGCAGCATTGATTGAAAGATCCAGATTGCAACTTTGTTTGGAGATCTGCCCGTGGGATACTGGAGGGTGATTGTCCAACAAAGCTTGCAGCGTTCTGGAAGACTGAACAGAAAAGTGAGGACGTTCGTAATGCGGCCTTGTAACTTCAGCTTAACTGTTTCAGTGTAACATTCCTAACCCTTGTGTTCTTTCCCCAACTGCTGGTGTGTTTCTTGGCCTGAAATTCATCGGCTGGACATGAGAACAGGAAACGAGCTGATGGAGAATTGTAAAACCACTGGAACTGACTGTATTGTTCACTGTGTTTCTTTCTTCCTTCTTCTTGGACGCTGGATTTGGGGATGTTTCCAACTTATTCTGAAATTATTGTTCACGCGCAGAAAATAAATTCCATATATATTTTATTTCTGTTTTGATTCAAACTTAAACGTATTTTCTTGTTGACATACATTATAAATATATACATATATAAAGTATACATAAATCTTATATTATTATATATATGAAAGATTATATATCGTAATATATATATATATTTGTTTCAAGCCGTATTTCACTTTCATTCTGTTGTATACATTATCATACTTTGGTGTCGGGGAAAAATGTTCGTTGTTTTTCTCTTTAAGTCTTAGTCGCCTAGTCCGTATATATATGTCCGTTACGTCGCCTTGAATTTCTCTGGCAGAAAAGTAATCGTCGTGCAAATACTCATCATCAGTGTGTTGGCTTCGTTAGTGCAACTTTCACTTAGAACGCGTGTAGCCATAATTGCAGTCGTGCATACCGTTGTCGTCATTTTTTTCTGCGGTGTTTATAGAGTGATTATGCCGCTGGATTTCTTTCCTATGGTGCTAGCAGCGACATAATTAACCAGATTAATTCATTCATTAATCAATGCAAATTGGTACTCGTCTCATGTGCTGAAAAACTGTGTAATTCATAGTTGTTGTCTTTACTTTGGTGGGGTAGGTTCATGTCTATTTTTGCAGTACACCAGGCCAACCATAAATGCACAAATCCAAGCCCAGTTTCAATTGTCTGAGGTCAGTGAAAACGAATGTTCTAGTCATATTTATTCTTGTTTAATTTGATTCGTTTGACGACACAAAAGAGATACGTACAATTGCATTACCGCTACACGTACGTGAGCTTTTCTCGAGATTTGAACTTCTTGATTTGTTCGGAATTAGTAAACAAAACTTGAGAATAATTTCATTCTCAGTTGACACAGTAATTTGTAACTGTTTTTCTTTTTCTTTTGCGCACAAGTATGATTTTAATCTTTCTAAAGGTCTTACGATGAGAGTACGTGTAAACGTTGCACCCAACATCGTTGATCAATAAGCGCATACTTCCTTAGTCTTCCGGAATTAACTGTATTGTTCGCAGTCTTTGAAACAGATGGAGTAGGGACCCGTATGTTGTTTCTGTTTGTTCACTGTGAGAAATGGATCCAAAGCGGCTTTTTGTACAATATGTATAGTCTTCTGTGATTATGAGCTATTTGTGTGAACGTTGCTTTGGGTTGGGTTAAGCACTGTGCCTAGAGTCTTTCTTTTTATTTATGTTTGTCCACACACTAGTATTGTTGTTTGTTGTTGTTGTTTTCTGAATGACCGGTTGATCCGATGTACTTTAATATCTTAAAAAGTAAGGTTACTTGTTTCCCAAACACAATAAACGCGTCCAGGGGTAGAAAACTACAGGGTTCGTTTATTGTCGAAAATCAGCTAACAGCATAGCTAAAGTTCAGCAATGTGGAAGCCTTCGTTTTCTTCTTTTATTTTTTCTTATAACTACAGGGTTCCTTCGTGGCAAAGCATAGCTTTACAGGCAGATAAAGTGTGATTCAACAGGGTTTCTATCTAAGCGCATCGGCCAGATACATGACTTATATTTGTATTTTCTTTCCCCTTTGATCTGTCTCTTTTTAACCCTTTTAGACTGAGTTATTGTAGTTCGTCAGACTTCAGCAGGGTATGTGTTTGAATTTAAACATGAAGAACAGCAGGAACAGTCGATTTCTAGCACACAGGTGCGTTTTTACGGGCACATACTTACGCGCGCACTTTAACAACGGCATCTCTAGACGCGCGCAGTCAATAAGTTTTACTGTTTGGAAAGAAAGTTTTGTTTTCCATGACGCCCCCCCCCCCCCCCCCCCCCCCAGAGTAGTGCGGCTCGAAAAGTGCTGTTTCCAAGAGATGGCTAAGAATCAAAACGTTGTTGTCTAAGTGCCTGTGAACAGTTTTGTGATGTCAGGATCTCTCTTTCTGTGGTACTGGTTACGCACGTGAATTGTTATGTTTTCTGTTCCGGATGGTCAGTCTATAGACACGATGATTTTGTTACTTTGACTGTGTCCCCTGAAAATGTAGATAGCAGACCTTTCTCAGAAAGGGGACGATGAGGTGTCTTTGTGTGGAGGGGGGGGGGGGCAGAAAATGTCAGTGATAGTGAGTGTCTGTAAGCGATGCTGGTGTAGCATGGGAGTTGTATATACTTAGGAATAACAACTTCTGCTCTTCAATATTACGTATCAAGCTTCCCTGTTCTGTTTAGCCAGTGAGCAGCTTTTAAATATTGTTGGTTGTTAGAAAACGCTTGATAAAACTTGTTTTGATTTGAATGAGCTGGGGGGGGGGGGGGGGATTCAATCCTTAGTTCCCTAACTGTTTATTAAACACTTCTCATTGTTAACCTGTGAAGAAATGGGCGGGAGAATTCAAAAAGGGGAAGTGGGAGCACAGCATTACCAGAAGAAAACAAAACCAGATTATTACAGTATTTTGATATAAGGCACTGAACTTTCTTGTGTGAAATCGCAGATCTATATAGGTCCAACATCATTCCTCTGGAAAGCTGAAGGGAAGAGTTTGACTAACCAAAGGAATTACTTCCGTTACGAGAGGAGCGAGTCTGTGTTATACGTGTGTTACCTCGGCGAGTTTTAAAGACGCGGTTACGGGCTTTGTTATCAACGTTATTTTACTGACCCAAACTTCATCCCATCCCCATGAGAACCAACCTTCGACCCCCCCCCCCCCCTCCCCCCTCCCCCCTCCCCCCTCCCCCCCCAAAAAAAAAGCAACCACCACCCCTGCCAAACACCCCTTAAACCCCCTCCATTTCTCCACCCACCTGCATATATTTTCTGTCTCTCTGGTACGACTTTTTCTGTGTAATATATGAATTATTCTATTTTCAGTCTAGAATGTCTTTTGACGTTCTTTCATTGTACATATTTCCTTTCTCGTTGATATTACAAGAATGTGTAAACTGAATCCGTTTAATGCATTTGTTGTCTTCGTGTTTCTTTCATTTTGTTTCACATTTCCGCCACTTGGTTATTTATTTGCAAGCATATACAATAACTGTCAAACTTTTTAATTATAGAAATCACAGAACAAGCACAGCCTGAAGAAAGGGGAGAAAGGGAAAGTGTATACTATCATCATAACTATCATTCATTAACCAAGTCGAAGATGGAGATATTGATGCTGAAGCAGTGAACCAAACGAGGATGTTAACAGAAGCGTACATTATACCAGGCAATGAATATATACCGACAAGTGTTCTTCCAATGGACTGTAATGATAGTCTTTGACAAAAGGTTTGGTAAAGAGTGTATTTTTGCTTTAATGCTGTTGTGGTCATTCGTTTAAGAAATCATACAGTAAACACACAGCAGAAATCTGCATGAACTTACAGCATAGAACTAACGAAGGTTCAGCTCATTTCTCTCGCAGCAAAAAACTATGTTCCCGGTGATTCATCAAGATTCAAGCGAAGACGAAAATCCACAATTATGTCTTTACCGCAGAGCATTTTACTAAAGTATTGAATCATTATTTTGTATTAACGAAGCGATCCATTTATTATAAGCATGTTTCTATGCTGGTGTGTTGAAAGTAGCGCAAGGGTTATTCTAATGCAGTTTGAAGAGCAAGTGAAGTTATATTTGTCATTTTTCGTTTTTCCCAGCGTTTTTAGGATGATCTTTTACGCACATATATATGCTTCTCAGCTTTGATTGATATTTCTGAAGGCGACTGTTGCACCTTTTGTAGCAGAACTAACGGTAGCACAGTTCAATGTTCAGCAATAAATCCAGAAACATGCCCCTTAGGCCAAATAAAAATATATGTTGGTTAAGGATAACCCGACCGACCCTTTTTTTCCGCCGACCCTATAACCTTTTTTTCATTTCTCAAACAAAAAAAGAGAAAAAAAAGCACATTTTGCGAACCATACCGAGACTAAGGGAAGTAACCTCCTTTAAAATCGACTAAATTTAATAAAAATATTTTTAAAAATAAAAAATAATAAGCCGACCTACCGTCACGTTACCCTAAACCAACATATATTTTTGTTTGGTCTTATCTTGTCCTGTAACAATCACGAAGTGATGGCTACTCCCTTCTCCCGGATCCTTAGTATCAAAGATCGGCCTAGATTTCTTACAGTTGGTACAAGAGTAAAAACATTTGGACACTGCAAAGATTTAAATTCTCATTAACTGACGTTCAGATTAATATTTTCATATGACGTCGAGCACAACCCGAATGTTACCATTAGACTTATACTGTCTGTGTGTGTGTGTGTTGGTTCCAAGAGACCAAAACATTGACGTTTTTAACAATGGTAAGGGTAATGGCAACGACTACTGGAAAAGCTAGGACCCTATTCACAAAGGAAATAAGGCACATTTGTGCATTATAGCTGTCTGTACCTATTTTCCCACGTAAAAGTATTCCACTGTCACAAACTCATTACATTACTGCTCAATCTTTTATTTCATGCGCTCCAAAAGTTCAGTTCAATACGATACGAATGTGCCACATATGGCTGCCGAAGCCTTTTTTGTTTTGATTTTGAAGTGTTTATCCTTACCCTGCTATTTTAAACACAGATTTTTTTGACGAGTTACAATAATTATGTATACCCTTTAATTTTTGTTTTGAAATTAGAGGCTTTTGTAGAAAAGTACAAATAAAAATCTTTGCTCTGTGTGTGTAGAGAGACAAAAAAAACGCCAACGTCATTTCATGTAATTCACGAATTTGTTTCCCATCAAACCATGTAGATTTTGGACGGCCAAAATTTTATTGGGACCAAAATGTGTAAAGAAAAGGTCTCTATGTGTCACCTTTGTGGGTTGCAAAATAATTTATCATTGTTCTCAAAACCATGAATGTATGCATATGAAATTGTGATGTAACAGAATTATTCTTTGCAGCAGTTTAATACACTTACCACGTCAGATTGTGCGCATGTGGCGAAGAAACCAGTCATTTTGCAGACTTTAAGGAATGTCCTATTATGGGGAAACACCTCAATTTGTGTCTGAGAATGCCATCATGATTTCAAACATGAATGTTAGGCAGCCTTGTTTCATTTGTTTTCATTGCAAAAATATTGTTCTGTTGCCATGGTTTTCTGGATACCCTGTATACTTTTTTTTTTCAAACCCTGTCAATATTACACCTGTTTCGGTAAAAAGGTTCATTCTTGTTTGCTTAAAATAGTATAGACAGAATTACTCTTGACACAAACATATGTACTCATATGTACTGATGTACCCCCCGCGGGTTAGGGGGAAGAATTTACCCGATGCTCCCCAGCATGTCGTAAGAGGCGACTAACGGAGTCTGTTTCTCCTTTTACCCTTGTTAAGTGTTTCTTGTATAGAATATAGTCAATGTTTGTAAAGATTTTAGTCAAGCAGTATGTAAGAAATGTTAAGTCCTTTGTACTGGAAACTTGCATTCTCCCAGTAAGGTCATATATTGTACTACGTTGCAAGCCCCTGGAGCAATTTTTTTATTAGTGCTTTTGTGAACAAGAAACAATTAACAAGTGGCTCTATCCCATCTCCCCCCCTCCCCCTTTCCCCGTCGCGATATAACCTTCGTGGTTGAAAACGACGTTAAACACCAAATAAATAAAGAAATGTACTGATGTGTTTGATATATCTTATCATGATGTGTCACCTTACACACAAAAACAAAGTAATAAAACCAAGAATAGACGAAATAAGATTTGTTTTCATGCATGGATGTAATGTAAGTAAGATACGGTGCATGTGGCTCCCTGCAAGTAATTCATTGTTTCCCAAAATAGGTATTTGTTTAATAGACAGCAAAAGAAGGTTAAGGTTATTTGGGACAAACGAAGTATTGCAGTAAGAGAGAATCGGGAGCGTGTGTGTGTGTGTGTGTGTGTGTGTGTGTGTGTGTGTGTGTGTGTGTGTGTGTACCCCCGTTTCCACAAGTTTGGTTGCCTAAATCACCATAAGGCAACCATCCACACGTGGATGGCAACCTAAACTCTGGATGGCAACCTAATTGTGTGGATGGTCGCTTCATTTAACACCGTTAAATTGACTTTTTTGACGGAAAGAATGTCATAACAATGTTCAAAATGACATTCTTTCCGTCCTCTATAGGCGACGAAATAGGTCAAATTTTGTGCATTTTTTAGTGCAAAATTCTTCGATGCCGGAGCGAGTACTGCACCCAGTGCTGTTGTAGTGCAAGTGCACTAGAAAGGCACTACACCCAGTGCCGCCTCTTAGGTAACCATCCACACTTTAGGTATGTGTGTGTGTGTGTGTGTGTGTGGTGTGTGTGTGTGTGTGTGTGTGTGTGTGTGTGTGTGTGGTGTGACGAAAGATGTGGATGTGACTTTGAAACAAACTTCTGCTAAATATCGGCACTGTCTTTGTACATTGTAGCTGATTATAAAAAATCTAAGCTGCAAATTCACATAGTTATCATTCCTGTCCTGCTGCTTTTTGGCGAAAGTTACTGAGACGCATATTTTTTGTAAATTTTTTGTATTTCAGTTTACTTGCTTTGTTCACTTTATAAGGAGATTTTGGCTTGCGTTATTAAAATATCTGTGCAAAGATAAGTCTTTTGTGTACTGGCCATAGGGAATGGTTTTCTTTCATTTCAGATTTATGATTTGGTATGCTTTTCATTGTGCATCTTTTTACTTTAAATAACTTAAGGCATTATTCACCCCCACCCCCCACCCTCCCACCAGAAATCGCAAAATGAACACTGTTATGTTTTCAGACTTGTTTTGCAAGTTTTCTGCATTGTCTTTTAGAAAATGTGCTTCTTTCAAATGTTATCGCTCTTCTTTGTTGTTCTTCAAAAGTGATTCAAATCTGGTACGCCTTATTATTTGGTCTGTTTTGCTAAGAAGAGGGTCATGTGGTAGGGCTAATCTTCTGGGTCATTCCAATCCTCTCTTCTCCTTCTGTGATATCTGGCATAAAGAGTGAATAGAGAAAAAAAGAGAGAAGCAACCATTTCATCTATATGATATCCTCTCTATTTTCAATTATAATGAATAAAGTCATGTTAGAATACTGATTGTCGGTGTTTGGTTGGTGACTGTTAGTGTGTGTGTGTGTGTGTGTGTGTGTGTGTGTGTGTGTGTGTGTGTGTGTGTGTGTGTGTGTGTGAGTATGTGTGTGCATGTGTGTGAGTGTGTGCGTGTGTGTGTGTGTGTGTGTGTGTTTGGCTCGAGCGTGTGTGTGTGTGTGTGTGTGTGTGTGTGTGTGTGTGAGTGTGTGTGTGTGTGTGTGTGAGTGTGTGTGCATGTGTGTGTGTGTGTGTCTCTCTCTCTCTCTCTCTCTCTCTCTCTCTCTCTCTCTCTCTCTCTCTCTCTCTCTCTCTCTCTCTCTCTCTCTCTCTCTCTCTCTCTCTTTCTGTCACTCTGTCTCCTTGCTGGTTGGTGAGTGTAAACACGACAAAACACACAAGTAGATTAGAACTGCTTTTAAAATAATAAAATAATAATAATGAACACTTATTAATCGCCCCTTCTCACCAGAGCTCACGGCGTGCATACACACACACACACACACACACACACACACACACACACACACACACACACATACACACACACACTAAAATACAGTTTATGGTTGACGATACTATAAAGACTATCCTTAAAAACATACATTTATACATAAACATATGACACAAAGCTTCATAGCACTGACTTACAAGGCTATATTAATGCACATTCAAACAAAAAGCTTCAGATCACTTACACATACACAAAACAACTGGTGGTTCGAGAAGAAAGAATGGCTAGAGGTGCTGTTGGAAGAGATAGGTTTTGAGGGCAGATTTGAAAGAAGTGGGGGAATCTGAACGACGGATAGTTTGTGGGATGTTGTACCTGATGGAAGAGGCAGATACGGAGAATGAACACGCCATTAAGAACAAATGGTTGGCGTCAGAAAATATTAAAGACAGACAATACTTTTAAAATCAAAACATTCTTGCTGTTACTCGCATCCAAAGTAAAGCGCAAACACACTGCGGATGTATGTTCAGACATACACACACACACGCAGAAGATTCAACACAAGACGACCAAACTAAAAGGCAAACAAAAGTACATTGACTACCAAAGATTTGCAAGGCTCATCAACTAGTTAGTGCATTCTCGTTAGGGCGTTATTAGAAAAGCCCAGACAAAACGCCATTTTGTGGGATAACAGCACGGACGAGAATAAAGAACGCTAAATTATAGCATTTGAACAAAAGTTCTTACCGTCAAGGTAAGCGATTAAAAGATTATTTTTTCTACATTCTTACCGTCAAGGTAAGCGATTAGGAGATTACAAATTTGCAAATGGCTGACATTTACATAATCTGCGCACTATAAGAGAGATTACATCAGAACATCGTTTGCAATAGATGAATTGCACAATCGCTGACTACTTATCTAGATCCAAGTGATCCAGTGAAATGCGCTAGTTGTAGGTGTCCGTAAAAAAAAAACCACGTTTACATTTCCATGTCTGCAGACATTCATCATAAGCGGGTTGAACAATGAAAGTTTAATTAAATATGCACAGTAAAAAGCCTTTTCCCAATGATCCAGTTTGCTGTGAGCGGGTTCTCGCATGCAACCATTCTTATTCGTGTCAAGTTTCATCAGTACATGAAAGTGTTTCAGATTGCTGCCGTCGTGGCTGTTCTTGGTGGTCGTAGTTTTTATGTTCGTTTTTTTTCAGCTCTCTGTGTGCACAACAAACAGCGTGATCAACAACAACAAAAACGGAGCAGAGTTCCTTAACGATCGGGCACATGTCAAAGAGCTCTGCTTCCAATGTCAACAAAAACTAATCAAGTTGAATCAAACTCTGATGAGGTCGAGAATTTCTATGTTTGAAACAGATGAAAGAGACACAGGATAATGTCTTCTAATTAGATTTCCCATCAAAGCTCGCTTAAGTCCACGTATGTTTTCCTTTTTCTCGATCTCTTTGCCCTTTTTTTTTTATCTGAAGTAATACATTCCCAAGGTTTTATTTGCATAGTGTTTTTTAAGTTACGTGCACCTCCAATGAATACAGTGTAAGCGGAAAGGAACCCTAGCTAACAAACAGATAAAGAATAAAATTGAACACAAAAGTAAGCAACACACTTTACGGTTATGATTTTTTGTATAGGATTAAATGCGCGTGGTCCTAATACGGTTCACAATGAGGAAAACACCTAACACTCAGCATGAGTGGTCCTCTCTGGGGGTGTGTGTATTGTTCTTGGTCTTTTTACATCAAGTCAAGTTTTGAATTTTTTTTGTTTCTTTTTATTGAAGTACATTTGTATATTAAAACTACAACGACGGCTTGAGTGATTCGCACAATATACTACTCAAACGTATTCATACATGACGTTTAAGTAGGCTTCAGTGCACGTAACAAGAGATTTACTCATATTACTAAGCACATGACGTAACGTATGTTGTTTTGAAGAAATCAATTATTCCCGACACGGTCCGGGCAAGTATTGGAGTATTTGTTTTTGTCTCCGCAAAAATCTTTATTTAAATTGTCAGCGCCAGTAAAATACGCCGTTTGACTATAGTGGGTGTATACTGTGTAGGGCTCAAAATGGTCAGTGGACAGACCTTCATTTCATACGATTAGACAAGCCAACTAAACAGCGTAAGGCAAAGCACATTATCTCAATAAAATATTTTTGAACAGCCAGATGTTGTACATGAAAAGCAAACACAAACGCAGACGAATGTAGGGCAATTGTACACACATTATTCCGTGCTGCATGGGGGCGTCTGGTTTGAGAGTAAAGATCATTATGGCTGCTCACTTTCACTTTAAAGGCACTGTCCTTCCTGTGTAAACCATCAGCTCCCCCTCACATATCTGGATAGGCTTTTACACGTGATAAGGACATCCCTCCGGGCTCCACTTGGTCACACACCAATGAAGTCATTTCACAGTTTACCGCAACACGGTGGCCTGGTGGTAAGGCGTCCGCCCAGTGAGCGGGAGGTCGTGGGTTCGAACCCCGGCCGGGTCATACCTAAGACTTTAAAATTGCCAATCTAGTGGCTGCTCCGCCTGGCGTCTGGCATTATGGGGTTAGTGCTAGGACTGGTTGGTCCGGTGTCAGGATAATGTGACTGGGTGAGACATGAAGCCTGTGCTGCGACTTCTGTCTTGTGTGTGGCGCACGTTAAATGTCAAAGCAGCACCGCCCTGATATCACCCTTCGTGGTGGACTGGGCGTTAAGCAAACAAACAAACAAATTTCACAGTTTGGCATTGGTGTCATTTGAGAAATCAATTTATCAAACAAATTCCACACACAACAACAATGTCAAATGTATTACCTTTATTCAAAACTATAGCGACACAAGATATGTATAATCTGATAATAGACATAAATGGCAAAGCCGAAGAATACAACCACAGAAAACACCAAAGCAGGACTAACTTAAAAACAATCCATCAAAGATTGAATAAGCTCGAAGGGAGGTCAAAATGAAAGACAAATTACTAATTGGCAAAGAAAAACGTTCAGTCAGCATACATTTATTTTAAAATATTTTAAATATTATAAATAAGGTAAAAGAGTACCCGTCATCGTTCTCTTTTTACATTTAGTCAAGTTTTGACTAAATGTTTTAACATAGAGGGGGAATCGAGACGAGGGTCGTGGTGTATGTGTGTCTGTGTGTGTGTGTGTGCGTGTGTGTGTGTAGAGCGATTGAGATTAAACTACTGGACCGATCTTTATGAAATTTGACATGAGAGTTCCTGGGTATGATATCCCCGGAAATTTTTTTCATTTTTTTGATAAATGTCTTTGGTGACGTCATATCCGGCTTTTTGTAAAAGTTGAGGCGGCACAGTCACACCCTCATTTTTCAATCAAATTGATTGAAATTTTGGCCAAGCAATCTTCGACGAAGGCCAGACTTCGGTATTGCATTTCAGCTTGGTGGATTAAAAATTAATTAATGACTTTGGTCATTAAAAATCTGAAAATTGTAATTAAAATTATTTTTTTATAAAACGATCCAAATTTACGTTCATCTTATTCTTCATCATTTTCTGATTCCACAAACATATAAATATGTTATATTCGGATTAAAAACAAGCTCTGAAAATTAAAAATATAAAAATTATTATCAAAATCACATTTCCGAAATCGATTTCAAAACAATTTCATCTTATTCCTTGTCGGTTCCCGATTCCAAAAACATATAGATATGATATCTTTGGATTAAAAACACGTTCAGAGAGTTAAAAAGAATAGAGATGTAGAAAAGCGTGCTATCCTCCTCAGCGCAACCGCTACCGCGCTTTTCTGGATTGTTAATTTCACTGCCTTTGCCACGAGCGGTGGACAGGCGATGCTACGAGTGTACGGGTCTTGCGGAAAAAATGCAATGCGTTCAGTTTCATTCTGAGTTCGACTGAGCTTGACTAAATGTTGTATTTTCGCCTTACGCGACTTGTTTCTTTCTATTTTCGTCTTTATTTCATTTTTTACATTTAGTCAAGTTATGACTAAATGTTTTAACATCGAGGGGGGAATCGAGACGAGGGTCGTGGTGTATGTGTGTGTGTGTGTGTGTGTGTGTGCGTGCGTGTAGAGCGATTCAGACCAAACTACTGGACCGATCTTTATGAAATTTGACATGAGAGTTCCTGGGTATGATATCCTCAGACGTTTTTTTCATTTTTTTGATAAATGTCTTTGAGGACGTCATATCCGGCTTTTCGTGAAAGTTGAGGCGGCACTGTCACGCCCTCATTTTTTAACCAAATTGGTTGAAATTTTGGTCAAGTAATGTTCGACGAAGCCCGGACTTCGGTATTGCATTTCAGCGTGGTGGCTTAAAAATTAATTAATGACTTTGGTCATTAAAAATCTGAAAATTGTAAACAAAACAATTTTTTATAAAACGATCCAAATTTACGTTCATCTTATTCTCCATCATTTGCTGATTCCAATAACATATAAATATGTTATATTTGGATTAACAACAAGCTCTGAAAATTAAATATATAAAAATTATTATCAAAATTAAATTTTCCAAATCAATTTAAAAACACTTTCATCTTATTTCTTGTCGGTTCCTGATTCCAAAAACATATAGATATGATATGTTTGGATTAAAAACACGCTCAGAAAGTTAAAACGAAGAGAGGTACAGAAAAGCGTGCTATCCTTCCCAGCGCAACTACTACCCCGCTCTTCTTGTCAATTTCACTGTCTATGCCGTGAGCGGTGGACTGACGATGCTACGAGTATTGCTGCGTTGCATTGCGTTCAGTTTCATTCTGTGAGTTCGACAGCTACTTGACTAAATGTTGTATTTTCGCCTTACGCGACTTGTTTACATTTAGTCAAGTTATGACTAAATGTTTTAACATAGAGGGGGGAATCGAGACGAGGGTCGTGGTGTATGTGTGTGTGTGTGTGTGTGTGTGTGTGTGTGTGTGTGTGTGCGTGCGTGCGTGTAGAGCGATTCAGACCAAACTACTGGACCGATCTTTATGAAATTTGACATGAGAGTTCCTGGGTATGATATCCCCATACGTTTTTTTCATTTTTTTGATAAATGTCTTTGATGACGTCATATCCGGCTTTTCGTGAAAGTTGAGGCGGCACTGTCACGCCCTCATTTTTTAACCAAATTGGTTGAAATTTTGGTCAAGTAATGTTCGACAAAGCCCGGACTTCGGTATTGCATTTCAGCTTGGTGGCTTAAAATTTAATTAATGACTTTGGTCATTAAAAATCTGAAAATTGTAAAAAAAAAATTTTTTATATAAAACTATCCAAATTTACGTTCATCTTATTTTCCATCATTTGCTGATTCCAAAAACATATAAATATGTTATATTTGGATTAAAAACAAGCTCTGAAAATTAAATATATAAAAATTATTATCAAAATTAAATTGTCGAAATCAATTTAAAAACACTTTCATCTTATTCCTTGTCGGTTCCTGATTCCAAAAACATATAGATATGATATGTTTGGATTGAAAACACGCTCAGAAAGTTAAAACGAAGAGAGGTACAGAAAAGCGTGCTATCCTTCTCAGCGCAACTACTACCCCGCTCTTCTTGTCAATTTCACTGCCTTTGCCATGAGCGGTGGACTGACGATGCTACGAGTATACGGTCTTGCTGCGTTGCATTGCGTTCAGTTTCATTCTGTGAGTTCGACAGCTACCTGACTAAATGTTGTATTTTCGCCTTACGCGACTTGTTTACATTTTGCCTTGCTACTTCCAATTTCAAGAATCTCACACCATGGATGTAGAGCCTCATTACTCACATAAAAAAGAATGTATTCGGATTACAAGGGATTTAAGCTGAGCATAGAAGACAAAAGAGTCTGGCGTTGCAAGGTTAGAAGTACTCAAGCTTAAACACGCAGATAATTTTCCCTTAGTTCTGTGAGTTTTCCTCTCGCTTAGTTCCAGTTCGACATTAGCGATAGTTTTTCCCTTTGCCCACATTTAGGATTATGGGGTTTAAAGCTGTAACGAAGCAATTTGTCTTTTTTGGCGTTCATAATGAGACGTAGTTATGTTAGTTGCACTCAAATGCGCCGATCATCGCACCAGAAAATATGTATGGTACATGTACACACTGATGCAAGCGCGCACACAAATAAAGGGAAAACAAAACCACAGAGATAAGGATGTATTCATTCAGAGAACGCACACACACACACGCACACACACACACACACACACACACACACACACACACACGCACACACACACACACACGCACACAAACACACACACACATCCACACACACATACACACCCACACACACACATACTCACACACACACACACACACACACACACACACAAACACACACACACACACACACACATACACACACACACACATACACACACACACACACACACACACACACACACACACACACACACACACACACCTATATAACACAATACTTCTTGACAGCTCTTCGTTCTAACCCTAGCCAATGCATCAAGCGCAGGTTTGCACACAACGTCGGACACAAAGCCAGGAGTCTCATTCATCATTTCTGCAGGGAAGCGGTAATTGAAAGTCTCAGCAGCGAAGGAAACTGTGCACGACACTCCTGTTTTGTTTGGGATCATGTTTGGCCAGTTTAATGAAAATCCATATTTACACACACAGCAGACTGGTCGCCTCTTTTTACATTTAATCAAGTTTTGACTGCAGGTGAATCCTTCGATATGATATCCCCATAGGTGTTCTCTTTTCCTTTTTTTTCGATGTCTTTTTTGACGTGCGGAATCCAAAAATAGAAGATATGTCGTGTTAACTTTCCTAAAAATAAGAGAATATGTTTAATGTTCGCATGCTTCGCGGAGCCCAGCGCGAACCGATTCGGTCTTCGGGGTTTTACCAGTCAAGCCTTTACTAATATTGGTAATAACTACTCCCGGGTTGTTAATGTTAGTTTTTCTGTTTCAGGCTGACAGATTGATAAAAAAAAATTGATATCGCTTCACGAGACTTGAGAAAAAAAGAGGACTAGGGTTTGGCTTCTAATCAACGTGTACGATTCGTTCATTGTGAAGTTGTCAGCGAAGGAAGGAAAATATATTGCATAACATGTATGTTCTGAATGGTTTGGGTTTGTCTGACGTTGTATTTTGTGGGCGGGTTGGGACGTGCGTGCGTGTGTGTGTGTGTGTGTGTGTGTGTGTGTGTGTGTGTGTATGTGTGTGTGTGTGTGCGTGCGTGCGTGCGTGTGTGTGTGTGTGTGCGTGTGTGTGTGTGTGTGTGTGTGCGTGTGCGTTAAAGCTGGTTTGCAACAGCCGCTTATTTCACAATTGGCCGATTTTGAGTGGCGCAGATTTCTCATCTGATGCATGTACACATTTTTATCAACACTATCGACAATTTTGCATTGGTTTATATATGTCCTTGTTGCGAGACACTCAAGGACATCTGCCCTCTGATTAACATGCAGCTGAAATGAGTTAATGCATTTCTCTATCTGATTGTCTGAAAGCTTTCTGTTTGGTATTTGGCGTTTGAAGGACGTAGTGTCCTGCGAGTATGGATATGAAAGTATCACAATGCATCCAATAGTGAGTTGGTGAGTAAGTAAGTTGGTGAGTGAGTGAGTTGGTGAGTAAGTGAGTTGGTGAGTGAGTGAGTAAGTGAGTGAGAAATGGGCGATGGAGTCAGTTAGTCAGTTATATTTTTGTTTTGCTCGAGAATTCAGTCGTCACTTTTTCTGTTATACAGGGTGACCTGAGTATACCCAAACATCCCCTTATCACCCCACATCATCGGTGACCTGAAGAAAGCAGTTACAGTTAGGTTAAGTGCAATTCCCATACAGGAAAACGTTCGTGTCATTGAAACACAGAAACAGAAAACACAGCAGTTTCGCAAAGTGAGAAAAAAAGTCACGACGTGAAAAGGGTGAAGGATAGTTTGCGGTGTTAGAAAATACATGGACATTAAGGGAAGAGAATATGCATGAGACAAAAATGGGCGGGTGTGGGGGTGTAGCCTCGGGAAAAAAACACAATC
>NC_090246.1:74924904-74962404 GCF_037325665.1 Littorina saxatilis | reverse complement strand
ACAAAGATGTGCAGATAAACAAAAAGTAACAAAAGCATGAAAACACAAAGATCCACACACACAGCCCAAAGAAATACTTTCGACGAAATCAGTCAAAAATGAACAAAGAAACCAAGAAACAATACAAGTTGATTTAAATGCACTGATAAACAGACTGCAACAAAAACACAAAGACGCAAAAATCCAATCACAAAATCCTATTGAGCTGGTTTGAAGAAAACAGTCTAAGACGAACAAAGTAACAAAGACACACCAGGAAAAATACGCAAAAAAACCCCGATAACACCAAAAACAGGGAGACACGATGACCCACATACACAGCCCTAAGAACTCGGTTCCAAAGAAAAAAACAATCAGTCAAGTAAAAACGAAGAGCGAAGACGGACCGACGTAATAGAAATAAATACATAAAGATAAACAGACAGCCACAAAGAAATGATGACAAAAAGACTGATAAACACGTACTGCTCTTCTGGCAGAGAAATAAGTCAAAAACAAACGGAAAAGCGAAGAAACAAGAGGAGAAAGCAAAGATACACAGGTAAACAGGCAGCAGCAATGGCACCAAGACACACAGACCCACATACACAATTTAGACGAATGAGTTTGAATGATTAAAAGTATCTAACTGCTCATATTCACAGCACTAAAGAATCGGTACGAACAAATCAGTCAAAGATTTATCAACAAAGTAACAAAGATGCCTCAGGCTTCAGCCGACATACACAATAGTGATACTAAAGAACCGGTAGGAACATATCAGTCAAAAACAAACGAAGAAGCAAGCGTACAACAGGTTTAAAGCCAACATACAGAGCACAAAGTAATTGGTTCGAACAAATATGTCAACGACAAACGAAAACGCAAAGGTGCAATACGTAAGCCCATATACACAGCACTAAAGAATCGTTTCAAGCAAATCAGTCAAAGACAAACACAGAAGCAAAGGCGTAGTAGCTATACAGCCTACGTACACAGCACTAAAGAATCCGTTCAAACAAATCAGTAAAATACAAACGAAGAAATAAAAGACACAATAGACTTACAGCTAAGTGATAAAAGGGGACTTTGGACGGAAGGGAAGGCGCCGAGAAGTAGAAGAACTGGTGGCAGAAGTAGAAGGACAGGGCGGGAGAAGGTGGGCGAAGCTAAGGGGGTGGAGGGGGGAGACGTGAAGAGTCGAGGTCATTAGCCCAATGATGAATTGCCAGTGGGTCATCACGTCCAGCTAGAAGAATCGTCCATCTCCCTCCACTTCTCCGCCCCCGCCCCAACCCCCGCCCCCGTCAGAGCCAAAAATAGCACGCTCCGGCACTGCATCAGCCTGATTGTGATGCGAGAACCATTCACAACCTGACACCGGCCCCCAGTCAACTTTCCTTTTTCGGACCCATACAAAAAGCCGCGCGACGCTCCGGGGCAAATTCTTGGATTAGGGAGAAGAGGGGAAAAGAATAGAATAACTGGATGCTGGTAGTGGCGGTGGCGAAGGTGGTCGAGGTGGTGGCTGTGTGGTAAACTTCGTTTGATCATAACGATTAAGTACAAGTTTCTTTAATCAAGCTCGAAAAGTTGACATGACCACACAATAAACTGAGATGTAGTAGGTTTATAGAAAATCTGCAACGTAATGTAGTCACATTTATAAAATCACAATGTCAATGTTCTGTCTGGACAAACCGTGCAAAAACCGGGGTATAGAGAAGCTATAACGCGAAAGGACAAGGAATAGTTGTTTTATGTGCGTATGTGTTTGTTTGATTTTTGTGTGTGATTTGTTTGTTTGTTTGTTTGTTTGTTTTTTCAATGTTTATTTACAAACTCCACTATCAACTCAGCTTAAATTACACATTAATTGTTCAAATATTAACCGAGAAATTCAAACTGTGATAATGGCGTAACTCTGACAGAATCGTTATAATTACGTTTCATTTACTTTTGTCATCCTTTTGCTGTAATACTTGTTTTACACAGCACATTGTTTGTGTTCGAAATTTCACTTTTTTTATATATTGGACAAAAAGATGGTGTTAATATAACGTGATGTGATTCCTGACAATGTCAGCAGCTCATGGCACCAGTTCTCAATATCATGCCGCACTAGTTCACCAAGTGTAGACTAAGAGCATCACCACCCACAGTTCCTATATCCTGTGGAACCGTAGACTGTAATCTCTTTAGGGGAATCCTAACCGGGTGTCTTGTTCTCGGTCTCAGACAAGGCCCTTCGGTGCCTCTCTTGGACGGAAAATAGCCCCAACACCCCACTCCATCAACCACGAAAAAGTTCTTCTCGTCCACTCAAGAACTTGTCTCGTCGGTGAGCGCTGACAGTTCGACGATACACTATTCCCAACAACAACCCAGTTTGTGGTTTAACAAAGAGACCTCTCTGCCATCTTCAGTTGCGGAGACTCATGAGACTGACATATTGGACTTTGAGTTGAAATAGACAGTTTCACGTAGCCGACTTCCTTTGTGATCAGAGAAGTATGCACACATACCATGCTAGGAGCCCCAGCAACATGGTCGAATATAACAGTGCGGTAGGACAAATTTATTCAGGCCTGGTAGCGCAGTTGGTAGAGTACTCGACTTAAGATCATTGGGTCACGGGTTCGAATCCAGGCTGGGACGTCGACGGACGCGGGTCAACTTTATGTGCAGATTCAGAAGCGGTATCCATGTCCCTCCCCCGTGTCACCACAGTGGCACGTATACAATCTCGTTCTTGCTGCCATGAGTGCAAGTGGACAAATCTCCCCCGGACATTTTACAACCGTTAGTGATATGTCAAGGCGCCAAACGTCACCAAAGCAAAATGTCCCGTTTCCCTGCACAGCAGTTCGTACCACTAATTCCACTAGTTATAGGTGCATCTCCATATAGTTCAGAGAGTGAAGAATAAAACCATCTCCCCCCACAATATCTATGTCCTGTGGAACTAAAGTCTCTAATGTGGAGTCTATAATAATTATATACCCCCCCCCCCCCAAAAAAAAAAAGGGAGTTCGTGCCACTAGTCCCACTAGCTCTGAGTAACCTTTTGTAGACAACGAGCATCAACATCCACAGTTCTCATGTTCTGTGGAACCGTAGACTCTAATTTCGTTAGTGGGACGATACCCCGGTCTTGGGTTCTCGGTTTTAGGCAAGACCATGTAGTGTCTCTCCTGAACAAAAAATAGTCCCAACAATACAGAATTCGAGGTCTTGAGATTATGTAGAAAAACGTTGTCCTAAACACGAAGTGAGCAAGGGTACGCACATTCACGTCCAAACTCTGTCCGTCACAAACTTCATACCCCAACAAGGAGAACGAACACAGGTTCATCTACGACACCTGTCTAGATTAAGTGTACGTTGGTTGTTGAAGTTTGTCATTCTTTTCGTGTTCTCAAAAAAACTCAAACTTCTTTTTGTTGTATACGAATGAACTAATAAAAGCTGTTTAACAGCTGTGTTGTCAAATCGAGGTTTTTTTCCAAAGTCAGTGTGGCGCCTGCGCAAAACTAATGCGCATAAGAAACGGCGTCTGCTATCAAAACCTGAGATCAACGCATCGACGCAAAAACTGTCATTGTGTAAGTTTGGAACAACAAATCAAGGTCAGAACAGCTATATAATCGCTATTGTATTTTCAGCGTAGCAATAGGGTCCGATATTTAGACTCGAACAAGTATAATGCGACTCGTCTTCGACTCGTCGGCATTATACTTGTCTCGTCTAAATATCGGACCCTATTGCTACGCTGAAAACACAATAGCTGTTAATAATGCTGTTTTGTGACTATAAGCATGAGTCGTACAGTAATGACTGTGAAGACAAGCAATTGTCGGTGTATTTCATCGTCCAAAAGTCATATGCCATACAAGTAGTTTATTTAAACAGCTCCTCTCTTTGACGGCATTGGTGGTCTTTTGGTCCGATTGTGTAAACGTCAACAGATCGAGACTTGGTACCAAAGTGTTTTCCTCTAAAGTAGTACAACTTCCAACGTAACCCTAAACTAAGACAGCCACCTTTCCTTTCAAAATGAACAATTTTCAAAACCAAAGCAGACAAAGAAGTGCACAAGAAAATGGCACAGCCAGACAGTAAGGGACAGAGAGCGTGCTGGAACAGAACTCCCCACCCGACTCCTCAATTCCCAGACCTCCTTCTCGACATTACGCTTCATCAGGACACACGACTAGACGGAAATAGTTTTGCTTACCGGCCTTGGTCTAAGAACTCTCTCTGCGCGGAGACCGAATTGGTCCTCACAGACGGTAGTTTATTTTCAGATCACGCTCGCTATAATTATGTCTGCTTGGCGAACTTATTCAACCTAGTGTAGATGCCATTGTTTGTCAAGATTTCTTACCTTTGAAGTAGAGACATTGTTCTTTCTGTTGTTCGACAAGAACAAACCGAATCTTGGCTGATTCTAAGGTCTTGAGCCTGGCCAAGTAGATAAAACGGCATTCTAAAACAAAAATGAGTCTGGTCGTAAATTGCCAGAAAAAAATAAACCAGATGAAGGTATTGATGTACCAAGGCGAATTGGTTTGAATAGCAGGGGCTATAAGAAAGACTCTTCAAAACGCGAGGAAAAATGCGCAAGTTAATTGGACAGACATAAAATTGGTATTCTTGTGTTCGCTGGTTTGATAGCTGTAAGTTTTAGCAAATTAAAGAGATGGTGTGGAGGTAGAGAACAGTTTAAACAAAATAAGGAAAGACAGAGAGAGAGAGAGAGAGAGAGAGAGAGAGTGTGTGTGTGTGTGTGTGTGTGTGTGTGTGTGTGTGTGTGTGTGTGTGTACATATATGCACAAGGATACTCATGTTTTCTCTCTCTCTCTCTCTCTCTCTCTCTCTCTCTCTCTCTCTCTCTCTCTCTCTCTCTCTCTCTCTCAAAACGAATCGTTTTCTATTCCACCCATTACTGTCCACGAGGTTGGAAAACTGATAGAACAGATGGCGAATAAAAAGTCAATGGGTCCCGATAAGATTCCTGTCCGGTTGCTCAAACTTGCTTTACGATACATAATTGATTCACTGACTTATGTCTACAACCTTGGCATACAACAAAACGTTTTTCCCTCTATTTTAAAATGTGCCAAGGTAGTGCCACTCCCAAAAAGCAAGGATCTTACGGACCCTAACAACTTTCGACCAATTTCCCTCTTACCTGTTTTATCTAAGCCTTTGGAGAAGCATATTCAGAAATGTTTACTGGAATATATGGAACGAATGAATTTGTTTCATCCATTTCAGTCTGGATTTCGCTCTAAGCATTCATGCCACACTGCTCTCAGCTCTTTATGTGAAACTTGGTTATCAGCTATTAATGAGTCCGAAGTAACAGGAGCGTTATTCCTGGACTTTAAAAAAGCATTTGACCTTGTAGACCACTCCTTATTATTAAAGAAATTACAATGCTACTTAAAAGATGACTCTGCTTGTGCCTTCTTCGAATCATATCTTTCAAAACGGAAACAATATGTATTCATCAACTGTAAAACTTCGTCGAATGATTTTGTCAAAAGTGGTGTGCCTCAAGGGTCTGTATTAGGACCTATATTGTTCTGTATTTATATAAATGATTTACCTCTTCATGTGTCAGATGAGAAAGTAAGATGTGAGTTCTTTGCAGATGATTCATCAATCCACACCAGTCAGAAGTCTTTGGTAGCCGTCAACCAATCTCTTCAAAAAAGTATAGATGAGATGACAGAATGGTGCACCACTAATGCAATGGTTATTCACCCTGTTAAGACGAAAAGTATGGTGATTACAACTAGACAAAAACACCAATTAAAACCCTTACAACTTCAACTGTCAATTGATTCAACTCCAGTGCAACAAGTTAAAGAGCATAAATTATTAGGGGTTACCGTTGATCAAGAATTGAAATGGCAAACTCACTTGAGTAAAATTTGCAAATTAGTATCTAAAAATTTGTACTTATTGTCTAAATTAAGACATTATGCCGATGTGGAAGCACTCAAGTTGTTTTATTACGCTCACATAATGCCCCATATCAACTTTGCTTCAACACTTTGGGATAACTGCAGTGATGTCCATCTCAAACGACTCAATTCTCTTCATCGCCGTGCTGCAAAACTAATTCTGCATGAGTCAAATAAGCCAACAGATGATAAATTAAAGCTCCTTAATTTCCTTCCCTTGAAAGATCAGTTGACGCTAAACAAGGCTGTCTTTATGTACAAAGTAATTAACAATAATGTTCCTGGATATTTAAAATCACATTTCAGACATGCCACAAAAAGATATGGGTCCCAGAACCTGATTCCCCCCATCCCTCGTCTAGACTTGTATAAGTCAAGTTTAGCCTTCTCAGGAGCGTCTCTATGGAATTCCATACCCCTACCCCTCCGAAATGCCTCTTCTGTGAAAACGTTTAGGCGCCAGTTTCATTCCCGCTTAATGGGTAAATAGAACACTTTTCATGTCTTGATATTTTTTTTTTTTTTTTTTTTTTTTTTTTTTTTTTTTTTCATGTCTGATATTTTAGTGCTTTTTACATTTAGTCAAGTTATGTTTGTATTTTGATTTGTTCTTTATGTGTATGTATTGATAATGATATACATGCGAATGATTGGGACAATTCCTCCCCACATTTGTTTTCTCCCTTTTGTTATTAGTTGTTTTGGATGTTTATATGCAATGCATTATTGCAACTATGCTGCAATTTCCAAACTATATTGTTTTTTCCCATTTTTGAATGTGTATACAAAACCATAACCCTTTTCTTATTCCTATTTACATTATGTACGTCTAGTCTGTAAGTAACAATAACCTTGTCAATTTTACTATCTATATTATGTGCGTCTGTATTAAGTGTTTGTATAAGGGACAGGTTGTAAGATTAGGCTTTGCCTAAAACCTCTATCCTTTGGTAATAAAGTTCAGTTTCAGTTTCAGTTTCAGTTTCTCTCTCTCTCTCTTTGTCTCTCTCTCTCTCTCTCTCTCTCTTTCTCTCTCTCTCTGCCCCCTCCCTCTCTTTCCTTTAATTTTCATCCAATCTATTTTTACCCTTGATAAAACCGACCCTTCCTTGATCAAACATCCCACTCAGAAGATCGATGTAAACTTATTGTGTAGGCGGATTTCCAAAGAGGAAACGCAGTGGCAAAAATACACCAGGGAAGCACGGTAAAGCGCCATAACTTGTCTCTCGTTGCCGTCCTTTTGTTTGTCCGCTGACATCCTAAGCATTGCCGCTAATAGAGAACTAACGGCGATAGTGACGTCAGCGATGAAAATACACGAGAACCACGCTAGCTGGCGCCACCATGAACCACGGGCCGTCCGGAAGTCATACGTAACTTGGAGATAATCTTTGGAAAGGTTGCGTCCAAAATTTCTTTTTGAGAATCGTCGTCGTTCATTTGAAAGTCAGACAAATTGACAGGGTCGCCAGCACAGCCGAATTAAGAGGCGTATGCCATGGGTCACCGGAAGACGTTAAGCGTATTCAAGGCATTTGTCAGGCTGCGCCTTTCCGGAGTCTCGATTGGCTGTGCTGTTTAAGTACAGTCGAACCAGTTCTCAAATTCACGTTTTAATTAAGTTTGAAAATGTAACTTGTTTGTTGCTGCTTTTTTGTTTTATACCTGATGGCTACGAGAGCAAAAGCGTTGACTTCTGTGGCAGTCAGAAGACTATTAATGTTGGAGAAGATCCTTTTTAAAGTAGGGTCGGTGTACGGATTAATTTTCTTTCTGGCGGGGTGACTGTAAAGAGTCGTAAACGCAGTCTTGCCATTTGGACGACGGAGTCACCTTTCTACCAAGTAGCCTCGCGAGCGCCAAGCAAAAGTAAGCTCAACAACAAGAATTAGGGGGGTACCGTCTATTTATTGATCTTATGTCAAAGACTGCTTACTTATTTTTTATTGATCTGATGCCATATGGGAGACAAACATCTTTCGGAAAAGCGTGCCATGAACAGTGTACATTTCTGAGATAAGGGCACATATTTGTTTGACTATATTTAGTCACAACATGAAGGCTGTAACGTGCAAAAACTCGGCACATAGATCAACAGGTATGACAGTGCCCGGATTAAAAACTCGATCAGACTGCCAAGCAACCACGATGACGACTTCCGACTGTCAACGATCGAATTGTCAACTAGTCAAAGAATGCAAATGCGAACACATCGTACTGAAATAAAGAGGAATGTACCCCACCTAATCCGGACGAGCTAATTTTGAAGTTCATGATGAAGTTATTGTTCATGGATAATATGACCAGTATATTTATATATTCCTCACTCTCTCTCTCTCTCTCTCTCTCTCTCTCTCTCTCTCTCTCTCTCTCTCTCTCTCTCTCTCCGTCTCTCTCTCTCTTTCTCTCCGTCTCTCTCTTTTTCTCCCTCTCTCCCTCTCTTTCTCTCTCTCTCTCCTTCTCTTTCTCTATCTATTTCTCCCTCTCTCCCTCCCTCCCTTTCTCTCTCTTGACCATTCTAGTTGTCCTATCCTCTCTCGCCCTTATTACAGTTTGCGTATATGCTTATTTCATAGGTTAAAGAACAATGTGTAAAAGTTTCCCCCAAGATATCATCATTTCCATGCACCACTATAAGCTTATTGATTGTTGATTGTTCAAAATATAAATACAATGTATTGTACCAATTGACTATTGACTAAAACACTGTTTAAATCAAATGCGTTCAAGCATGCAGAACCACTAATCAGATCATTATTATTGGCATATTATCATTTAGACCAAACGATGTTTTGATTGAAACACACACACACACACACAATCATAGCTATCCCTAGAATCCCAAAGATCAAATACACAAAGGGAACCTATAATGCCAGCAACAACCAATAAGGACAGTTAATGCATGTACTTTGTCAAGTTACTGGTCGTTTTATCAGATATTCAGTGCGCGTCACTGGCCATTCTCAACCGCCGCTTCAGCTTTTTCGTACATTCTACACTACTCGTCATAAAAAAAACTATACAGATGCGTTTGAGAGCAGATCTTTGTAATGAGGCCGTTTATCGTAAAACCAATTATATGACTAGAAAGGCCGTTTATTCCCCTAACTTATTCAGAAAACAGATTAAGTTTACATGACGTAGTGTCGATACAGTTCTGATTTGTTTTCGATTTTATCGCGGGAACCTTGATTTTGCGAATTTGATTTTGGGGGGTGTCTGTGTTGTAGGTTCCACTGTATTGACACTACGTCATGTAAACTCAATCTGTTTTCTGAACAAGGTAGGGGAATCAATGGCCTTTCCAGTCATATACTTGGTTTTACAATCAACAGCCTCATCAGAAAGACCTGCCTTCAAACGCATTTGTAAAGTTTTTATGACGAGTAGTGTAGTATATCGGCGACCAAATTGAATATAATCAAATATAAGTTGTGGGTTAGACTCTGAGTGAACTGGTATGTTGACATGCTGCATCATTCTTGCATCGTGTATGAACAAATGTTAGATATATTTTGTATCATTGACTGTCAGCGGATGCAGGTAAGCACTTCTTTGCATACGTATTAATCTTATTGGTTTTTTCCGCTATGCTGTACCCAATCCGCATATTATAAGGCGCAGTATGAATCATGTGCTATCCTTCGAGTCAGACCGTGCAGTATTACTTACGACCCTATATTTCCTATCCATCTCACATTTTGACCAAAAGGTCAAAGACACGAAAGGAATGTTTTATGAGTCGCTGGAGTCCGCCATCAGAAGCCAATAAGTATCGTTTTGCTGTCGCTCCGCCCTCCAGTAGCTATAGTCACTTTAGTCTACTCCTCAGTGCTAAATAATAGCCCAGCTGTTGACCTCTTCAATCATCAACTGAACTGAGAGTCCGCATGGTCAATGCGAGGGCAATCTTTTTGGCCAGGATCATTTTGGCCAGGAGTCATGCACTCCAATCCTCGGGAAGTAATAAAGTTAGTTTAATCTTCATCCGATCTAGAGCCTGCTCTTAAAACCTGTTTCTTTACCGGGAGCGGATGCTAGGATATTGAAGTGTTTGATTTCCAAGCAATTACAACTGAAATCGGAACCGCTTTCCTTGGTCCTCGTCGGGGAAAGGCTATTGACTTTTCGCCATGCAAGTACTTCATAAAGTTCCCTGAATGAAAGAAACGGCTAGGAAAGAAGAAGCGTTGGCATAGATTGATTTTTTTTAAAGCTTTGCATCCTAACGTCGCCTTCCCAACCATCCCCCCCCCACCCCCCCGCCACCCCCCACCCCCCGGTCCCCCTTTCCAATAAATAAACGAAATAAAGAGCAAAAACTGTAAAAAAAAAATTTTTAAAAAAGAACGTAAGAAAGTAAAAACGGCATGCCTGGGGTTTTAGAAAGCTTAGAATCTACGCTTGCCATAAATCATTAAGGAATTAAGACATACAGGTAGACAAGTCAGACAGGCAAACGGAGAAAAAGAAGAAGAAAGAATCGCCCCCCCCCCCCCCACACACACACACACACACACCATCTTAGACAAAAGGTGCATGCGCCCGCTCCCTTTCAAAGGATCAGAAAGGGTGTCTCGAAACAATCTTTCTTCCAAAGGAGGTGAACGTTTCGTAAAAACAAATACACATAACAAAAATAAAAACAACAACAACAACAGGAGCCCAAATGCACAAGTGAGATGTCGATCCCATCTATACCCCCCACCCCCCAACTTTTCTGAAGGTACAGGTTTGTGGTTTGAAGCAAGACAAGATCTCAAAGGGGTGTATTAACAAGACTGAACTGGTTCTTCAGTAACTTTCACATCAAAAATGTAGAAAGGAAAGTCGAACAAGCGAACTAAATTGCCAGAGATGTTGCTAGTGTTTATTTCTATTCGGAAAATTTTCCGAAATGGCCAAAAAGAAATCGGACGAGTTTTTACGTTCAAGGAAGTGTTTCTCCTCAGTGAGAGACGTCAAGCAGACATGTCAAAATTATGGCAAAGTGTTCAGTGATACCAAAGAAATGTTGGCGTTTTGTTTTGTACCGTCACACAACTACATTCCTGCCTGCAGACGGTTTTGATTTTCGTATCTAATTTTCCAGGTTATTCTTCTTCTTCTCCTTCTGCAATCGTGGGTTGCGACTCCCACGTACACTCTTGGGCACGAATGGGCTTTTACGTATAATTATATGAGCCCCTTTTCTCGCCATTTAGGCATTCATACTCCGATCCCAGGGGAAGTATGCGGGAAGTGTTCGTGTTTCAATAACCCTCCGAACTCAAACATGGATGTCGTATATGTTTCCATGCGTACCTGGTCTTGTGCTTGCGCGTACACACGGAAGGGGATAAGGCACTAGCAAGTATGCAAATAATTTCAACTGGGAGATCGGAATAAAATCCTCCCATCACACACCAGGCGCGGCATGCAGGGATTCAAACCCCAAATCCCCAACCTTCCACACGGAAGATCGATGTCCTAACCACTAGGCTACGCGTCCGTCTTTCCAGGTTCATTCTGAATTCTTCTTATCCACGTCCAGCAGCAAATAAACCAGATTTCTCTGGGACCTGGCAAGTAGACAGCAGCAGCTCTCTAACAAGCAATTTCTGTGATAGAATAATAAGCGACAAGAAACGTAATCTGCATCAGCGGGAGTCCCTGCTGGGATGGTCTGGAACAAGTGCCCCCTTACAAATTTGTCCTCCGTCTTGTACGGCTATTATTATTTGCAAGTCTAATATTTGTCGAGGACCAAGGGGAGTTTGGTAGGGTGTTGGGGGGCTGGGTGAATTGAAGAGCGGCTCGAGAGGAGAAACACAAGCAGTGGAGGGGTCAAAAGAGTTCAATTATAAAAATGATAATAGCATAGGAAGAGCTAGGTTATCGCATGTTTTCGGGATAACTGAGTATGGAATGTAGTTCCACACACACACACACACACACACACACACACACACACACACACACACACACACACACACACACACACACACACACACACACACACACACACACACACATACTGACTTCCTCACTCACTCACTTACTCACTCACACATTTATACATGTATAAATTCTCCACGACCGTGTCTTGATTCCCAGCCTGCCAGAATACATTCAGTCAAAACTTGCGGGACCAATTGGTACAGAGAAGATGACTCTGTCATCCAAATTGTTACATTTCGTGTGCGACCGTTTTCAATCGGCACGCCAAAATAATGGACAAACATACGAGCATATACACTATCTTCGAAGGATTTAAAAATGAAGCATTCCGATAAGGGGATGCATAGGGTTACTATAAGAGGGAGGTAACTACGTAAGTGCAGGATCATGCTGATGGTTTGAGATGAGATATAACAGCCGCTTACTTTTGCATAACAGCATAGTCCAAACCGATAGCTTGCCATTGCGATGTCACTGGGCACAGCAAAGTGCTCAGTGCATGGTATATCATTATTATAACGATGGTAAGATTGTTGCATGTTCTGGGGATATTAACACTGCCTGAAAGGGTAGAATGACAACTACTCCAACAAGGCAGATCATATGTCCCGAATAGACGATGTTCGGAAATATAACTCTGGTTAGTATGGAATTGGAGTGAATACTCTTGCTTTTAGTGAGTAAAAATGTCCCACGTGACATTATAGACCAGTCGCTAGCGAGGGGTGTGTCTCAAACACGTGGACAAGGAACACGTGAAGAAAGCTCGCCTCGCTTAAAGCACGAGTAGTCCCTCTTCAACCACCCATACAAACCCGAGTTATTTCTGACCATCGTCTATTCGGGACTTACAATCTGTCCTGGTGGGGTATAACTATTTACGTGTTCATTATTTGCTCTTTTCCCTGTCACTCTACGCTTTCGAACAGTTCCAATATCCTTTGGCATAATATATTTGTATTGAATTCGTCTATTTGCGTGCACAGAATAAAAAGAAAACATCACAAAAATGGGACGAAAAAGGAGAGAGCCAACGTCTTATACTCTCTCTGTAAATTTCCCCCCGAGGTAATACGTGATGGGGGTCGGCGACCACTTTTGGCGGCTACTTTGTCGCGCAGCTTTAGCGTCGTAGAACAATGAAGCAAATGGCGGTTTTGCGTTTCACACGCGAGATTCCAATGCCTTCAGAACCGTCTACGTCAGACTTTATCCACAAGAGACACTTTTTTTCTCAGGAACATGAACTATTTACTGGCCAAACGGAAAGATGTACTATCGCGCTTGTTAGCGTGAAGTGTCTCTGACATAGCCATGTCTCTGACGTAGCCATAGCAGGCTACTGCTATACATAGGGTTGAACTAGTCAACTGTTTTTGCTGAGGAGCAAGGGAAGTCCCAAATCCTAGGCTAGTTCAGGTTTTCCCAGTAATTTTAAGAATAGTATGCATTTCTATTCACAGGAATTTAAACTTTTTTTGCTGATAATTGCTGAGTGATGAGTTGGGTTTTTTAAACTTTATTTTATTATTCATGAAATGTGTACTACGCGCAAACGCAAAGCATAATTGGTTTTAAAATATATGTGTTCAAACTTCGATAGTCAGCTAGGCGATGAATGTCTATATGCCTTCAGGATGTTCCTCTCGCGTCTTTTGAAGAGGCCTGGATAATACTTCTACTAAGAAAGTCTGTTAAAGCCACCCAAAAACTAAGTATGACTGCCTAAATGGCGGGGATAAAAACGTACATACGTAAAATAAAATAAAAGTCCTCGTGTCAAAAAAACAAAGTGCAAACAGAAACTACAACCAAACGCGTGAGAGTTCAAGTCAACGAACGCAGAAAATAACTACTTTCGCCACATCTAGTGGCATAGCGCTAGCTTTTTCGTTTCATTATATTTAGTCAAGTTTTGACTAAATATTTTAACATCGAGGGGGAATCGAAACGAGGGTCGTGGTGTATGTGTGTCTGTCTGTGCGTGTGTGTGTGTGTGTGTGTGTGTGTAGAGCGATTCAGACTAAACTACTGGACCGATCTTTATGAAATTTGACATGAGAGTTCCTGGGTATGAAATCCCCGAACGTTTTTTTCATTTTTTTGATAAATGTCTTTGATGACGTCATATCCGGCTTTTCGTGAAAGTTGAGGCGGCACTGTCACGCCCTCATTTTTCAACCAAATTGGTTGAAATTTTGGTCAAGTAATCTTCGACGAAGCCCGGACTTCGGTATTGCATTTCAGCTTGGTGGCTTAAAAATTAATTAATGACTTTGGTCATTAAAAATCTGAAAATTGTAAAAAAAAATAAAAATTTATAAAACGATCCAAATTTACGTTTATCTTATTCTCCATCATTTGCTGATTCCAAAAACATATAAATATGTTATATTCGGATTAAAAACAAGCTCTGAAAATTAAATATATAAAAATTATTATCAAAATTAAAGTGTCCAAATCAATTTAAAAACACTTTCATCTTATTCCTTGTCGGTTCCTGATTCCAAAAACATATAGATATGATATGTTTGGATTAAAAACACGCTCAGAAAGTTAAAACAAAGAGAGGTACAGAAAAGCGTGCTATCCTTCTTAGCGCAACTACTACCCCGCTCTTCTTGTCAATTTCACTGCCTATGCCGTGAGCGGTGGACTACGAGTATACGGTCTTGCTGCGTTGCATTGCGTTCAGTTTCATTCTGTGAGTTCGACAGCTACTTGACTAAATATTGTATTTTCGCCTTACGCGACTTGTTTTGTTTAATCAGCTCGGATGACTGTTTAGTATAAGGTTTTGTCTTATCAGCGCATTTTCACTCACTGTAGACAAAGTGAATAAGGGATAATCCGGCGGGCTACTGAATAGTGTAAACTTGAATATGAATGATTATTTCTGGCTGGTTTCTAGCCTGCAGTGTGTTTGCGTCATAAAAACTGCGGCGTGTTCACCATACATCCACAAGAAAAAAGTAATGGTGATACATAGAGCTCGAAAATTAGTCGAACCTGTCTATAACGACGGCACCCGAAGAACCGACCAAAAGTGGTCAGTATAGACAGCTGGTCGCTATGGACAGGTGTTATACAGAAGAAAAAATCATCAGATATCCTTTGGAGTGGTCGTTGTGGGCAGTTGGTCGCTTTCAAGAGGTGGTCACAAGGGCAGGTTTGACTGTATTTCCATTCGGAGCATTGGCTTAAAAGACACCATTGACAACGATCATGTAAATCGCAGTTCAGATCTGTCCATGGTTTTACAGGGAATAAGAGCTGAACACACAACAGAAATTGGTCGACAGCCTGACTGCTTCCGATGTGGACAGGGAATATTTTGATGAATTTCGTAGATCGATCTATAGGTGTCAGTTATGAAATTAATGTTACCCCAAAAAATGCCACTCTGTATTGAAAGCAGCCTTGCTGCAGATGTTTTCTATGTGTGCAAATGAAAGGATACGCTAATCGCATGTACAAGATTGAAGCAATGATTAAGTAAAATCAGAACTTTTCGTCATTCCTTTCATCACTGATCAACTCCTTGCCAGAGATCCCATCCAAAACATGCTAAACTAGGTTTCTCTTTCATCATTTTTTTTCCATTTGTTTCATAATTATTTGTCTGTCTGTCAATTGTAAAGACCATTTGATCAATCTAATTGTGAGTGTCTAGTGTTGTTAAAATATTAATCATAGCAATAATTAAATAATCGAGACGAGGGTCGTGGTGTATGTGTGTGTGTCTGTCTGTCTGTGCGTGTGTGTGTGTAGAGCGATTCAGACCAAACTACTGGACCGATCTTTATGACATTTTACATGAGAGCTCCTGGGAATGATATCCCCGGATATATTTTTCATTTTTTCGATAAATACTTTTGATGACGTCATATCCGGCTTTTTGTAAAAGTTGAGGCGGCACTGTCACACCCTTATTTTTCAATCAAATTGATTGACAATTTTGTAAACCAATCTTCGACGAAGGCCGGACTTCGGTATTGCATTTCAGCTTGGTGGCCTGAAATATTAATTAATGACTTTGGTCATTAAAAATCTGAAAATTGTAATAATTGTTTTTTTACATATAACGATCCAAATTTACGTTCATCGTATTCTACACCATTTTCTGATTCCAAAAACATATAAATATGTTATATTTGGATTAAAAACAAGCTCTGAAAATTAAAAATATAAAAATTATGATCAAAATTAAATTTCCGAAATCGATTTAAAAACAATATCATCTTATTCCTTGTCGGTTCCTGATTCCAAAAACATATAGACATGATATGTTTGGATTAAAAACACGCTCAGAAAGTTAAAACGAAGAGAGGTACAGAAAAGCGTGCTATGCAGCACAGCGAAACCACTACCGCGCTGAACAGGCTCCTCAGTTTCACTCAGTTTTGCACAAGCGGCGGACTACGGTCATTGTGAAAAAATGCAGTGCGTTCAGTTTCATTCTGTGAGTTCCACAGCTTGACTAAATGTAGTAATTTCGCCTTACGCGACTTGTCTTTTTTTTTCTCCTTCAATTTTATCTTTATTCTGGATTTTTCAACGGGACGGAAGGTACCTTTAGCGAACAAAATTTGGAGAGGAATTTATCTTTCAACAAACTCAAGGCATCGACCTCAAAACAAGGAGGGAACTGGGAGCAGGAATCTAAATACTTTATGTATTGCATTATATTTTGGGGGATGCCGTGGAGAGTCTCTGTGGAACCATTCAAATAAGGTGTGTGCCGCTGCTTCGGTTTTGTGTATCACGTGCAACATGCCACCGATGTCGTTTTATCACGGTGAAGAGACAATAGGGAGGAAAAAGTCAGTGGAGCTATGACCTAAGGATTGTCTTTCTATATACATACATCATCATCATCATCGCATGAATAAAACATTCCATTGATTTAGTTTTAAGACAGACAAGAAACGAAGCGGCTAAGGCATTGACACGGAAACACATAGACTCATATTATAGCTTATGAGCATTAATCATAATGCCTACAGCAGACACACAAACAGACAGACGGTACCCAGTTGCGTGCATATATATATGGGCATGGTCGCAAACAAAATCACAAACACAATCACGAATGCACTCACACACACACACACACACACACACACACACACACACACACACACACACACACACACACACACACACACCACCTACTCCTTTGACCCGTCTATACCCCACCCAAACCCCCACACCTTCCATTCCCGGCCACCACCGCTGCCAGGTCACCTTCACCATTGGCGAGCAACCCTTCGTTCTACATAATGATGACGACTCCCAGAACCCTGGGAACGGCCGGTGTAATGGTGTCTGTGGTATCCTGCAGATCTAGATCACGGTGCTACAGCGGCCAGCGGACGCTACGAGTCCCTGGGGATCCATTGGGCACTGGCCATAACCTTGCGGGTCCCTAAGGATTTAACCTTTCGACCTCTCTAGCTAGCTAGCCCAGCGTCGGTTCTGTCGCCCCGGTCCGCAGTTACTGTTGTTGACACAGCTCGCCTTAAAACACGACTCGATGTCTAAGAAGCTTGCTGTATTTGACGTAGAAGATGCATTTTGTTCTTTTTTGTAATGTGTTGTTGTTGTTCTTGTTGTTGTTGTTGTTCTTGTTGTTGTTGTTGTTGTTGTGTGCGGTTGATTGGTTGGTTGGTTGGGCGGGATCCCCCAGTGAGATAAAGCACAAGAAATGCGACATCGCACAGCAGCATTCCTTGGCTTTTTAGCACGCTAGTCTGAATCAAATGCTATGATCTTGAGATCTTGGGATCTTTCAAGAGGATTTTTCCTCCGGCGAGTCTGGTCCCGAGTAGAAAAACGTGTCAACATCGGTTGTTAGATAGGCGTGCTGATATGCAGCAAGGGCTTTCCCTTCGACAGGCAGTTTCAAATCGGATGAACAGATACAAATCGGAATCGGGGGGGGGTGGGTGTAACATTTACATGGGAAAGCAACTGAGTATCCTAATGACTTCTTGAAACACTGTTTGCAACCTACCTCCTGTCGCAGGGCCATGACAAGGCCTAAATAAGGCTGTAGACGCTGAGCATCAATCAACCGTTCAAAAGGACACAGATCCAGGATGGCCTTTCTGTACGTTGCCAACAATAAATCGGTGTGCTTTTATGTCAAACTACGCGTTGTTGTCGTCCGTTTGGGGATTTACGCCTGACCGAAAACCTATTCCGACGAAAGCAATCGCTTTTGATTGTTTTACAATTGTATTTATTTTTTGCTCGTTCTTTGTCTTCTTCTTCTTCTTCTTCTTCTTCTTCTTCTTCTTCTTCTTCTTCTTGTGGGTTCCCCCGATCACCAAACATCATTTCTTTTTAACCGTTACTTAATATATGCTCTTCGCTTATTCTGTACTGATTTGTTAAATATTTAATTTTGTACTGCGACGCTTGGAAAACAGAAAGAGGGTTTATTTTTCAGATTAGTCTGATTCCAACGAACTATCTTGAACTAAAAGTATCCAGACCAAAGTTACCTCAATAAAAACAGACCTAGTCGGAATGCGGAATGATAAGGAAATGTTGGCTGTCGCACAGACAATTGATTATTTGGGTTGTCACTCCTCTTTTCATTTCATTTCATTTCATTTCATTTTCATTACTTTATTGTCCCATCGCTGGGAAATTCGGGTCGCTTCCTCCCAGTGGAAAGCTAGCAGCAACGGAGTCGCGCTACCCAGGTGTCTGCGTGTTTAGGTGTATTCAGCCACCTTATGGCAGAGTGACCAAGGTCTTTTACGTGCCATTGTGATGACACGGGGGAGGGACATGGCTCCCGTCTCTGGGTCTGCACATAAAGTTGACCCGTGTCCGTCCCGGCCCGAATTCGAACCTGCGACCTTCCGATCACAAGTCCAGTGCTCTACCAACTGAGCTACCGGGCCCTCAGCGGAGACCGAGACCGTGTGGTTTTGTTTTTCTTGTTCACCAAGTGACAGAAACGGTTCAAAGGAACAAGGTCCTCTGTCAAAGAACTCTGCCTCATTGTGATATAATATCTACAACTAAAAGTATCTGGGCAAATGTGACCATGGGTGAACCGTAGTCGACGGACTGATAAAGGCGTGTACGATAAGGCACAGAAAATCGATTGTCACTGGCTGTCACTTCTCTGTCAACGGAGACTGAAATCTTGTCCCTGTGTGATTTTCTTTTTCTTGTTCAGAGAGAGAGACAGAAAGAGGGAGAGAGGGAGAGAGAGACACAGGCGCACATAGACAGAGAGAGGGCCCAGAGAGAGTTTGTCGCTGGTACTCACATACTTTTCGGAGCGAGTTTTAGCGTCAACTAAGGTGACTCGAGTCGAACCGGAGGTCGCAAAAACTCGGTCCGGTACGACTGGAGTGACGTCACCGGTTAACCAACTTTCAACCTTGCTTCCTGCGTAGGGTCTCTCCAGTTCCAAGATGGCTGCCAAGGCGAGGTGAGAAACTTCTGCAAATATTTTTTGACAAAGTTACGGATTGTGAGAAGACATTTGTTGTAAATCACTTAGCCTTTCAAAAATTAAGGATACTGGGTTGGATACTGTCTTGGTTTTAATGCATTTTATTTTAGCAGTGATGTTTATTTTGGGAAGAAATGAGGTCAACAGGAGTTTGGGTGCGATTTCGGCTCAAATGTACTTTAGCGCCCTGAACTTTTACCCGGCTGTTTTGCGCTCGATTTTCACGCTCACTTCTTCATTGACGTTCGAATCGATAGTTCGATGTTTTGGCATTACATTCACATCAACAATAAAACAGTACTGCTTGTTCATCATCGTCGTCCATCAACTCTCCACAACAGTAAATCCGTAACGCGCTTGTCGCCATCTTGTTGCAAGGGACGCGACTGGACACAACCCAACAGCGTTTCCGCGAAGAAAAAAACCAGACATGCGCAGTGACCCTACCGTAGCTCAACCCTGTTCCTCGCGAAAACTCGCTCACTGTGAAGCCATCGGCTGAGAGAGAGAGAGAGAGAGAGAGAGAGAGAGGCGGGAGTCAAAGGAACAACGTCCTTTGTTAACGGGTCGTTTATTGCTAGAAAGCTTTCTTTATTATTTTGCCTGATTCTAATAGTTATATACTATCCACAACTAAATAAACTTGGGCCTTGACCTTGTTTGGACTGAACTATACGGACTGGTAAAGACATTTAGGACAGAGCACAGACAGTTTATTGTTTTCCACAGTCATCTGTGTACGTGTGTAGAAATCAGCATCCGGGTATATTCTTTTTGACCCCATGAGACAACGGGCTTAGAACCAACAAAAAGATCCTCCGTTAAAGGATGTTCTATTGCCAGAACGCCACTCATCGCCTGCAGGTTGTTGTTTTTTTATCGTAAAACGTGATGCTTCACCTTCAAAGAACAGTTCGCTTAATTTTTTCAAGGCCCAGAAAATGTATGGGGTTTGTACCGCCAAACTTGGGTGCGGTGCAACTGAATTTCACGCACTTTTGAATTTCACGCTATGAATTTCTCGCATTTCTTAACACATGAATTTCACGCAGGTTTCCAGTTAAAATCTCTTCTTACTTGTCATTTGAATTTCACGCACACGCATGCACACGCATGCACGTATCCCCCCTGCATCGGTGTGTTCGTGAGTGAGTCCCGTGTATAGACGCGTGAATACAAATCACAATTCAGCAAGACACGAATACATGGGAAATCCGTGGAAGTTTATACGTCACGACGGTTCGCTCACAACTCACAAATCACAATTCAGTTCAACTACACAGCTCATTTCGCCATGGCACAGCAAGAGACGAGCATCACGATAACAACAACCAACAGGGGAAATCCGGCAACTCTCAGCCGTGGGAGTTTATACGTCAAGGACCGTGAAACCAAGAAATCAAAGACATGGCGTTGTTCGATACGTGGATGTCCAGCGCGATTGAAAGAATTGAAGACATGTGTCAGAACGATTCTTCATTCACCTCTTGAAGAATTTACCATCTCATCTAATAGAAAACTTAAATGTTTCAACTCATTTCAAGGTGAATTGAGACTCATCATCGGTCACGAGCAACTCTATCTCATATACACACACCCCAACGCATTCACAACATGCGTGATTTTCAAAAGCTCACATGCGTGACTTTCAAAAGCTCACATGCGTGAAATTCAAACCACCAAATGCGGGAAAATCAAATGCGGGAAGACGAAAACATTTTTCAAATGCGTGAAATTCAAATGCACCCCTTGGGTGAGTAAAAACTGAAATTCGCCTCCGGGTATTCTTGATTTGATCAGGACTGGTCAGAAACTGAGTAGGGAAAAATAAGGTCCTCCATTGGAACGTTTACTGTTGTCAGAAAATACTCATCATTTTCTTGTTTTTCTCAAAAAATATTTAATCTGATATTCTCATCTCCTCAACTTACTGTCAGGGAAAGTGAGTTCTCTTTTTCTGTTAACATGTAGTAATTGCGTTGGCTATCGCCCCTCTTTGAAACATTATTTTTCTGGAACCAAAATGCCCAACGTTTCAGTTTCTTTGTTTCTTTGTTTTGTCTATAATAAAACATTGTATAAACTAACCTTTCCTGTGTTTGTTTTCTTTTTATTACATTTAGTCAAGTTTTGACTAAATGTTTTAACAGAGAGGGGGAATCGAGACGAGGGTCGTGGTGTGTATGTGTGTGTGTGTGTGTGTGTGTGTGTGTGTGTGTGTGTGTGTGTGTGTGTTAGGAAACGCTACCGTTGCTGAGCTTTGGTTCAGTTTTGTGTGTTGCATGTAGTTGACTTATTTGTACTTTGTGGGACAGTACCGATATTATATTTTGTAAACACAATATTTATGCTTGGACGAGAATGCAGGTGAACTTTCTAGTCCTGTCAAAACAAGTTGTTTATCATGCTGATTTAGTGTGAGTTCGTGGCGTTCGATCGGATTAAGGGCGTCGGCACCTTTTGATGTACGTCACAGAGAACGTCACCATTCTAGTCCATGGGCGGTTCGCATATAATTGCCAGCGCGATTTGTATGTAAAAAAGCTTCTATTTGAGTTCTGCTACGTTGTGCAGTTGTATGTATTGAATGCTAAATAAATCCTCGAACTCAATTTGACGAGTTGTTTTTTGTTGCTGCGAAGACGGGCGACGTAGAATAAAAGAACACAACTATACGACATTTGAGAACTTGTGGCAATCTCAAGTGTCGTGTAACAATTGGGGGCCAAGCCAAGGATCTACGTTTAACGCCAAGGGTTTTCCAGTAACAAGGACTAGTGTCAAGACAGTCACAGGAGGTAGCCATCAATCGGGTGTATCCTGAGGGATCAGTATTGAGACTACGGAACCGTGGATTCGGTGTGACTGGTGAAGAGTTTGGTAATCGCCGCAGCTCGGTACGGTGAGCGACGCCGGAGTGTATCGGGATTACAGAGGTTAGCTGCCGTTTGGACGAGACGGACTTCGTCGCGGAGCTAGTGCATTAATACTACGAAATACGACTGGGGTACGTCGTGTACGTATCGTGAGCAGAGTGCGCCGTCACGTTAGACGAGGAGGGTGGCAGCCTGCGTCTACGAAGGTGAACAGCGACGAGAGAAGCAGCGGAGGTGCAATAGAGATTGTGTTCTTTTAGAAGACTACATTCGTCTACGTTCGGGGCTGTGAAAGAATACAGACGAACGCACCGGAAAAGACCAGAATGGCTGAGTTCTGGGGAAAAGGAATTGAACTGGGACTAAAAGGCAAGCAGTTGACGGAGTTCGTCGAGTCCCAGACACGACTGCTGGCGCAGCGTGAAGAAAGACAAGCGCAGCGTGAGCGAGAAGAAAAAGAAAGACAAGCGCAGCGTGAGCGTGAAGAAAGAGAAAGACAAGCGCAGCGTGAGCGTGAAGAAAGACAAGCGCAGCGTGAAGATAAAGAAAGACAAGCGCAGCGTGAGCGTGAAGAAAGAGAAGCACAGCGTGAAGAAAGACAAGCGCAGCGTGAAGAAAAGCAAATGGAGCTGAAACGCTTAGAGCTCCAGATAGAAATGGAGACCAAGCGCTTAGAGCTTCAGACAGAAATGGTGCGTGTTCAAAATGAGCACGAGGCACCACACCAAAGAGATAACCAGCAGCAAATGCTACACAGGGCACCGAAACTTCCAGCATTCGCTGACGGGAAGGACCAGATCGACTGCTACCTTGCAAGATTCGAGAGGTTCGCTGAGAGTGCTAGATGGCAGCGCGACGACTGGGCGATTCAACTCAGCGCACATTTGACTGGGGCAGCACTTGAGGTCTATACTAGACTCTCAAACGATGACGCCAGAGACTATGATGTACTGAAGGAAGCTCTGTTGCGTTGCTACAACTTCACTGAAAGGGGCTACCGTCAACGCTTCCGCGAATGCCAGCCATTGTCTGGAGAGACACCGAGCCAGTTTGTGGAGCGCCTGTCGTCATACCTGCAGAAGTGGGTGGAGTTATCAGGTGAAGAGCAGTCATACGAGAGTCTGCGGGACTTGATCGTGAAGGAGCAGTTCCTTAATGCCTGCCCGAAGGACCTGGCGACCCGCTTGGAAGAGCAAAAACTGCGGGGTTTGAAAGACATTACTGATGCTGCTGAGCGTTATCTCATTGCTCATGGAAGGACCCTGGGGACGTCAAAGTCATCGAAACCTTTCCAGAAGAGCGGGAACCAGGGAAACCAACCTCCCAAGGGACAAACTGAGTCCGCACCATCATCCAATGAAGGGCAGAACATAACGTGTTTCCTTTGCAATGCCAAGGGCCACCGAGTCGCCAACTGTCCCCAAAAGAAAAATAACGGACATGTCAATGACAAAGCGCAAGAACATCGACGGAGATATTACGACAACAAGAGGCAAACGAGTGGCTCGAACCAACAAGTATGTGCGAGCAGCGTCATACTTCCAAGGGCTGCCGAGCAAGTGGCTACACCATCGGACGTGGAAGAATGTATTTCTGATGGCCAGCTTCTACTCGCCAATGGCAAGTCAATCTCTGTCGTCGCCAGCGCAGCTGTGTCAGTGTCGAACATGCCCGTGTCGAAGGGATTTGTTGAGAAGCAGGAAGTGACTGTTCTCAGAGATTCGGGCTGCAATGGAGTCATTGTCAAAGAGGATCTGGTGCCAACAGAGAAGTTCACTGGTGACTTCAAGTGGACGCTCATGGCTGACAGCAAATGCGTGAAGGCACCAGTGGTAAAGATCCAGATAGATACTCCATACTTCACCGGAGAAGTTGAGGCCGTCTGCCTGAAGAAGCCCTTGTACGATGTATTAATTGGGAACATTGGGGGTGCGAGACGTCCTGATGACCCTGATTTCGAATGGAGAATGGGCTCAGCTCAGCCTGCTGCTGAGGAGGAAGACCCACTGCCATTCGCGAATGAAGATATCAGCGAACTGTTACGAGATGACAGAGCAACTGTGCATCGCCGCGACCAGCCGCAGGTTGTAAGCGCTGTGACGACCAGAGCCCAGGCGAAGAAGGACAAAACAACTACGCCACTCAGGGTCACCAACAGTTCTGCAACTGCTGTCGTGGACAGGAATCGGCTGATTCAGCTACAGGAAGCTGATTCGACTTTAACAAAGTACAGGAGTCGTCCTGTCAAGGAGATGACTAAGGGCGAAGGCACTGTGCACTTTGAAGTAAAGGCCAAGATCCTGTACAGAGTGTTCCAGCACCCGAGAGTCAACGGTGGGAAGCCATTACGTCAAGTTCTGGTGCCTCAACCACTTAGGCGCCAGGTGATGGAGGTGGCCCACGACTCTATTATGGGAGGTCACCTGGGTGTCAAGAAGACATCGGACAGAATCCAGGCTGCGTTTTACTGGCCAGGACTGCATGCAGATGTGACTCGATTCTGCCGATCGTGCGATATTTGCCAGAAAACCATACCTCGAGGAAGGGTCCCGAAAGTGCCGTTGCAGAAGATGCCTTTGATCGACCGACCTTTCAAGAGGGTGGCCATTGACCTCATCGGCGAGATCAAACCGCCAAGTGAAGCGGGTCATCGTTGGGTACTGACCCTGGTAGACTATGCAACCAGGTACCCAGAAGCCGTGCCTCTGAAGAAAATTGACACCGAGACTGTTGCCGAGGCACTTGTGGACATTTTCAGCAGAATTGGGGTTCCTGAAGAGATCCTCACAGACCTGGGGACACAGTTTGTCTCTGAATGCATGGAAGAGGTCAACAGGCTGCTGAGCATTCGTCACTTGACTACGACACCCTATCACCCGATGTGCAATGGGCTGGTAGAAAAATTCAATGCGACGCTGAAGTCCACGCTGAAGAAACTATGCAGTGAGCAGCCAAGGCAGTGGCATCGCTACATCAATGCCTTGCTGTTTGCATACAGGGAGGTGCCACAAGAGTCCACTGGATTCTCCCCGTTCGAGCTGATGTACGGGCGGACCGTGAGAGGCCCGATGCAGATACTAAAGGAATTGTGGACGAAAGATGTGGACACACCTGAAGTGAAGAACAGTTACCAGTACGTGTTCGAGTTGCGAGAGAAACTGGAGGAGACTCTCGAGATTGCTCGAGAGAACTTGAGAAAGTCTCAGGATAGTGGAAAGCACTACTACGACCGCAAAGCCGTAAACAGGAAGTTTACACCAGGTAACAAAGTGCTGATACTGCTTCCCACTGATCACAACAAACTACTGATGCAGTGGAAAGGCCCATACGAGGTTGAGGCCGTGGTAGGGATCAACGACTACAAGGTGAATGTCGGCAAGAAGTCCAAGATCTACCACGCTAACCTCCTGAAACTGTATGTGGAGAGACCTCCGGAAGCAGTACAGGTCGCAGCAAGTGTGGAAGAACCAGCCGAACTAGACGAGTTCGACGGCGAGGAACTACTGGAGTTGGGAGACCTCCACAAGAAAGAAGGATTGGATGACGTCAAGCTAGGACCTGACCTGACAGAAGATCAGCAGAAGGAGCTGCATGATTTTATGGGCGACTTCACCCATAGGTTCTCTGATGTTCCAGGCTCTACGTCCTTGGTCGAACATGAAGTCCACCTCACATCTGACGTTCCTGTTCGGTCAAAACCATACCCTATCCCGTTTCAGGCTCGGGAATCCTTGAAGAAGGACATCGACAACATGTTGAAGATGGGGGTCATCCGTGAGTCATCATCCCCCTACTCATCTCCCGTTGTTGTTGTCAAGAAGAAAGACGGTACACACAGGGTATGCATTGACTTCAGGAAAGTGAATAAGATCACCGTGTTTGACCCTGAACCAATGCCGACAGCGGCTGATCTGTTCCGACGGTTGACTGGCAGTAAGATCTTCTCAAAGATCGATCTCAGCAAGGGATATTGGCAGATTCCTGTGCGCGAAGAGGACATACCAAAGACCGCCTTTGCAACTCCAGACGGAACGTATGAGTGCCTGCGGATGCCTTTTGGCATGGTGAACAGTGGTGCTACCCTGAAGAGGGGAATGCGAAAAATGCTCAAAGGAATGAAGAATGTTGTGTACTACTGGGACGATCTGCTAGTCCACACGGAGACCTTTGCGGAGCATCTGGAGACTTTGAGGGAACTGTTTTCCCGCCTGACAAAAGCCAATCTGACCGTGAGACCCAGCAAGTGCATTTTGGGGACCGACAACGTTGACTTCATAGGTCATTCACTGAAGGAAGGTCAAAAGGGGCTTTTGTTGGAAAACGTCACCAAGATCCTCAATGCGCCACGTCCTGAAACCAAGAAGCAGGTGCGATCCTTCCTTGGATTGGCTGGGTACTACAGAGAGTTCATTCCAAACTTCGCCGCCATAACGGCGCCTTTGTCGGACATGACCCAAAAAGGATGCCCCAACCGAATACTCTGGGGACCAGCTCAGGAGAAGGCATACCAGACCGTGCGCGACCTGATGTCACGAGACCCGGTGCTACGCCTTCCTGATACCGCCAAAGAGTTCATCTTGCGGACAGACGCATCGGACGAAGGGATCGGCGCCATGCTGATGCAAGAGCATGGAGGTAAACCGTTTCCGGTCAGCTATGCCAGCAAGAAGCTGTCAGGAGCCGAGAAGAACTACTCGACCATGGAGAAAGAGTGTTTAGCCATCGTGTGGGGAATCAAGAAATTTGAACTCTACCTCCAAGGGGTGAAATTCGTGCTTCAGACTGATCACAAACCCCTCACCTACCTGAACTCTGCGAAGTTTGTGAATAATCGTATCATGAGGTGGGTGATGTACTTGCAGAACTTTGATATGCGAGTGGAATCGATCAAAGGTTCAGACAATGTTGGAGCAGATTTTCTCAGCCGAGTATGTGAGTAAAACTGTGTTCATTCTCCAACAGACTAATGTACATACCTGGATTTCAATCTGTTATGTATATGTCACGGTAGAACCAGCGATCTGGTAGGATCGGTTATCGTACCGGTACAATTGCCGATCGGACTTTGTCCCGGTACAACTGCCGATCAATGTTTTTACAATGAAAATCGGGTGTTCTACCAAAATAAGCTGGTAGAAACTCGAATCGGCAGTTGTACCGGGACAAAGTCCGATCGGCAATTGTACCGGTACGATAGCCGATCCTAACAGTACAACTGCCGATCGGACTTTGTCCCGGTACAACTGTCGATCAATGTTTCATTTGTACCGGTACGATAGTCGATCCTACCAGATCGCTGGTTCTACCGTCACATATGTGAAGTGGAACTATTATGATGGTATTATGGATATGAATTTTGAGTAAGGATACAAAATTAGAAAGATGAGTTATTTTGACCAAGTGGTACTTAGAGGGGCATTCAGTGAAATTTCACCATTTGCAACAAAATCTAAATCCTTTATTATCCCAATATAAAAGCATTCCCATTATCATTTAAAATTAAAATCCATAACCTATGATGACGTATTCGTGCAAGTGGTCGATTGTGGATGACACTTTGTTGAACAAGGAAGGCCTGCTCGCTTGCATTTGCATTTCCTGTTGTGACACTTTCCTCTGCATGAGCAAGCTGAACTTCCCTTTGCTGTCCAGTGTGTGACAATTCGTGATGCTTTGATGACGCTTATTTCGCTCAATGATTCAACATCGACGTTTTGAAGCTGGCTGAAGTGGACATTTCGCAAATCCACCATATCGACCGCTTTGAATTTGTTCTTCAGAAGACCTCCGGACCACTGGACGAGAATTCCTCAAGCAGTACAACACGCTCTGGCTGCCGATTTTATGGAGTTTAAAAGTCTTATGGCACCATGCTTTGAAATGGCCACCAAGTTCACAGCGCTCACCCTTCTCCAAACTAAGAGCTGAGAGAATTTTCGTCATACAGTTCGTAAAACTTCCTCTTCTGTTCCTCTTCCATCGTTGTCATTTGCAGAAGTGAAAAGTCAAGTATGCGCTTCCTTTTGACAGTGACAAGACATTTTAGCTCGTCGTGAACTATTCTCATACGCTGAACGGCTGAACATTTGTTGACAGTGACAAGACATTTTAGCTCGTCGTGAACTATTCTTATACGCTGAACGGCTGAACATTTGTTGAAACATTGATCGACAGTTGTACCGGGACAAAGTCCGATCGGCAGTTGTACTGGTAGGATCGGCTATCATACCGGTACAATTGCCGATCGGACTTTGTCCCGGTACAACTGTCGATCAATGTTTTTACAATGAAAATCGGGTGTTCTACCAAAATAAGCTGGTAGAAACTCGGATCGGCAGTTGTACCGGGACAAAGTCCGATCGGCAATTGTACCGGTACGATAGCCGATCCTACCAGATCGCTGGTTCTACCGTGACATATACATAATATGTGTACAGGCAGCGTTTCAATGATTGAAAGAAATTAGGTAAATTTCTTCTGGTGTTGGGGGTAATGTTAGGAAACGCTACCGTTGCTGAGCTTTGGTTCAGTTTTGTGTGTTGCATGTAGTTGACTTATTTGTACTTTGTGGGACAGTACCGATATTATATTTTGTAAACACAATATTTATGCTTGGACGAGAATGCAGGTGAACTTTCTAGTCCTGTCAAAACAAGTTGTTTATCATGCTGATTTAGTGTGAGTTCGTGGCGTTCGATCGGATTAAGGGCGTCGGCACCTTTTGATGTACGTCACAGAGAACGTCACCATTCTAGTCCATGGGCGGTTCGCATATAATGTAGTTGTATCATGTTCGGTCTGGAATATTCTCGAGATTGAGTATTTACTATATATGCCAGCGCGATTTGTATGTAAAAAAGCTTCTATTTGAGTTCTGCTACGTTGTGCAGTTGTATGTATTGAATGCTAAATAAATCCTCGAACTCGATTTGACGAGTTGTTTTTTGTTGCTGCGAAGACGGGCGACGTAGAATAAAAGAACACAACTATACGACATTTGAGAACTTGTGGCAATCTCAAGTGTCGTGTAACAGTGTGTGTGTGTGTGTGTGTGTGTAGAGCGATTCAGAGTAAACTACTGGACCGATCTTTATGAAATTTTACATAAGAGTGCCTGGGTATGATATCCCCAGACATTTTTTTTCTCCATTTTCTGGATTAATGTCTTTGATGACGTCATATCCGGCTTTTTGTAAAAGTTGAGGCGGCACTGTCACACCCTCATATCATTTTTCAATAAAATTGATTGAAATTTTGGCCAAGCAATCTTCCACAAAGGTCGGACTTTGGTATTGCATTTCATCTTGGAGGCTTAAAAATTAATTAATGACTTTGGTCATTAAAAATCTAAATATTGTAATTAAGATTATTTTTTATAAAACGATCCAAAATTACGTTCATCTTATTCTTCATCATTTTCTGATTCCAAAAACATATAAATGTGTTATATTCGGATTAAAAACAAGCTCTGAAAATTAAAAATATAAAAATTATTAAATTTCCGAAATCGATTTAAAAACAATTTTATCTTATTCCTTGTCAGTTTCTAATTCCAAAAACATATAGATATGATATGTTTGGATTAAAAACACGCTCAGAAAGTTGAAGCGAAGAGAGGTACAGAAAAGCGTGCAATGCAGCACAGCGCAACCACTACTGCGCTAAACAGGCTCGTCGATTTCACTGCCTTTTGTACGAGCGCCGGCGGACTATGGTCATTGTGAAAAAAATGCAGTGCGTTCAGTTTCATTCTGTGAGTTCCACAGCTTGACTAAATGTAGTAATTTCGCCTTACGCGACTTGTTATTCTTGAAGTTGTCACATAAGCAGTCCATCTGTTTTGGTTTTGGTTTGGTTTGTTTGTTTGTTTGTTTGTTTGTTTGTTTGTTTATTTGCTTAACGCCCAGCCGACCACGAAGGACCATATCAGGGCGGTGCTGCTTTGACATATAACGTGCGCCACACACAAGACAGAAGTCGCAGCACAGGCTTCATGTCTCACCCAGTCACATTATTCTGACACCGGACCAACCAGTCCTAGCACAAACCCCATAATGCCAGACGCCAGGCGGAGCAGCCACTAGATTGCCAATTTTAAAGTCTTAGGTATGACCCGGCCGGGGTTCGAACCCACGACCTCCCGATCACAGGGCGGACGCCTTACCACTAGGGTTTGGTTGGTTGGTTGGTTGGTTGGTTGGTTTTTTTTAACACAACCGGATTTGTATTTACATATTTCCTACGACACTTGAAATGCAAGCCTTGCACTGAAGACCCAAATATCTAATTGCATGACTTTACAGCTGGAGTCTGTGGTTATGGGGATCCTGCAACCTTGCCTGCGGAACTCACAACGTGTCAACACCCAGGTCATCTCCCTGGAGACACGCAGAGGGCCCTCAAGCGCGATGCACTTGCTTGGCGTTTCAGTCAAGAACAAAGTAATTGCAGGCAAGATATTGTGATCCTGTTGCATCAATATTACCCTTGTTTTGGAGTACCTTTTGTCGGATAAATAAAACTGTACGTTGTAGATTGCTCTTACTTGGCGTTTTGAGTCTAGAACAAAGTAATTGCAGGCGCGTTTTGTTGATCCTGTTGCATCAACATTGCCCTTGTTTAGGAGTACCTTTTGACGGATAAATAAAAATGTACGTTGTAGATTGCACTTACTTGGCGTTTTGAGTCAAGAACAAAATAATTGCAGGCAAGATATTGTGATCCTGTTGCAGCAATATTGCCCTTGTTTGGGAGTACTGTTTGTCGGATGAATAGACATTTACGTTAGAAATTGCACTAGCTTGGCGTTTGAGTCAAGAACAAAGTGATTGCAGGCAAGACAGTGTGATCCTGTAGCATCGACATTGCCCTTATTTTTAATTTCCTTTTGTTGGATAAATAAAAATGTACGTTGGAAATTGTGTTGAGGAATCTGAAGTGACGGGCTTTTGATGACCCCGCCTGTCACTTGGTAGCAATCCTCTGGCACTAACGTGATTATGTGGCGTTGTTGAAAGGCAAACTCTTTTCCGTGAAAACAGTTGGGCTCACCACCTCAGATGTGGCCAGGCTAGGACATAGGATAAGATCATCCCTCTCCACTTGGACACACACCAACACTCAGCATCCCGTCTGCTTCCAGTCCCGGGTTGAATTTGTTGGATGAATTGATGCCCTGAAAGCTTGGATAAGTGCATACGTCCGCTTGGACACATATTAAACATCTAGCTACTGCGTGGAAGCTTTTGTGCAAAGTGAGACTATTGTGATGAATTGATTTTGTAACTGATACCAAAGTCGATCAGTGAAAATTAATTAATTCACAAAAACTCATATGATACTAGTCATACTTATCTCACCCGAAAGTACAAAAACAAGCACTACCCTGAAGTTCTCTGGCGAGTGCAGAGGAGAACAGCAGCAAACGCAATTGTAAACTCAAACATGTCTATATCGAACACTCAATGGACCGACCCAAAAGTCGTCGTCATAGACAGGTGGTTGTTATGGAAAGGTGAATTATATAGGAAAACCAAAACACTCGTCGGAGATCCTGTCGTAGTGGGCAGGCGGTCGCAATGGGGAGGTGGTCACAAGGGCAGGTACGACTGTAGCACAGTGAAATACACCCCCCCCCACCCCCAACCCTCTGTTTAGACCTCCACAAATCTGAGATAATAAGGACTAACAATGGAGGGAGTCTTAAAAGGGGATACATGCATAGAGGTTTTGAACAGAAAAAGCAATACAACATGGTCTTAAAAGGGAGGGAGTCTTAAAATCGGGGGGTCTTAAAAAGGAGGTTCCACTACTGTACCAACTGTTAAACCGCCAGAGGGGCGAAGGCTGACACCGGAGTAGCTCTGACCCCGTCCAGTTCCTCCACGAACGACAGACACCCGCATCGCGTGCAGGGGAGGCAGCAGAGGCCACCTCGCTTGTCCGTGGGGTATTAGCCTTCCACCCCGAGCACTCACAGACTCGCATTAGCGGGATTTGGGAATCCCTACTCCTTCCTACGTAGACGTGTCACTCGCTTCCGGTCTCTCTTGTGGTTGTAATTTTGATTCATGCCGCTTGCCGAGAGAAGAGGACTGGCTGTGCTTTTGCTGTAGTTTGTCTGGAGGTCTTTACGAAGAGGTTTCGTGTAGGATGCTACTATCACGGGAGAAAACTTTGTGAACAAAACGGGAAAAAAACACGAAAGACAAAATCTATGATGCAAAAATTAAAGTTAAAAAAAAAGCAATCTTCCGATATTAAAAGTGGAAAAACAAAACACTCAACAGACAAATGATATTGGACTCTTAGGCTTGGATATTGTGTTTACTCCTTCAAAGATGACAATGGCTATCTATCGTTTAGTCTATCTGTTTCGAAATTCAAAATTAAACTATATATGAAACTGTTTTCGCGAAAACAGCGAAGAAGAAGATCGTGCGAAAATTGCAAAGCAATTTGACGGTGACTTTGAGCTAAAGAAACTGCGTGATGTGGTTTGCACGTGAAAATCAAGCATACCCAGGTTGACGTTGGAAAAAAATAATGTGTTGAATTGTTTTACGCACTAAATATGCCAGCATTTGCAGTGCGCAAAATGATATTTTCGTTGTATTTACTGGTTTAAATAGGTCGCTTCAGTCAAACGGACAATATGATCTAATCTGACACTGATTTTTTGCAATTATCATTAACAATAAAAAGAATTGATTCCCCGGGGAATGGAATAACTAACGTAGTGGCCTACATTTTGCTTGCTTCTTTAAATGCCTGGCTTGCCTGCTTCTTTGGCGATTGGTATAAAAGCATGCATACATGTCAAGAGAGCAAATCCCTGACCAACATCGCAACATCACGCACCGGCACGGTTGGCCTAGTGGTAAGGCGTCCGCCCCGTGCTCGGGAGGTCGTGGGTTCGAACCCCGGCCGGGTCATACCTAAGACTTTAAAATTGGCAATCTAGTGGCTGCTCCGCCTGGCGTCTGGCATTATGGGGTTAGTGCTAGACTGGTTGGTCCGGTGTCAGAATAATGTGACTGGGTGAGACATGAAGGAGATCCCATGATCGGTGAGTCATCGGCGCTGCCACGTGTATTATATACTAAAGTGTGGCGTTCATGAGGATGTGTATGTGCCTGTGTGTGTTGTACTAGAATAACGTATGCGTACATGGAATGACATTGCGGGTTACCTGAACATTGACAATGACGAAAGAAAGATTGTGTGTGAGTGTGTGCGCGCGCGTGTGTGTGTGTGTGTGTGCGTGTGCGTGTGCGTGTGCGTGCGTGTGTGGGTGTGTGTGACCATGTTTGAATTTATTCGGATTTAGTTCTCTTTCCTTGTTTGTATTATGATTGTGTAAGTGTAAAGCGCTCTGGGCTCGTCACCACGAGGTTTACGCGCTATATAAGTAATCGTTATTATTATTATTATTATTAAGCCTGTGCTGCGACTTCTGTCTTGTGTGTGGCGCACGTTATATGTCAAAGCAGCACCGCCCTGATATGGCCTTGGCCCTTCGTGGTCGGCTGGGCGTTAAGCAAACAAACAAACAAACAAACAAGCATGTCACTCAGTCCTGTTTATTCGCCTTTTTTGCTTGAAAAAGTCCTTACCCACGAACACTTCTCCTCCCTCCTTACCCTCACCCACCCCCCTCAATTCTCTTACAAGATGGGTGAGGATTTAGGAGGTGGGGGAGTGAGAGAAGACCATTCCAGAAAAAGGGGGTAGCCCAACCCCACTTCCTGAATTGTCTGGTGGCATATCCAGCAAAAGTGTACGCCTGCATGGTAATGCCTTTCTGTCACGCCATTGCACCATCGGACAAACTCCCTGGGCTGCTCCGTCCAGATATGTATCAAGGGGGTGCGGGGGGGGGGGAGGGGGGTATGTTGTTGAAGGACGCATGAAGCCACGATGGTATGGCTTAGGAATACAGTCATCTTCCTTCCTGACAGTACGAGGCATGGGGTTGTTTCCTTTCTAAAAGAGAGGAGCAAAGATTGTGTGGCTTATGGATAATACAGTGATTTTCCTTTCTGACAGAGGTATTTGCGCGACTGTCGTTGAAATGTTGTTGATGTGCTAAGGCTTTTCAGAGTACGCGGAAGTGAATTCCAGACTAATGATCCTGAAAATGCTGAAATAGTCTTAAATGAATATATGCGTGGTAATGTTGCATTGCCTTATTGGAAACTAACCTGTTGATTTGTTTTAATCAAATACTGTTAATAAGGAGGCGCTTCGTTGTAATAAATCTTACACATCCACGCTGCCTTATTTGATTCCAATTGTAGTGGAAGTCAGAAAATGATTAAACTGACATTTTTAATCAGTTGGGATTGTAGAATCTGGTCAAATAAGTTTTATAGCACGACGATGAAGAAACCATCCAATAAAGTTGAGGGATAATTATGCGCGTAATAACATAACTTGAGTGCTGACATGTCTGCGCATTTATTCTATTGCGACAATAGAAAATATCTGTCTTGATAACGTCTTGAACATGCAACTGAAGTGAGACTGCCATTTCAGTTCCGAATCGAGTACAACATCTAGAACCCTGTGTGTATCCACTTGTTCAATCGGGGTGTTGAGAGAGACAGAAACAGAGACAGAGAGATCTGTGTGTGTGTGTGTGTGTGTGTGTGTGTGTGTGTGTGTGTGTGTGTGTGTGTGTGTGTGTGTGTGTGTGTGTGTGTGTGTGTGTGTGTGTGTGTGTGTGTGAATATCAAAGGTAAAGTATAGAAAAGGTGAAGCCGACAACTTTCCCGGGACAGTTAACTATGGCGACATTTATTGCCATTGTAGAAAATCTTGAATAGATTTAAAGGCTTTTTGTCTTACAAATTTACCCATCGGTAGATTATAAAAATGGCTGCGGGTAATTTGGAATAAGGACACGCACTTACTTTTTTAAATTTTTTTTTATCTCGAATCATGTCCCTATTCCGACCTTTGCCACACGCATTCCCTCGTCTGTTGCAATTTAATGGCAACGTAAAAACTTCAATCTTCATTAGGTCCTGGGGGAGCTCTTTTTGTCTAAATTCTCCTTCAGACACGCAATATAGATCCATTTTAACGGCTGAGAAAATTGCATGATTACTCCTTTACCAATTATCTTCCACCGGACGGAAGTGTCCATTGCGCAGGTGCCGTGACCTTCGCGTGCATTGCGCGTGCTACTCGGACCAGTTGTGATGGATGCCAGAAGCGAAATGTTAAAAGTCCTGGGCGACATTTAAAAGAACACGGACAGCAAATTTGTCTTCGTTCCCAAGAGACATGGGACATGCATACAGACAAAAAGAAATTCTGACAACAACCAAGAGATACGACATTGCGAAAATTCTCTGCCGTGTACTCAAAATAGCGTTTTTCTCAATCCGTTTGCTTCTATGCATATTTTCACTGGTAGTTTTTCTGACAGATCAAAATATAGTAATGTAGACGTATATCTGCAAGCAGAGAGTAAAGTTGCAGAAAGGATGTAGAGGTTTCTAAGTAGGAAAGTATATCTGTAATCAATCATTAAGTAGGACAAGAACAAGAAGAACCAGAATTTATTCCGCCATATAGCATTACAGCCATTGGTATTTGTCCTGGTGTGGAAACACTCATACATCCAGACACTCCTTGCATAAAGTCAAAAGGCCTCTAACAACAACAACGATAACAACAACAACAACAACAACAACAACAACAACAACAACAACAACAACAACAACAACAACAAGTCAGAGTCATCACCGATGTACGGATAACTCAAATGAATACACCATCGTGTTTTAAAAAATATGTTGTATATATTAAGTATGAATAACTGAATGTACATGATTAAATTCACCGGCACGGTTGGCCTAGTGGTAAGGCGTCCACCCCGTGATCGGGAGGTCGTGGGTTCGAACCCCGGCCGGGTCATACCTAAGACTTTAAAATTGGCAATCTAGTGGCTGCTCCGCCTGGCGTCTGGCATTATGGGGTTAGTGCTAGGACTGGTTGGTCCGGTGTCAGAATAATGTGACTGGGTGAGACATGAAGCCTGTGCTGCGACTTCTGTCTTGTGTGTGGCGCACGTTATATGTCAACGCAGCACCGCCCTGATATGGCCCTTCGTGGTCGGCTGGGCGTTAAGCAAACAAACAAACAAACAAAAATGATTAAATTCGTAATTAAAATGCAGATATTGTGAGTACGAATGCTATCTCTCTCACCTCCTCTCACCTCCTCTCACACACACACACACACACACACACACACACACACACACACACTCACACACATACACACACACACACTCACACACACACACATACACACGCACACACACACGCACACATACACACACACACACACATACACACGCACACACACACGCACAAACACACACACACACACACACACACACACACACACACACTCCTGCATGTTGACACCTGTTATACAATCAGACGCACCCGTATGCTGACAACCAGAAACATGATTACAAATGCGCCAGAAACAATTATTACAGAGCAACAAAAGCAGCATTTTAAAATAATCCAGGACTCGGAGGAGAATGGATCTAGCACTAATGTCAACATCATCCCCGAAAGATCTGTTTCTTCTGTCGTGTATAGCAACTCCAGTTTGTCTCATAATTATTTATCTGTCTGTCTGCTATAAAGACCATTGGGTCAAATGTGTTCGTGGTTGTTTAGTTTTGTCAAAAAGTAAACGTTCCAATAACTAAACTTTCTTGTTTTCTTTTCTTTTTAATTCGGATCTTGGAACATTAGCAGTCTGTCTGTTTTTGGATATATGTGTAATATAATTGATATTAAATACGTTTGATATGAAAAACTGTCAAAAACCACTAAAAACCGTTAGGGCCAATAGGTTGATTATTTCTTCTTCGGTATTTCCACGTCATAACGGGTAAAATACCGGAAATTTCCAGTTAACTCTAACGCTGCATAAACGCATATGCTTGAAGTACTGCCGCATGAAGGAACCAGAAAACAGATCGCTCGGGTTGATAAATTGTATGCTTCCATCACTGAGTAGCAAAGGTTCAATCTCTCGTGAAGAGATAATACGCTAAACCCCATTCCATGTCATGGAACAGATGCATGGCCAGATGCCTTAATTTGCGACATGCCACAACCGGAAGGAAGTCGTTGCGCCTGCTCATCTCATTCATCGATCAGGTCTTTTCTGGAGACAGCAGGAGATAAACGCCGCCAATATTTTGCGGCA
>NC_090246.1:74902404-74922404 GCF_037325665.1 Littorina saxatilis | reverse complement strand
CCATGGTTGATAGTAATTCTAAACGTGTGTGAATTAGATCTTATTTCTTCAAACCACGATCACTTAATGTTAGTCTAGGATTTCTTGGGGTTACATAAATTAAGTTTGTATTTCCTTTTACAAAAGGAGACTGACAAACCCCCTACATTTTGTGCTGGTATAGTAACTGAAGAAATTAAATCCGACTTGACAGTCTCTCCAGAGATAGTAGTTGCCTCTGGCAACCTGGCAGCTGTTTCGAACTTTTTTGTTTTGGAAAAACGACAGGCTTTGAACTGTTTTGAACTTTCGGATTACACTAAGGCAGTAGAAACACACAAGGAAAATAACGTATCTTCAAGCCCGATAAAACGTGTTTGTTTTCAGATAGCAACAAAGACAGTCATATAGAAGTTATGAGACATAACATGTTCAAGGCCAATAAAAAAAAGTTCTTCGGATTTGTTTTAAAGTACTTTCTGGACACGGTTTGGCGAAGAGATGATGATGATGATGATGATGATGATGATGATGATGATGATGATGATGATGATGATGATGATGATGATGATGATGATGATGATGGAACTTTATTTTTCAAGGATAGAGGTTTAAGGCTACACCTTTTCTTAAAACCGGTCCTTACTTCTAATACAAATTTCTAATAAATGATAAACAAGTAAAACAACCTGACAAATAAACAAATTAAACGAACAAACCAGCAAACAAACAATCGCACAAATTTGCAAACAAGCAAATAAACACAAACAACACAATGACAAAGTAAACATACATACAAATTCAAAACATTTGAATAAAAAATTTAAAAAAAATTGAAATACAAATCAAGCAAGCGAAACATGCAACATGTTAATTGAGGTTACACATGCAAAGTGATCGACGGTAAAATTCACACGAAAAGGTATAATACGACACCGAGTCCGGCGTTAATGTTGTCTATCGGCCCACCGTAGATCTATGAGGCCATCGAGCTTTGAGTGGACATGTTATGCTCTTTCTTTTAGGCCACAAAAAAAATAGTCTGTTTACGGTAACCCGACCGACCCTATTTTTTTCGCGCGACCCTAGACTTTTTTTGGGCATTTGGGGAAAGAAAAAAAAATCTTTTTTTTTTGGTTGCAAAATAACGAAAAAATATGGTTTTTTGGAGAAAATAAAAAAAATAAAAAATCCCGATCTACCGACCCTATTTTTTGGGCCTATGTTACCGGAAACAGACCTATTTTTTTTTTTGCCTTAGTATTTGACAGGCCAGTCAAACTGGCAAAATATTGGTGAAAAAACAAACGCCATCCTGGTTTCTGTTGTGCTTCCTTTCTTGTTTCAGTGTCGAGGGATTCCACTTACTAATTGCAAAAAAAAAAATGTTTTAAACTTCCTTCTTCAAGATTTTTTTTTTTTTAAAGATAGAAAAAAGCATTTTATGACACGTCTGTCTGTTGTTTAAGATGAAGAAAAAAACCAGCCTGTAACATTTTCAAAGATGTAACCCTGTCGTTAACTCTCAGTCTGAATACCCTGGGGGCTGCCATTGGCTTCCTTTCATCCAGTTTGTCTGGCAGGGTCTTTCAATCGCTCCAATGTCCTGTGCACACTTCAAGAGAAAAGGTTTCCTTCCCTTTTGTTACACAAAAAATCGAGAGAGAAAAAGATTTACTATTATAGATCTGAACATTATTTTTAATTACGAAAAGTTAAGTACAGACGAACCTGGCCTTGCAACCACCTCTGGAAAGCGACCACCTCCCCACGACGACCACTCCCAACGATTCTGGAGTACTATTTCTTCTATAAAGTTCATATTTCTAATGCGACCGCCTATTTATGCGACCACTTTTGGTGTGTCCCTTTATGGGTCGATATCGTAAGGCTCGACTGAACTATTCCGCGCTATAAGCAAATAGAACCGTGTGCTTAGCAGCCTCTTTGCCTGATAAAGTTCAAACCAGACAGCAACAGTTTGAAGAGTGTGTTCACGTCGCTTCATCATTCCGGATTATTCTGTACCATTCACTCACTCAGCTAAAATATATACACTTTCACATTGATAATAATAACTGTAGCTTAGAAGAAAAAGGACACATGTGTATCGCATAATTTCTGTAACCGCCCGACACTGCATGGCGATTGTCCTTGTTTTTATAAGGACAGTAAAATGTTGAGTCTGAGTCTGAGTCTAAGTCTGAGATTTTGCGAAAGAACGGTTGTCCTCTCAAAACTGATTCCTGTCCGAGACGGTGTTGGATTTCACAGGAGTAATTTAGAATGTAGTCGCAAGAGAAAGAAGAAAGTAAAATTCCACTCACCAGACACAATTATGTGACGTACAGTCTATAGCTACCACACTATATGCAAGAAAATGTTTTGTCGGTGGAATAAAAACAAGTCGCGTAAGGCGAAATTACAACATTTAGTCGAACTAACATAATGAAACTGAACTCACTGCATTTTTACTGCAAGAGCATATACTCGTAGCATCGTCAGTCCACCGCTCGATGCAAAGACAGTGAAATTGACAAGAAGAGCGGGGTAGTAGTTGCGCTGAGAAGGATAGCACGCTTTTCTTTATCTCTAATCTTTTTATTTTAACTTTCTGAGCGTGTTTTTAATCCAAACATATCCCATCTATATGTTTTTGGAATCAGGAACCCACAAGGAATAAGATGAAAGTGTTTTTAAATCGATTTCGGAAATTTTATTTTAATAATAATTTTTATATTTTTAATTTTCAGAGCTTGTTTTTAATCCAAATATAATATATTTATATGTTTTTGGAATCAGAAAATGATGAAGAATAAGATGAACGTAAATTTAGATCGTTTTAAAAACAAATTATTTTTTTTACAATTTTCAGATTTTTAATGACCAAAGTCATTAATTAAATTTTAGACCACCAAGCTTAAATGCAATACCAAAGTCCGGCCTTCGTCGAAGATTGCTTGGCCAAAATTTCAATCAATTTGATTGAAAAATGAGGGTGTGACAGTTCCGCCTCAACTTTTACAAAAAGCCGGATATGACGTCATCAAAGGTATTTATCGAAAAAAAGAAAAAAACCTCCGGGGATATCATTCCCAGGAACTCTCATGTCAAATTTCAAAAAGATCGGTCCAGTAGTTTGGTCTGAATCGCTCTACACACACACACACACGCACAGACAGACAGACACACACACATACACCACGACCCTCGTCTCGATTCCCCCTCTACGTTAAAACATTTAGTCAAAACTTGACTAAATGTAAAAACGCCAATTTTTTATGTACTGTCAGAGACATACATCTCTGGTACTGTGAATCTTCTGGTTGTGTTTCTGGTTGTGCTTCTGCTTGTGATGATTTATCATCTGGATGCGTTTGTGTGTACGTGTGTGCGTGTATGTTGGTGTATGCATGTATGGGTGTGTGTGTGCTTGCGTGTGTGCGTGCGTGTGTGCGTGTATGCGCGTGTATGTGTATGTGTGTGTGTATGTGTGTGTGTGTTTGTGTGTGCGTGTGTGCGTGCGTGCGTGCGTGAGTGTGCGTGCGCGCGCGCGTGTGTGTGTGTGTGTGTGTGTGTGTGTGTGTGTGAGTGTGTGTGTGTGTGTGTGTGTGTGTGTCTTTTGTCGCCTTTTGGCCTAAACGGTAGTCGTTTTTAACCTCCTAAACACCTAAAACGTTTTACTTGAAAGCACTCAGGTGACCACAAATAATGTGTAAAACGTTTCACTTGAAAGCACTCAGGTGACCACAAATAATGTGTAACTTTCCACTTCCTCTCAGTTCTTTGTTTCAACAAATGAGTTCCCTTCTCCTCTTAAAACTGGAACAAGCAGATGCGCACCGGAAGGCTATTTTTACACACACAGCTTTTTAAACCAAATCTATCCCACACGCAACATTCATTCCTGTTTTTGCTGACTTTCGAACAAGGCCGTTTATTCCCTGCAATTACTCTGCAGACAGAAACTGGATCCTGCAGGAATAATTGCGATTGATTTTTGAATAACTTCTTCCCCGGCCAATTTATGTCAATTATGCCTCCCCTCGGCCGCCGCTCCTGGTTTCCAATGACCAATAAATTATTTGGGTGAGGACACTTCCGAGTCACCAGCGAGCGTGGAGGCGAGAGTTCGGTGTTGGGTCAGCCGAAGCTCTGCGCAGAACCGACCGCACGTGCTTGGCCGAAGAAAATCGCCTTGGTTTTCTGGACTGCGTAATGAAGTGACCGGGAGAAGGCAAGCGCCGGTCTGATTAATATCCTTTGGCTTGTCTCTGTCTGTCTTGATAAGCTGAGAAGGTTAAAACAGTCAGCTTATGTTAGGAATGGGATGCGGCGATTGAAGAAGCAGCTGCTGCTTCGCTGGACAGTGGTAAGTGTTATTATTCTCTGTGCATGGTACGGTTGACACGTCTGTGCTTAGATACGAGAGAGTTCATTTGCTTAAGATACGAGAGAGTTTTTTTGGACCCCATTTATTCACTTATTAATTCGTTTTGGTTAAAGGTACAATCCCTCCCGCGAACACACACATGTTTGCCACTATAGATCTTCCCCAGTTTTTCCCATAGAACAAGAGCACCCCATAACTTAAGCCTGTTCTTAATTGAGCCGGAAATCGACTTCGTGAAGGGTTTTTTTCACAAAAAATGCTGTGCCAAAGCTTTGTGCAGCCAGTTTCGTGAAGCAAACTTCGCAAAGTCGACTTCGCATGATCAATGTGAGACTTTAGGGTCGGTCATACTTGTGTGTCCGATTGAGAAAGTGTCTCTTCACAAACACGCTATATTCGCCTCACCATCTTTGATACAAAAACAAATGTGGGCATGAGTAGAAATGACAATCTCTGTCACACACACACACACACACACACACACACACACACACACACACACACACACACACACGTCCAAAAACTGAAGTCACTCACTTACACACGTTCACGAAAAGGTTTCCTCCATGCATTTTTGCGCATATGATTGGTCGACCTTAACCTGCAATACTCTTCCGGTCACGCGCAACGTGCTGCTGCATTCTGGGAAGTTAATTTGCATAGCGGCAGAAATGGAAGAACAACACTGGTCATATGCGCGTCCACAAGAGCGCGGTGTTAGTCAACACATCGGGAGGAATATTTTATTGAACTGCTATCCAACCGTGTGTGAAATACCAGGAAAATCCAGGAACATTTTCGTTGGGATAGGAAACATCTAAAAATTGCAGGAAGACATAGGAATAACTGACTGAGTAAACAACGAGGTAAAAAAAAAGTAAAGTAAAGATGAATTCACACACGTCAAACACATACTGCTACACAGGAAACTTGTGAGGACTACAGAAAGACATAGGAATTACTGACTGAGTAAACCAAAAAAGTAAAACAGGAATGATGAACACAGACAGGTCATACGGCACGTGCAAAATACACACACACGAGGCACAAAAGACATTTTCTGGAAATAACTCGCGTCAGGATTACTGTTCCAGCGTTGTTGAAGAGTTGAGTCCAGATTTAATGAGTCAAACAATAACACGTGGTCGGCCAGTTAAACCACGCTTGCTCAGCGGTCACTGCAGGTCATCACAAGTAAAATTCAGCACAGAAGAAAAAGAAGGAGAGGAAGATGAAAAGGAGGATGAACTTACAAAACAACGGAGGCTATATTCAATGAACTGAACTGCCCTTTTTATATATTTTTATTTCTATGAATATTTGTTTATTTGTTTCTTTGTTTATTTGTATATTTTTTTAACTTTGACCACATTTACATCTGTCAGGCTAAGCATTTTCTTCCAGTCTATCCTGCTGACATATTTACACCCATCGGCAAGAGGAACAAGTCGCGTAAGGCGAAATAACAACATTTAGTCAAGCTGTCGAACGCACTGCATTTTTTCACCAAGACCGCAACGGCCTACTCATAGTTTCGTCAGTCCACCGCTCGTGGCAAAGGCAGTGAAATCGACAAGCCAGAATAGTGCGGTAATGGTCGCGCTGAGCAGGATAACACGCTTTTCTGTATCTCTATTCTTTTCAGCGTACTGAGTTTGTTTTTAATCCAAACATATCATATCTATATGTTTTTTGAATCAGGGACCGACAAGGAAAAATATGAAATTGTTTCTAAATCGATTTCGGACAATTAATTTTAATCATAATGTTCATATTTTTAATTTTCAAAGCTTGTTTGTAATCCAAATATAACATATGTATATGTTTTTGGAATCAGAAAATGACGAAGAATAAGATGTTGTTTTTTGAACGTTTAAAAAACAAAAATGTTAGTGACAAGTTTCCGATTTTTAAAGACCAAATTCATTAATTATTTGTTAAGCCACCAAGCTGAAATGCAATACCGAAGTCCGACCTTTGTCGAAGATTGCTTTGCCAAAATTTCAATCAATTTGAAGATCCCTGCGCCTTGAGTCCGAGTCTGGAGATACGCGCGCGATATAAGACTTCATATTTTGTTTGTTTGTTTGCTTAACGCCCAGCCGACCACGAAGGGCCATATCAGGGCGGTGCTGCTTTGACATATAACGTGCGCCACACACAAGACAGAAGTCGCAGTACAGGATTCATGTCTCACCCAGTCACATTATTCTGACACCGGACCAACCAGTCCTAGCACTAACCCCATAATGCCAGACGCCAGGCGGAGCAGCCACTAGATTGCCAATTTTAAAGTCTTAAGTATGACCCGGCCGGGGTTCGAACCCACGACCTCCCGATCACGGGGCGGACGCCTTATCACTAGGCCAACCGTGCCGGTCAAGACTTCATATAATAATAATAATAAAAACAAGTCGCATAAGGCGAAATTACTACATTTAGTCAAGCTGTGGAACTCACAGAATGAAATTGAACGTAGTCCACCGCTAGTGCAAAAGGCAGTGAAAGTGACGAGCCTGTTTGGCGCGGTAGCGGTTGCGCTGTGCTTCATAGCACGCTTTACAGTACCTCTCTTCGTTTTAACTTTCTGAGCGTGTTTCTAATCCAAACATATCATATCTATATTTTTTGGAATCAAGAACCGACAAGGAATAAGATGAAAGTGTTTTTAAATTGATTTCGAAAATTTAATTTTGATCATAATGTTTATATTTTTAATTTTCAGAGCTTGTTTTTAATCCAAATATAACATATTTATATGTTTTTGGAATCAGAAAATGATGAAGAATAAGATGAACGTAAATTTGGATCGTTTTATAAAAGGTTATTTTTTTTTACAATTTTCAGATTTTTAATGACCAAAGTCATTAATCAATTTTCAAGCCACCAAGCTTAAATGCAATACCAAAGTCCGGCCTTCGTCGAAGATTGCTTGGCCAAAATTTCAATCAATTTGATTGAAAAATGAGGGTGTGACAGTTCCGCCTCAACTTTTACAAAAAGCCGGATATGACGTCATCAAAGACATTTATCGAAAAAAGTTTTAAAAAAAGTCCGGGGATATCATACCCAGGAACTCTCATGTCAAATTTCATAAAGATCGGTCCAGTAGTTTACTCTCAATCGCTCTACACACACACACGCACACACACACACACACACACACACACACACACACACACACACACACACACACATACACACACACACACACACCACGACCCTCGTCTCGATTCCCCCTCTATGTTAAAACATTTAGTCAAAACTTGACTAAATGTTAAAAAAAAGCCGGATATGACGTCATCAAAGGTATTTATCGAAAAAATAAAAAAACGTCCGGGTATATCATTCCCAGGAACTCTCATATCAAACTTCATAAAGATCGGTCTAGTAGTTTAGTCTGAATCGCTCTACACACACACACACACACACACACACACAGACACACACACACACACAGACAGACACACATACACACACACACACACACACACACACACACACACACACACACACACAAACACATACACCACGACCCTCGTCTCGATTCCCCCTGTATGTTAAAACATTTAGTCAAAACTTGAATAAATGTAAAAAGATAGCACGATGAGCAAACAGCAGTCCCCCGTTTCTCAGCCGCGAGATTTGGCGAGTGCAGCGAGTGGGACAAACAAGTAGCGTTTCATGTGGACTTCTCGCTGCTAAGAAGGCTAGGATGTGTATAGAGCAGGCGAGCGTGTCTCTGCTACGCGAGAAAACTGGCGGCTGTACAGCTTCCAATCCGATTGGCTGTCCATGGCTGTTAACCGACTCTTTCGGTATCAACCTATCGTGGGAAAATATCGTTTCATATACGAGCGAGCACCCTCGCTGTCTTACAAAGCCAGAGGCCAGCCGAAAGCAATTCTTGCCTCCACGAAACGGGCGTCAGGATTAGGCGTAGTCCCCCTGGTACTTTCAGAAGCAAACGAAGGCGGGGAGAACCGTCACTCTTGGGTGGTGCCCGACAATTCAAAGACAGAAAAGGGACGCACGTCATCACAGCGGGAGACAACAAGTCGTGACCTATTGGCTGGCTTATTTCTTCCGCTTGGAACGGCCGGAACAACCCCAGCCTCTGGTTTATGGCTGGCGCCCAAAACACCACCCTTGCAGGAAATGATGAAGGCATCTGATCCACCGACTAGAGGGAGGACCGCCTTTTGTCTGGTCTAACGGGGGATTACTTTGGCGTATTTGAGGTAGCTTTACAAACTGATTTAACACGGGACACTGTCAATTTCCTGCGGACCTTCGGTGTTAGAGTGTCTTTTTTGTGCATTGTCGTTGTCGTTGTTGTTGTCGTCATAGTCTGTGTTGTTGTTGTTGTTGTTGTTGTTGTTGTTGTTGTTGTTGTTGTTGTTGTTGTACGTTCGCCCGGTAGATTTAGAATGAAGACAAGGCTGATGGTTAACATTAATTATTTAATTGGTTCAGTATAAATCTAATTGAAATTGAAATTCAAGTAATACATCTAAAAATGGTTGCATTTTATTCTTTAATCATTTCCAATATATAGATATGTGATGTTTTATAATGAAAATTTTCTCAGAATTGAAGTAAATCGGTTATGCAAATAAGATGCTATATGTTCGCCGGCTTCGCGGACGCGAGCGCGACCCGTCTCGTTCTCGTTCTCCTTACGGCATGTAGTCTCGGTGATGACCGATCCAGAGATTTCAGTGTTGATCTTTTAGTTTCAGGCCGACAGATTGACTAAATGTCTTGATATCGCTTCACGCGACTTTTTTTCTCTCCTGTAATGGTGATGTTGGTTTTGAAGTTGTGTGGTTTGTACCGTAATTAGTTTCTATTTTGTGTTTGCCTCGCCCTCAAGTCTTAATGACAATCGAAAAGTTAAATGTGTCTGTGCCCACACGATAGCCATCCTAGGTTTCTTTGTTAAAGGTATCGCCCTGCCCGCGTACAAGATTTTGCCCACCGCGAAAGATTCTCTGCGGGCGTTCACATGGAACGACAGCATCTTTACACTTGGACTCATGCAAAAATTCAGGAGCGTGGCTGTCTTCCGTAAAGAGTGGATTTTGTTTTCTGAATTAATTTAACAGGTTGACGTTGTCGTCATGGTTACGAAGTGAATTGAACAACAAGAACCCCTATTAACCGACCAGTCTGTAGATTTGATGGCGTGTGTTACATTTGGAAGGATATCTTATCCCGTGTATAAGCCTAGCCTGATATTTGTAGATGTTAGCATAATCGCTTACTCGAGAAGAAATGTATCTTTAATTATATTATACACATTTTGTTCACCTGCAGTGATCCTAATCCAAGGTCTAGACACATTAATGAAGAGAAGAATAGTTTGTTCCTGACAAAATGTATCAGTTGCTACGTAATACCAAGTGCTTAAAGTTGATTTTGTCGTAACACAAAGTGCGCTTTCCTTTTGTGGGCATATAAAGTGAAAACTAAGCAATTTCTATCAAAGAAACATAAAACAAGAAAGAACGAACCTGAAAAGGGGAAAAAACAAGTATAGTGTGACGTAATTAGCTATGAGGGAAGAATACATCCTGAACTCAGGTCAAAATGAGTTCGGCTCATTCTCTCCCTGACAGGACTGATGCCTTGAGTTTCCTTGTCTGGCAAGGAAACCGATTTTGTTTTACATATTTAGAGCTTTTTGTAATGTATTATTGATATGAGCAGATTCGCGACAGTCGATAATGATTTTTCATGGTGTTTTGTAATTTTTAAATTTCAAAGGAATTGATATGTAAGACAGTTTCAAGCGAGCTATTTTTCGCGGCTGTATTTACTGTGCAAACAACTCTAAATATGGCAAAAGTGTCACGTGATAATCAACCGTTTGGTTTCGGCGCTAACTGGAGCAGACGATTTTTTCTGTAACCAGTTGATAGTGATGAAACCATATATTACGGTCTCCTTCCGGCAGCAGTCCCAAAATTTCGACTTGTTTTCACCTTAGAACGATGTCTTTATCATAACGGTGAAGAACAGAACGGAGATCACTGTCGAAGTCGGCCAATCTGCAAACATTTTCGTCTCGCGAACACTGATCTCAAATTTAGATCATGCTCGCGAAAACCATATGGGAGATAACTCTGTATTTTCGTTTTGATAGATTCGCGTAGGACTGTAGCGTCCGGTCAGGGAGAGAATGAGCCGAACTCATTTTGACCTGAGTTCAGGATGGGAAGAAGTAGCAATCCTCTAAAAAGGATGCAAGTAGTGTTCTCGTTGCTGAACTTACTGCACCTTCTGTCATCAGCAATGTGTCAACAGGCAACTTAATTACTGGATTAAGAAACGCTGATAAACATTAGACTGACATCGAAACCAGTCTTTGGTTCACTCTCCATCAAAAAAACTTAGTTAGCTATCACACATGACAAGACTACTAACAAATTATAGGATTTTCAAAGCTGTTAACAGTATGTCCCTAACACTAACCTATCAACCGAACCTTCTTAAACAACCATCTTACCAAACATATCTTCCTTTTAGCAATATATCAACAGCTGAAAGGAAAATACTATGATAATACGAGATTTTCACAGATATTAACTATACGCCCCTCCAGCCCACCTTCCAACTGGGTGGCCGAGTGGTAACGCACTTGCGCTCGGAAGCGAGAGGTTGCGAGTTCGACCCTGGGTCAGGGCGTTAGCAATTTTCTCCCCCCTTTCCTAACCTAGGTGGTGGGTTCAAGTGCTAGTCTTTCGGATGAGACGAAAAACCGAGGTCCCTTCGTGTACACTACATTAGGGTGTGCACGTTAAAGATCCCACGATTGACAAAAGGGTCTTTCCTGGCAAAATTGTATAGGCATAGATAAAAAATGTCCACCAAAATTCTTTCTTTCTTTCTTTCTTTATTTATTTATTTGGTGTTTAACGTCGTTTTCAACCATTCAAGGTTATATCGCGACGGGGAAAGGGGGGAGATGGGATAGGGGAAAGGGGGGAGATGGGATAGAGCCACCCGTTAATTGTTTCTTGTTCACAAAAGCACCAATCAAAAAATTGCTTCAGGGGCCTGCAACGCAGTACAATATAATATGACCCTACTGGGAGAATGCAAGTTTCCAGTGCAAAGGACTTAACATTTCTTACATACTGCTTGACTAAAATCTTTACAAACATTGACTATATTCTATACAAGAAACACTTAACAAGGGTAAAAGGAGAAACAGAACCGTTAGTCGCCTCTTACGACATGCTGGGTAGCATCGGGTAAATTCTTTCTCGTCCCAACCAATATGGGACTCCCCCTAACCCGCGGGGGGTGTCCACCAAAATACCCGTGTGACTTGGAATAATAGGCCGTGAAAAGTAGGATATGCGCCGAAATGGCTGCGATCTGCTGGTCGATGTGAATGCGTGATGTATTGTGTAAAAACTTCCATCTCACACGGCATGAATAGATCCCTGCGCCTTGAGTCCGAGTTTGGAGATACGCGCGCGATATAAGACTTCATATAATAACCCAACACCCTCAAGCATCTACCTGCACAAAACAACAATATACGTTATTTGTATTTTTGACCAAAATATGCCTTTTTAAACCGATCGAGGTAGTCATTGTTTTCCGAGACCGCGCTAGTGGTCGGGGTTAACAACGACTGTTGAGATATGTGTCAAATGTCATATTTTGGTCAAAAATACGAATACAATTTGTGACCCTCCACCACGAAATGAGTCGCATGTCACCTCGCGCGGTTCTGCGCTAGGCTTCATATAAGTCCGGGGAGTGTCTGGTAACAGTGTGAGGGTCACCTTAGTCACAGGCTTATAACTCAAACAGTTTTCGCTCTTTTCTAAAACGGTTTTCACCACTAAATAGAGCATACAAAACTCTGTGGGAAAATGTAAAAATATGAAAATCATGAAAATGTGACATGCGACTCATTTCGTCGTGGAGGGTCACATTTATGCATCGATCCATTTTAGTTCTAATTCCTTTTATTTGTGTACAATTGAACGCAAACAAACAAGCATTCTTTTGTATAGTCTCGACCAGCCGCTTTAAAATGAGTATTAGTCGGACACGCAATGGTCTGGTGGTTAAACGTCGGCCTTCCGCGTGGAAGGTTCGGGGTTCGAATCCCTTCGCGCCTGGTTGGCTAAGAATGGCGATTTTTCCGATCTACCAGGTCAACTTATGTGCAGACTTACTAGTGCCTTTTATTTCTTCGTGTATACACGCAGGTACAAAACCAAGTACGCACGGCGAAGATCCTGTAATTCATACAGAGTTCGGTGGGTTGTATGGCTGTCTAAATTGCGGGGGAAAAACAGCCATACACGAAAAACCTGTTCGTGCAAAACCCGAGTGTACGTGGGAGTTGTAGCCTATGAACGCAAAAGAAGACAAAAAAGTCGGCCAGTGACGTCTTTTGACTCAAAGAAGGAAAGTCCAGTGTGCACTCGATAACTCCTTTTTTTTTAATAATGATATATCAGAAACTGATTGGAAAGTACCGCTCTATTCAGTTCTGTTGTTGACGCATATTCACGTTTTGCTTCATAGGAACTGTTATTTGCCTTTTCAAAAATGCATGCCCTAGATACTTGGCGGTTGCCTATCAGATTGCAAATCTAATCAGAAATGATATTTTCGGTTCGTGAAGAACCTGTAATAACCAGCAGGTGGGTTCGGTGTTTCATCAATCGATCTGTTTGGACGTGCGAATAAAAAGCACCAGAAGCGAGAAAAGCGAATAAATAAAAGAATGGAGAATAATTCAATGATGTGGAAAAGACACATTCAGAGAAAGCCTGAAATGAGGAGATGAAGATCGGTTCATTTCGACAGCAGCTGATGAGGCAGGTTTTAGAACAGATGTTTACTATGTAGTTACATTGGGACACGTCGCATATCAACAAGTTATCATTTACAGACCAATAGGCAAACGCGGACTTATTCTTTTCCTTTCATTTATTTTATTTTTATTTTATTTCATTTTTTTTATATATATAATATACAAAATGATAATGGGATTCTTGTGTGATTTCTCTTCTACTGTTTCAAAAGAATTCATCACACAGCAGGAGCGTCAGGAGAAGAAAAATGTTGAGCGGTTTTGTGTTCAATAATGTCAGCCGTAATTGTTGGAAAACCTCAAGCTTTTGGGCAAACAGCGCTAGCCAACAATTTATAGTCGTATTTCACGACAACAGCAACAACACTCCATCTTCCCCTCTGCATAGCATACACAGATCAAAGTTTTTAAAAAAAACTTTTTAAAAAACAGGACAAACCAACCAAAGCATATTTTTTTTTTTTTTTTTTTTTTTTTTTTTTGGTGCTGTTCGGGTCAAGAAAAATAACAACAATTCTCCTTGGGGGACAATCGAAGGAAACCTTACAGTTCCATGAATTCTGACGTTCATCTCTGCGATGTGTATATATATAACTCCACCAACGCATGTCTATGAGATGCTTCTGATAGACTTGAATCAAAACATCCGAATGTCCAACTACTAGACTAGAGGCAAAGTATCATAGGCCAAGCCCACGCGTTTATACCAGAAGGGATTGAGGTTTTCTGGCTACTTTATTTGGAAGTGTCCTTTTCCTTGACTTGCCTGTAATGAAAGAAACTGTACTACGTCAATAATTTATTTTTTCTATTGCAGGTTTGGAACATTGTAAAATGTTATAGTGGGCTTGCGAGAAAAACTTGTTCTGATATCAGTTCAGATTATTATATTCTGATGTCAGTTTTGTTGTGTATGATTGTCTGACTGTCTGTCTCTGTCCGTCTGACTGTCTGTCTGTCTGTCTGTCTGTCTGTCTGTCTGTCTGTCTGTCTGTCTGTCTCTCTCTCTCTCTCTCTCTCTCTCTCTCTCTCTCTCTCTCTCTCTTCCTCCCACCCCTCTCTCTCTCTCTCTCTCTCTCTCTCTCTCTCTCTCTCTCTCTCTCTCTCTCTCTCTCTCTCTCTCTCTCTCTCTTGCCTCGTATAGATCTTTTCAAATCTAGCCTGCTATTTTCGGGAACTAGTCTTTGGAATTCACTTCCAAGCGTTCTCAGACATTCTGTCAATGCAAAGACGTTTAAAGACAGATATTGTTCATTCCTTAGTCAAGGTACATTACGTTCTCACTTTGTCTAAACATGTTATTATTTATGATGCCTTGTCTGATTATACCTTTCACACGTTTCCGTAGATAAACGTACTTCATTGATTTTATGGCATGTCTTATGTAAATGTACTAAATGGTTATTACATGCTTCTTCTTCTTTGTTCATGGGCTTAGACTCCCACGTTCACTCATGTTTTTAGCACGAGTGGATTTTTACGTCTATGACCGTTTTTACCCCGCCATTCAGGCAGCATACGCCGATTCCGGGGGAGGCATGCTGGGTATTTTCGTGTTTCTATAACCCACCGAACTCTGACATGGATTACAGGATCTTTTCCGTGCGCACTTGGTCTTGTGCTTGCGTGTACACACGAAGAGTGTTAAGTCACTAGCAGGTCTGCACATAAGTTGACCTGGGAGTACTTGCTACGTAGTTGTTTCTTTTATACTATTCCTCAATTCACAAAGACTTTTTACGTGCTTTTTCTTGTTCGAAACTTGTGTTCATTATGCATTTGATCATAATGTTTTATCTTTATTTGTGTGAATGTCTTTTATTAATTTTATTTGTTTGTTTGCTTGTTTGTTTGTTTGTTTGTTTGTTTGTTTGTTTGTTTGTTTGTTTGTTTGTTTGTTTGCTTTGATGTTTGAGTCTTTTTTGATTTGTTTGTATGTTGTTGTTTTGTTTTGTTATTTCAACATTTATAAAACGTATTATCATTAGATTAGTCCCTCCCATGGGCGAGGGCTGAATGTAAAAAAGCACCCGTTTGCTTATACCATTACCCTCGTTAATAAAGAATTTGTCTTTGTCTTTGTCTTTGTCTTTGTCTTTGTTTCTCTCTCATCCATCCCTGCCCCTTCCTCCCCTCCCCTCCCCCATCTCTTTATCTTGTCATAAGCTTTATGCCGACCCCGCCAGGCGCTGTTTACGGTAGCTCGATCAATGCCCATATGTTAGCGATGACCGGACCATGTGTCCATAACTCATAGGATGCAGGGGGTGAGGGTCATAAGCGGATGCCGAACAGTCGGCGTTGTCTGGCAGTGTGTGTCGTTTGTGTCCGAGTGTGACGTGCTTTATCGTCGGCCCTCTGTCGTCGCTTCGATCTGCTGTTATATTTGGGAATCGTGTTCCTTTTCTTATCTTTCTTTCTCTGTTTTCCTTCTGTTTATTCTTTGGGAATTGTATTACTTTTCTGTCTGTTTTTACTTCTTTTTTTCTGTTTATTCTTTGGGAATTGTATTACTTTTCTTCTTGTTTTCTTCTTTTTTCTGTTTATTTTTTGGGAATTGTATTACTTTTCTTCTCTTTTTCGTCTTTTTTTTCAGTTTTGTTCTGTGTTATTTTCTGTCCTTGTTTTTTTTTTTGATATGGTGAATGTCGTTATATGGGTTTAATTAATGTTGTTTGAAAAGGGTATACTTTTTTCTACTTAAAGTGTGTATCTGCTACTGTGTTAAGAAATCGAATTTTACTGTAGAGCAATTTTCGACAATCTGACCAAACCTTTTTTAGCATTCTGTCAATAAAACAGTGAAATGGTATTTTCTAGTGATCGTGGTAACTTTTAAGTGGAGTCTTTATATGTCAAACCCCTTAAAGGCTAAATCTCTCTCTCTCTCACTCTATCTCACTCTATCTCTCTCTCTCTCTCTCTCTCTCTCTCTCTCTCTCCCTCTCTCTCTTTCTTTATTTCTTTATTTCTTTCTTTCTCTCCCTCTCTTTAAAGCGGCTTTATGACTGGAACGCTACCAGGACCAGCATTCAGAATAGACACGAAGACTAGAAAGCCACCAGTACCAACACTTTGAAGGGGCAACAAGATTAGATAGCCATCAGTATTATCCACTCTTAATAGACACCAAGACTTAATAGCCACCATAACTAGCACTTTGAAGGGACACCAAGACTAGATAGCCACCAGTACTAGCACTTTGACCAGCTAGTCACCAGTAACAGTTCTTTGAAGGGACACCAAGACTAGATAGCCACCTGTACTAGCACTTTGAAGTGGCACTAAGACCAGATAGCCACCAGTACCTGTTCTTTGAAGGGACACCAAGACTAGATAGCCACCAGTACCAGCACTTTGAAGGGACACCAAGACTAGATCGCCACCAGTACCAGCACTTTGAAGGGACACCAAGACTAGATAGCCACCAGTACCAGCACTTTGAAGGGACACCAAGACTAGATAGCGACCAGTACCAGCACTTTGAAGGGACACCAAGACTAGATAGCGACCAGTACCAGCACTTTGAAGGAACACCAAGACTAGATAGCGACCAGTACCAGCACTTTGAAGGGACACCAAGACTAGATAGCGACCAGTACCAGCACTTTGAAGGGACACCAAGACTAGATAGCGACCAGTACCAGCACTTTGAAGGGACACCAAGACTAGATAGCGACCAGTACCAGCACTTTGAAGGGACACCAAGACTAGATAGCGACCAGTACCAGCACTTTGAAGGGACACTAAGACTAGATAGCGACCAGTACCAGCACTTTGAAGGGACACCAAGAATGCACAGCCACCAATGCCAGCACCGTTAAAGGGACATCAACACTAGATAGTACATAGCGTCAGTACCAGCAATCTGAAGGGATAACAAAACTGTAAACAAATCAGTGCCATCAATTTGAATGGAAATGAAGACACAAAAAAACGCCAGTGCCAGTGCCATCTGGTAGGTTCTACAAGTGTGGTGTGCGTAGGTTACAAAACCACTAATAAGCACCAATTTGAAGGTATACCACGCCCACATCGGCTATGGTAAGAGCAGTGCTATAAAGCCACCGGTGCCAGCAAATCGTTGGATAGCCAAGCTAAAAAAAAAATTAAAAAAAAAGGCCACATAAATGTGAGGAGATGTAAATCTACAAAGCTACCATGCCTCCAGGACCGGCTATCTGTTGAATAGCAAACCGAAAAAGACACATACTTATGAGGGGATATCAGACTACAAAGCTACCACGCCAGCCCGGCGAAAGAAACCTGTTGTCACCCCGGATGCCCGCAGGAGGACAGTAACAAGTACATTACGTGAAAATCCTGACAGAGACACGCTATGGGAAAGGCAAGGGCGGAGGAAGAAGAGAAGGAGGAGGAAAGAGGAGGAAGAGGAGGAGGAGGAGGTCCTCAGCACGAGTGAAATGGAGCCACGACTATGGGAAAGGCAATGGCAAAGGAAGAAGAGACGGGGGAGGAGGAGGAAGAGGAGGAGGAGGAGGTCGTCAGCACGAGTGAAATGGAGTCACGACTCCATGTAATAAGCCCAGCTTCTCAGAGACCCACGCTGCGCCCAGCACACGGTAATGAAACAATTTCCCAAACGTCTGTATCCGGCGAAAATGGAATTCTTTTAACTCCGGAGCCTGTGGGCCCTGGCTGCCTCCAAGGGGCGGTTGCCGCGGAAAAGCTGCATCTTTAAGTGGATTGGAGGCGCGGACAGTACAGTGAACGTAGGTTTGGGGGTGGGTGGTTTGGAGCAGAGCGAAACGTTTACGACACAGGGAGTGGCAGATGAATAAGAACAAGAAAAACAAGTGGGGTGGCGGGGGTGGGGGTGGGGGGGGGGGCCTATTAATAGTTGATAGGGAAAGTGGAACAAATAGGGATACATGTCTGGATTTGGGGTCATTGACACAAAGGGAATCTTCTTCTTTTTCTTTAGACTGGTGAATGGAATGCAAACCGACAGTAAAACAGGGACATTTATTAAACATATTTCTTATGTACTGAATTGTTCATGCTCCAGCAAACAAAAAAGAAATTAAAGTTTAGAACGACAACATCAGTACGGGAGTATTATATCTGAAAAGAATACATGTATATAAAACTTTTACGACGCAGGATATGAAGGCTAAATGTCCGTAATATGTTGGGCGGGGAGTAGGGGGGGGGGGGGGGTAGCCTGAAACAAACATAAAAGATAAAGTTCCACTGCAAAGGTTACTGATACATGAGGATTACAGAAAGATGCAACATAAGATCGTATAGTGAATGCCATGCAATTTCTTTAGACGTCTGTCTGGTGGCTAGACCAAATCGACTATTAAAAGTAGAAAGAAGAAATGTGTTTTTAAAGTGCAACATTTGCTGGTAGAAAACGGTTGTTTTGTTCGTTTTTTTTTTTTTAATGTCCAGTTACTAATAGAAGATTAATACACCAGTTCCTTTCACGAAATTAATTGTGACAAAAGTACCAGTGTGTACAGAGCGCACCCAGGCTGTTCATTGTTGGTACACAACCAAGTGGACTGGGTGGCCGAGTGGACTGGGTGGCCGAGTGGTAACGACTGGGTGGCCGAGTGGTAACGACTGGGTGGCCGAGTGGTAACGCACTGGGTGGCCGAGTGGTTACGACTGGGTGGCCGAGTGGTAACGACTGGATGGCCGAGTGGTAACGCACTTGCGCTCGAAAGCGAGAGGTTGCGAGTTCGACCCTGGGTCAGGGCGTTAGCAATTTTCTCAACCCCCCCCCCCCCCCCCTTTTCCTAACCTAGGTGGTGGGTTCAAGTGCTAGTCTTTCGGATGAGACGAAAAATCGAGGTCCCTTCGTGTACACTACATTGGGGTGTGCACGTTAAAGATCCCACGATTGACAAAAGGGTCTTTCCTGGCAAAATTGTATAGGCATAGATAAAAAAAAATGTCCACCAAAATACCCGTGTGACTTGGAATAATAGGCCGTGAAAAGTAGGATATGCGCCGAAATGGCTGCGATCTGCTGGTCGATGTGAATGCGTGATGTATTGTGAAAACAAAATCCATCTCACACGGCATAAATAGATCCCTGCGCCTTGAGTCCGAGTCTGGAGATACGCGCGCGATATAAGACTTCATATGGTCTAATCCCATGTAAAAGCCTGACCAGATCTGGGACGGTGAGTCGAACTGTTTTCATGAGGCGGAGTGGGCCTTTAAACAATTTGATACGGAGTTCTTCGATGACAAATGTCATAATTGAAAGACTTCTACACATGTTGGAAGGGATTTTAATTAAGGTAAGCTGAAATTTCTGAACTTCTTCATCTTCACACTAGATTTGTTCTGTTTTCATCTTTGTTCTACAAATTGTCGTAGCTGTTATTCATTGTTCTGCTGAATCAGTTTCTGCTTTGAGCTTTGGTACAGAGGGACGGAGAGCGGGCAAGCGAATAGCATGTTTTATTTTAAACCTGTATAAAAACAAAATGCTATTATCTTCTTTTTTTCTTCAAAACCGCTGGTGTACATTGATTACATGTGTCTCAGTTATGTTAAAATGCTCTGATCCCAAGAAAAATCCTAAAGAGATCGTTAGTTATGTACAAGATAGTCCACCACGCGTGGTATCAAAAGAAAGCAATTTTTCTTGAGACCACACTGATACGGATAGCAGTCTCGAGAGGACAAAGCTGTTTTAATGCTAGTCTTTGTTCTGGAAGATCCTGTTCTTTATGATAATACATGTATTAAAGACCTAGGACAACGCAGTCTTTCGCCGGATGTGTCACGAGGCACACG
>NC_090246.1:74862404-74899904 GCF_037325665.1 Littorina saxatilis | reverse complement strand
ACACACACACACACACACACACACACATTTGTATATTCAACTGTTGTTACACATTCCAGAATATTTGCCCCGTGTAGCATCATGCTATTAACGACTGTCACATCCCACAAGGATTTTACTTGGATGGTCAAAAAGCAATTTTTACTTGTGACAAAATCAGGATGCAATGTTGATTAACATGGGATTGAAAGGTTGGATATTGACTTTCCTGGCGGCCTTGTCTAGCAAACTGACTGTCTAAAGATGTTATAATGAGATTGGGCAAAAAGCTCATCAGATAAACAGTTACATACATTTATTTTAAAAGCATTAATCGTCATCTAGAGCTGGCAGAAATTGTCCGGTATTATAAACAATGTCATTTTCTAAAAGGTTAACATCAATTACTAAACATTTTTATACCTGTGCATGAACTCTTATTCTCATATGTACAAGTCTTAGCAAAAAAGGGCGTGATCGATTTTTAAGAGCTGCCAATATGTAGAGCTTACATGCCGAGTCTCAGTGATTATTAAAAATAATGGTCGAAGTTAGCGGATCATGAAAAATGCGAGCTTTATCTTTATTCCTCCTTTCTTCAGTTATTCAAAGAAAAGAGGAGTTTGTTTTTTGCGAAAGTTTGATCGAATCCTATTCACTCAACCAGTCAACCTGCGCAGGCGATCGATTAATGGGCGGTTGTATAGTTCCGTGCAAATAATTCCATTCTGTTAACACTTCTTGTCAGTTTTCCTATTTTGGACTAAAATCAAGTACACAGATATGCTGTTATTCTGTTGTGGCGGCAAAGGCAGATATTGTGTGTTCTGTATATGTTTTGGTATCGCTTAGGATAATGTTCTTTCGTCAAATGGGACTAGCAGACGAACTTTTGCACCCGTGTTCCAACGTTAAAAACTGTATGAAGTTCAGTTTTCTGGGGAAATAAGTGTATGAAACCGCTTTATGTTGTTTAAATTGATGAGATGTGTGCATTTGCCAAATGATTTGGTTGCGTGTGATCTGTTTATTAAATGAAATATTGTTGAAAACTGACCGTCGGATTGCAGTCTGTTGTCGAAGAAACTGAGTGAAAAGAAATTTGAAAGGGGAACTACTCTTGTCCGAGACAAAGTATGAGAGTTACTTGCCTTGGGAAATTGCTTGTGATGAACGTTTGTGCACAGCAGACCTAGATTCAGAAAACAACCAAACTCATGGATTTTATATGGAGATTCATGTGTTCAAGCCTGTAGTTGTTAATTTAAATGCGGTATGTTTGTATTGTTTGCTCCAGAGATGTATACTTCGTACATTAGAGCGTTCGGAACTTTTCAGTCGCAAAAGTAGTACCGACGCAGAACAGCTTCTCAACCCATTGCGCTATCGAGGATTCAGGCTGTTGCTGGGTCGTTATTTGTTTGGTTGCTGGGTGTTTATCGAAAAATACCTAGCTCTACAAGTTTACAGAGGAAAAGAAGCAGAGGGGGGAATAAATTACAATAACACCCAAACTGATTCCAGTCACAATGAAGTGGTGCAGACAGTAACGAAAATGAAATCCACGAAATCAGGAAAATGTTCATGATTTTCTCCTTTTTTTGATAATTCATGGGTTTTCTTATTAGAAAGTGCGTTTACTCTCTACGTAAACAAGTTCCCTAAACCTGTTATTGATGCACACGTTTAGGCTACGTTTTCTTTAAACAAAAACATTAGTCAACAGATAAATGAAAATAACACACACAAAAACAGTATTTTTAGTCATCAGCTTAAAACTTCAAAGCTTCAACTTCAAACGGGTAAGAAAAAAGAAAAAAAAGTAGAGTGAGAACCAAATCAGGAGGGAAAAAAATCGAATTTGGAGAAACCAACACAAACTTGGAAAATCAGAAAAAAAAGTTAAAAACGCAGAGAAAAGAGAAAAAAAAAGATAAAAGGGGCAGGGAGAGAAAAACCCAGTCCATTCTTTTTTTAAAAGGCCCCCGAGAAAGTAGGCGATAAGTGCAATCTGTTTTTAGCGGCTATTTGGAGCGTACGGTTTGTAATTTGACGACATTCTCTTTGGAAACTGTGTCAAAGGGTGACAAGCTATTACCTTTTTTGTCTTCCGTATCCTTCCTGGCTTTCAGGGAAAATGAATGCTGAACGCGTGCGTACATTAAAAAAGAAAAGACTCACGAACGAGGTATAAAAAAGTAGAATCGATTTTGTCTTCGTTTTTGTGCTGTAGTTCAGAAGGGAAAATTAATAGTCTTAATGTCGCAGACAGGGAATAGCTCTGCGCTGACTTTAATTTCCGATTGTTCCTGACGGCTTGTCGCTATTTTGTCGACTGAAATCTCTCTGTCTCTCTGTTAGTCTCTTTCTCTCTATCTCTGTCAGTCTCTTTCTCTCTCTGTCTGTCTCTCTGTTAGTCTCTTTCTCTCTATCTCTGTCTCTCTGTTAGTCTCTCTGTTAGTGACACTGCAAGCTCAACCATGTGCGAGAATGTCAACCCTTGGGTGTGTAGTGCTGTGACGTCACAGACAGCAGACGACGGAACCACTACAGCTGAACTGGCAGCAACGGACCGTGAGTTTGAACCAGATGATGTCTACGACTTAGCCTCACACTGCTCAAAGAACGTGCGACTTAGAGAGAAACTGTTAAACAGAAAGAGGAACCGCACTCTCACAAAAGTAGTGTGCGAAAGAAAAGGTGGAAAGAAGACGCTGTTTGCAAGGGGAGACGACTACGTCCTGACATACGACTGCGAAACAGCACAGACAACGTCATTCCGAGAAGAGGAGGAAACGCCCCCGTGTGTCCGGCGTCTGCCCCAAGTCGACCGCAACGTCTTTAGAGAAGAAATCGACCATCTCACTACTGACCTTCATGTCGTGTCTACACTGGTACAGTGCTACCTCCGTGCCATGCCAGACTGACTATTGTCGCTAAACTACAGGGCACACATATTTCATGTGTGTTTGTGACAAACCGCGATCGATATGGAACAATACCGCGATCGATATGGAACAATACCGCGATCGATATGGAACAATACCGCGATCGATATGGAACAATACCGTGTTCGAAACGGAAAAGTTATTTCCCGACTTGGATTACAAGTTGGATGCTTCGGACCGAATCACGATGCATTGTTTTTGTGTAACCAATATGTACACTGATGTTCGTGGATCGTTCGATTACCCAACCCCCCAGCACCCTTTTGCTATAAACAATATGAGTTTTCGCAAATAAACATTCTGATTCTGATTCTGATTCTGTCAGTCTCTTTCTCTCTCTCTCTGTCTCTCTGTTAGTCTCTTTCTCTCTATCTCTGTCAGTCTCTTTCTCTCTATCTCTGTCAGTCTCTTTCTCTCTCTGTCTGTCTCTCTGTTAGTCTCTTTCTCTCTATCTCTGTCAGTCTCTTTCTCTCTCTCTCTGTCTCTCTCTCTACTACCCTCGTTAAATAAAGAATTGTCATTGTCATTGTCATTGTCATTGTCTCTGTTAGTCTCTTTCTCTCTCTCTCTCTCTGTCTCTCTGTTAGTCTCTTTCTCTCTATCTCTGTCAGTCTCTCTCTCTCTCTCTCTCTCTCTCTCTCTCTCTCTCTCTCTCTGTCTCTCTGTTAGTCTCTTTCTCTCTCTCTGTCTCTCTGTTAGTCTCTTTCTCTCTATCCCTCTCTGTCTCTTTCTTTCTCTCTCTCTGTCTCTCTGTTAGACTCTTTCTCTCTCTGTGTCTCTCTGTTAATCTCTTTCTCTCTATCTCTGTCAGTCTCTTTCTCTCTCTCTCTCTCTGTCTCTCTGTTAGTCTCTTTCTCTCTCTCTGTTAGTCTCTTTCTCTCTATCTCTGTCAGTCTCTTTCTCTCTCTCTGTCTCTCTGTTAGTCTCTTTCTCTCTCTCTGTCTCTCTGTTAGTCTCTTTCTCTCTATCTCTCTCTGTCTCTTTCTTTCTCTCTCTCTGTCTCTCTGTTAGTCTCTTTCTCTCTCTCTCTGTCTCTCTGTCAGTCTCTTTCTCTATATCTCTCTCTGTCTCTTTCTTTCTCTCTCTCTGTCTCCCTGTTAGTCTCTTTCTCTCTCTCTGTCTCTCTGTTAGTCTCTTTCTCTCTCTCTCTGTCTCTCTGTTAGTCTCTTTCTCTCTCTCTCTGTGTCTCTCTGTTAGTCTCTTTCTCTCTATCTCTCTTTCTTTATCTCTCTCTGTCTCTCTGTTAGTCTCTTTCTCTCTCTCTGTCTCTCTGTTAGTCTCTTTCTCTCTATCTCTGTCAGTCTCTTTCTCTCTCTCTCTCTATCTCTCTCTCTTTCTCTTTCTCTTTCTCTCTCTCTCTCTCTCTGTCTCTCTGTTAGTCTCTTTCTCTCTCTCTCTGTCTCTCTGTTAGTCTCTTTCTCTCTATCTCTCTCTGTCTCTTTATCTCTCTCTGTCTTTCTGTTAGTCTCTTTCTCTCTCTCTGTCTCTCTGTTAATCTCTTTCTCTCTATCTCTGTCAGTCTCTTTCTCTCTCTCTCTCTCTCTCTCTCTCTCTCTCTCTCTCTCTCTCTCTCTCTCTCTGTTAGTCTCTTTCTCTCTCTCTGTCTCTCTGTTAGTCTCTTTCTCTCTATCTCTGTCAGTCTCTTTCTCTCTCTGTCTGTCTCTCTGTTAGTCTCTTTCTCCCTATCTCTGTCAGTCTCTTTCTCTCTCTCTCTCTGTCTCTCTGTTAGTCTCTTTCTCTCTATCTCTGTCAGTCTCTTTCTCTCTCTGTCTGTCTCTCTGTTAGTCTCTTTCTCTCTATCTCTGTCAGTCTCTTTCTCTCTCTCTCTGTCTCTCTGTTAGTCTCTTTCTCTCTATCTCTGTCAGTCTCTTTCTCTCTAGCTCTGTCAGTATCTTTCTCTCTCTGTCTGTCTCTCTGTTAGTCTCTTTCTCTCTATCTCTCTCTGTCTCTTTCTCTCTCTCTCTGTCTCTCTGTTAGTCTCTTTCTCTCTCTCTGTCTCTCTGTTAGTCTCTTTCTCTCTATCTCTGTCAGTCTCTTTCTCTCTCTCTGTCTCTCTGTTAGTCTCTTTCTCTCTCTCTGTCTCTCTGTTAGTCTATTTCTCTCTATCTCTGTCAGTCTCTTTCTTTCTCTCTATCTGTCTCTCTGTTAGTCTCTTTCTCTCTCTCTGTCTCTCTGTTAGTCTCTGTATCTCTATCTCTGTCAGTCTCTTTCTCTCTCTCTCTCTCTGTCTCTCTGTTAGTCTCTTTCTCTCTCTCTGTCTCTCTGTCAGTCTCTTTCTCTCTATCTCTCTCTGTCTCTTTCTTTCTCTCTCTCTGTCTCTCTGTCAGTCTCTTTCTCTCTCTCTCTCTCTCTCTCTCTCTGTCTCTCTGTTAGTCTCTTTCTCTCTCTCTCTCTCTGTCTCTCTGTTAGTCTCTTTCTCTCTCTCTGTCTCTCTGTTAGTCTCTTTCTCTCTCTCTCTGTTTCTCTGTTAGTCTCTTTCTCTCTATCTCTGTCAGTCTCTTTCTCTCTCTCCCTGTCTCTCTGTTAGTCTCTTTCTCTCTCTCTCTCTGTCTCTCTGTTAGTCTCTTTCTCTCTATCTCTCTCTGTCTCTTTCTTTCTTTCTCTCTCTCTGTCTCTCTGTTAGTCTCTTTCTCTCTATCTCTGTCAGTCTCTTTCTCTCTCTCTCTCTGTCTCTCTGTTAGTCTCTTTCTCTCTCTCTGTCTCTCTGTTAGTCTCTTTCTCTCTGTTAGTCTCTTTCTCTCTCTCTCTCTCTCTGTCTCTCTGTTAGTCTCTCTCTCTCTCTGTCTCTCTGTTAGTCTCTTTCTCTCTATCTCTGTCAGTCTCTTTCTCTCTCTCTCTGTCTCTCTGTTAGTCTCTTTCTATCTATCTCTGTCAGTCTCTTTCTCTCTCTGTCTGTCTCTCTGTTAGTCTCTTTCTATCTATCTCTGTCAGTCTCTTTCTCTCTCTCTGTCTGTCTCTCTGTTAGTCTCTTTCTCTCTATCTCTGTCAGTCTCTTTCTCTCTATCTCTGTCAGTCTCTTTCTCTCTCTGTCTGTCTCTCTGTTAGTCTCTTTCTCTCTATCTCTCTGTCTCTCTGTTAGTCTCTTTCTCTCTCTCTCTGTCTCTTTCTCTCTCTCTCTCTCTCTCTGTCTCTCTGTTAGTCTCTTTCTCTCTATCTCTGTTAGTCTCTTTCTCTATCTCTCTGTCTCTCTGTTAGTCTATTTCTCTCTCTCTGTCTCTCTGTTAGTCTCTTTCTCTCTGTCAGTCTCTTTCTCTCTCTCTCTGTCTCTCTGTTAGTCTCTCTCTCTCTCTGTCTCTCTGTTAGTCTCTTTCTCTCTATCTCTGTCAGTCTCTTTCTCTCTCTCTCTCTCTCTCTCTCTGTCTCTCTGTTAGTCTCTTTTTCTCTGTCTCTGTCAGTCTCTTTCTCTCTATCTCTGTCAGTCTCTTTCTCTCTCTTTCTGTCTCTCTGTCTCTTTCTTTCTCTCTCTTCAGTACAAGGACACAACTGTTCTGATTTTAAAAGCGAGTTAATCTGCTAGAGGCGTGTGTTCCCAAGAGAAATTACCTGTAAAGAGTTCATGTCATTTTGTATGTCATATATGGTTATCTGATGAATGCTGCTTTGATTTATTTTGTTTGGCTTTATGATGTTGTTGTCTTTTTTCAAGAAAAGCGAGCTACTTGTTAAAACTACGTCAGTTGTGAAAACCAGTAAAGAAATAACAACAACAAACAAGAAGAAAGGTACGTAGGAAGAGAGGGACGAACGTATGGAGAAAAGAAAGAAATGCACGAACGAAACAATATCAGTGGTTTGGCATCAGAAACATATTCAGTTTTGCAAAATCGTTAATCTTCGGTTTTTAGGAAATGTCGAATCACTTGATTTAACGTTAAAAGTTGTCCTTCGTGGTCGTCCAACAAAACAGGCGTCGACAGAGACAATGAAGAGGGATACTAACTTGTCAGATTATTTACTGAACAAAAAAAGAAAATAAGCACCTGTTGTGATACACACTTGCAGACGGCTTCGCTGTATCTGTGTACCACTTTGGTCCCGGTTTGGTACTACCATTCTTACTCTGGCACCACCACTATCCCACCGATCTCACTCTGGCATCGGTCTTGCACTACCATTCTCACTCTCGCACTATCAATTTCAATATCGTAACATCATTCTCTCAACTTTTACCCTGGCACCACCATTCTCATTAGCACAATCATTCTAACATTGTTACCGGTCTGGCACCCCCATTCACAACTTAACATTGTTCTGGCACCTCAACTCTCATTCTAGCATCGGTATGGCACCACGACTTTTATTTGGGTAACGATCTGGCAGCATCATTCTCACTATCGCACCACTATTCTAACTCTGGCATCGTTCTGGTACCACCATCGTCACTCTGGAACCGGTGTGGCACCACCATTCTTTCAAGCGCAGGAACCACGCTTTTTGGCACGGATCTGGATCCACATTCTCACTCAGACACCAACTCAGGCACGAACGCACACATTTCTGGGACGGGTCTTGAACCCCAATTCTCACTCTTGCACCTGTTGGGACACATACACATCCACATAAACAGAAATATTCACCAAATACTGTCACTCTTATCCCTTTGGACCGTTTAGGGCTCTAGAAAAATTGAGGAAAACTAGTACAACTAAAGTTTTTATTGAGCGAATGTACACTCAAGAAAAAATGATGGATCGGTGTCTGGACCACAGAGTAATAATCACGTACATTGATTGGCTGTGTGCTTTCGTGGCTGGGTAAGGAAGACAGTAAGACAAAGAGACAAAACACACACACACACTCACACACACACACACACATACGCACACACACACACACCACACACATACACACGTACGTAGTCAGTATACACACACACACCCCGCACACACACGCACACACACACGCACGCACACACACACACACACACACACACACACACATACACACATATACATGCACACACCCACATACATACACGCACGCACACACACACACACACACACACACACACACACACACACACACAGAAACACACACAATACCTATTGATTAAATGAAAACAACCTTTTTTAAGTACCCCCCCCCCCCGAAAAAATACCGTGACCTTTCACATTAAACCGTCTCCAGAAAAGTCGGCATAATTAGGATCATCTTTCTCAAAATTTCTTTGAAAGAGCTTTTAACACGTAATATAGGAATGAATAACTCAGTCCTGTCCCCATTTTATTTCTGCAGCGAAAATTGAGATTTTTTCAAACAAATAAATACACTATTTTTTAAAATGATCGAGTCGGGTTTCACTAGCAAGGATAACCAAATAAAATATCGTTGATTCTAGAATGTCATTGAGCGCGCGCACATGTGTGTGTGTGTTTGTGTGTGTGTGTGTGTGTGTGTGTGTGTGTGTGTGTGTGTGTGTGTGTGTGTGTGTGTGCATGATTACATGCATGAGTGTTCCTGTCTGTCTGTCTGTCTGTCCGTCCGTCCGTCCGTCCGTCCGTCCGTCCGTCCGTCCGTCCGTCCGTCCGTCCGTCCGTCCGTCCGTCCGTCTGTCTGTCTGTCTGTCTGTGTTACTTGATAGAGCAAACAACATTATTCCTTTCAGCCCAACACGACCACAGATGATTCAGAGCAAAATAATTATCGAAGTACTTTGAAATCCAAGAGATCCTTCAACGTCTGCTGCTGTCACTTGATAACATGTCCACAAATGCCACCCGCCATTCAAGAAACCCAGCAGAACCACAAGAACAATGAGCGAAAACTAGCAAAGGCAAGACAACTCCGGGTGTAAATGGAGACGAGCAAATGTCGCTCGACTGTCTAATGGTTTGTGACTATCCTCTCTCTATCGTCTCTCCTCTCCGGTACCAACGTCCGCTGGCATGACAGCCTGTTCAGCAGCCACAGAGAAGGCCATATGACAGGAAACTAACACATGCCGGTGTTTCCTTCTTCTTCTTCTTTGTTCATGGGCTGAATCTCCCACGTTAACTCATGTTTTTTGCACGAGTGGATTTTTAAGTGTATGACGGTCTTTACCCCGCCATTTACGCAGCATACACCGATTTCAGGGGAAGCATGCTGGGTATTTTCGTGTTTCTATAACTCACCGAACTCTGACATGGATTACAGGATCTTTTCCGTGCGCTCTTGGTCTTGTGCTTGCGGGTACAGACGGAGGGGGATAAGGCACTAGCAGGTCTACACAGTAGTTGACCTGGGAGATCAGTAAAATCTCCAACATTAACCTACTAGGCGGCCAGAGCCGGGATTTAAACTCACGGCCTTCCGATTAGGAGGCTGATGTCTTTTCCACTACGCCACTGCGCCCGTCAACGTTTCCAAGAACAGTGCTCGCGCCAGGTGTGTGGCACGTGGAACAGTATATGATTGTTTATGATAACTGCTTCCATCTAGTGTTACTTATACTGCAAATATTGACTCCATCACCAAGTTTTGTTCTTTACGCACGAGAATTGCAAACTGGGTCTTCAACCTTTATCTTTTGTCTTTTTTTGTACACGCATTCACACGTGTTTCTTACCATCAGATTTGACAAACTCATGAACTGATAACAGGATTTGGCATTCTTTAAAGACTTATAAGATTAAACGTCAGTACACCAGTTTGTAAGAGTTCTTTTCCTGGGCACCAAGCTCTGGGGACCTGCTGCCGAACTACAGAAGACTGCGGACTTCATGGTCAGCCAACGACCTGAAGATATATAACGGCCATGAAATCGAACGCAGAAGAAGAAGAAGAAGTAAGAGTTCTTTTGTGCTGTCTATTTCGAAAATGTTTGATGCCGTTAACTTTTCCGTCTGGTATTTTATAATTAGATGTAGCATCTTCTGCCATCCGCCCTTCCTACACGCCTGTCACGGAAATAAGCTTGTTACATCCTGACAGCTGGTCTTCAAGTTGAAAAAAAGAAACAGTATTTCAGAAAGGAACCTACGGCACTATTCTAAAGAATTTGACTTCTTAGAACTTAGTTTAAAACTTTAGTTTCCTTGCACGCAAACCATTGTAAGTCATGACATTTGACTCCTCCGAAATCCGATCACTTGAAATGGCCTCAGTCCAAAGCAATCACGTTTAAGTCGTATTATCGACGAAAAGGGGGACATGAGAGAGAGAGAGAGAGAGAGAGAGAGAGAGAGAGAGAGAGAGAGAGAGAGAGAGAGAGAGAGAGAGAGAGAGAGAGAGAGAGAGAGGGGGGGGGCGGAGAGGGAGAAGTCTGCAAACGGTCTGGCATCTGTAGGTCACAAATAGGTAGTTTAAGTCCTATTAAGGAGAGAAATGGAAAGAACGGTAGAAACGCGCAGAAGAAGAGGAAAGGAAACTGCCAGGGAAATCTGGCATCGTAAAAGTAAGCTCGAAATAAAACGGATTTGCGCTGACGCAGCAAAGTTGGACTAAAAAGAAAGTCTGGACAAGGAACTGAAAAGAGCTGGAGGAAGACTACGTCTACGTGGGTAGCAAAAATCCAGGGCTGATTCCTGAAAGTCTGCGAGCAACTAACTTTTTCCTGACTACTAAAATTGCCCTCGTGCGTCTTTTGATCTTCTCTTTGTGAGAGACCTTCTGGTCAGCTTTGCGTGTCTGAAATAATCAGTCGCTTTTACAAGAGATGTGGAGAGACTTAAAGTCCCTTTTGTTAATGTTCGATGTATGTGTGACCTTTTCTTTTGAAAAAAAAATGCGAGGTTGTATTCTTCGAGCTCCAGGAATTGATTTTGTAGTTCCGTTCTAGTACTAATTTACGTTTTCCTGAAAGTACACTTCCGAGAGAAAGCGATCTAAAGATCACGAGAAGACCCAATAAACAACAAGTCGCGTAAGGCGAAAATACAATATTTAGTCAAGTAGCTGTCGAACTCACAGAATGAAACTGAACGCAATGCAACGCAGCAAGACCGTAGCATCGTCAGTCCACCGCGCACGGCAAAGGCAGTGAAATTGACAAGAAGAGCGGGGTAGTACTTGCGCTGAGAAGGATAGCACGCTTTTCTGTACCTCTCTTCGTTTTAACTTTCTGAGCGTGTTTTTAATCCAAACATATCATATGTATATGTTTTTGGAATCAGGAACCGACAAGGAATAAGATGAAAGTGTTTTTAAATTGATTTCGAAAAAAAATTTTGATAATAATTTTTATATATTTAATTTTCAGAGCTTGTTTTTAATCCGAATATAACATATTTATATGTTTTTGGAATCAGCAAATGATGGAGAATAAGATAAACGTAAATTTGGATCGTTTTATAAATTTTTATTTTTTTTTACAATTTTCAGATTGTTAATGACCAAAGTCATTAATTAATTTTTAAGCCACCAAGCTGAAATGCAATACCGAAGTCCGGGCTTCGTCGAAGATTACTTGACCAAAATTTCAACCTATTTGGTTGAACAATGAGGGCGTGACAGTGCCGCCTCAACTTTCACGAAAAGCCGGATATGACGTCATCAAAGACATTTATCAAAAAAATGAAAAAAACGTTCGGGGATTTCATACCCAGGAACTCTCATGTCAAATTTCATAAAGATCGGTCCAGTAGTTTAGTCTGAATCGCTCTACACACACACACAGACACACAGACACACAGACACACACACACACGCACATACACCACGACCCTCGTTTCGATTCCCCCTCGATGTTAAAATATTTAGTCAAAACTTGACTAAATATAAAAATGAAATGTTTGAGGAATATATATATATTGTGATGACAAGTACTACATTATACCCCCATTCCACACAACCGTTCTAGCTTCCGTTCGCCTGAGGACGGCTACCACAACAATGAGACGCTGCATCTTTGAGCAGCGTCTGACCATACTGGCGGCAGCCGTCCTCAGGACGGCTGGGAACGGAAGCTAGAACGGATGTGTGGAATGCGGGTATGACAACTCAGTGTGTGAGAGCGCTAGCGTTGCGTTACCATTGTGTAAAGTTCCATTAATGATCCATGAGTTCCGTTGCCGATGTGTTAAGGTTCCATTACCGTTCATTTGGAACGGGCGGGGAATGGCTAAAATTTTGAACATGCAGCCCGAACGCACCCATCCCAACCGTTCCTACCGTTCAAAGGAGTTCCGTTGACGTCCATAGGCTTTCCATTAAGGTCCCCTCCCGATCCCTCCCATTCCCGTGCCGTTCCTTGGTCGCTACGGGAACGGGACCTTGAACGGATGTGTGGAATGGGGGTATTCCTTGAAGGTCCCTGACCGTGCGGATCTGGTGGCTGTTGGCTGACCAGTGAACTACGGTCATCGAATGTTTACTGGCGACGACAGCGCTACTGGTGATTGTATGTGCTGATTTGGATGCTCTGGTGAATCCTCTAATTCGGTGAATTTTGCTGCTAGTTGTTACCTTTTTTTCACTTCTTGTTTTTGTAGATGTTGTTGCTTTCTGGGAGGGGTGGGGCGTGGGAGTCGAGGAGAAGGAGAGAAAGAGAGAGAGAGAGAGAGAGAGAGAGAGAGAGAGAGAGAGAGGGAGAGACAGAGACAGAGAGAGAGAGGGAGAGACTGAGACAGAGAGAGGGACAAGACAAAATCTTTATTATCGAGGATAATGCTTTTTTACATCCAGCCCTCAGATTTTTACATCAGAGAGGAGAGAGAGAGAGAGAGAGAGAGAGAGAGAGAGAGAGAGAGAGAGAGGGGGGGGGGGAGAGAGAGAGAGAGAGAGAGAGAGAGAGAGAGAGAGAGAGAGAGAGAGAGAGAGAGAGAGAGAGAGAGAAGGAACAAGCAAAATAGGAAGCGACTATTTCTACAGTGGATGTATTTTCATAACAAATACTATGGTATTTCCAGGCCATCGGAGGTTGATATGCGTTGGTGGGGGTATGTTGTAACTGTATGTGTTGAAGTAGGTGTTCCTGTAACGCCTCTTATCGGGTCCATTGAAGTTTTGATGTAGTAGTATTTCAGTTCTACTATTTTTTTCCCCGTGTGCGTATTGCTTTGTTGTTTTAAGGAGGGGGGGGGGGGCGGGGTGTTGTGGGATGAGAAAGGAGAGGCAGAGAGAGATAGATATATATAGAGAGAAAGGGAGTGAGAGAGAGAGAGGGAGAGAGAGAGAGAGAGAGAGAGAGAGAGAGAGAGAGAGGGAGAATGAAAAAGGAGAAACAGAGAGAGAGAGAGAGAGAGAGAGAGAGAGAGAGAGAGAGAGAGACAGACAGACAGACAGACAGACAGACAGACAGACAGACAGATGGAACAGGCAAAGTCGGAAGCAATTATTTCTGAGGTACATGCATTTTCATGACAAATACTTGTAATCTGCATAGCTGCAGGAACCTTGCCCTGGGATGTTGACTTATTTGGTTTTCTCCCTTTATCAACGCACACACAAACACACAGAAAGGAGCCTGAAAATGAGTGACGAGGTGTCAGGGACATGGAAGTGACCACGGCCTGAGACTAGTAAATGTAAATATCACGGAGACTAGTAAATGTATCCATCACGAAGTGATAGCACTATATATACAACTCAATTTGACAATATAATTCAACAGCGTATATTTGACTTACTAGAGGAATACCCGGCTTCGCCGAGGTGAATCGCGAGACAGAAACAGACAGCGTGGCGGTTCACCACAATCACCTTTGAAGGCGAAGTCCTCTCAAACGGGATTGAGAATTTTAGAGCTTATTTCTAAGCCCTATATTATCTGTTATGGCTTCTCAAATGCCAGAACATACAGACAGACAAAAGCCGCCAGACCCCCATCACAAACAGAACTCTACAATCCACAGGTGTTGCCTCCACACACACACACACACACACACACACACACACACACACACACACACACACACACAGAAGCCGTATATATCTATCTATATATATAAATATATAGAGATAGATGACAGTGGATTTTTCGATAAATAGATTCGACCTTTGCACTTTTACAGTGAGGAAAACTTACGGGTACATGCAAGGAAAGCCCACAACTTCTAAGGCGAACAACTCTGCAGAGTCTGCTGTGAAGGGCGACGGTAATCTCCCTGTCACACTCGACCCCCTTTGAATGAACGTTGTCCCCAAAGTTCCGAACCATGGACCCGCCAAGCTTAGGTCCCTCCCAGGTGGAATGGGAACAGCACGAAAATGATTCAGTGGCCTGAACATTTCATGTCGAGTCCCATCGCTGTCGACGACGTCAAATGTAACCGAGTGCCGAAACACCACAATCACCTTTGAAGGCGAAGTCCACTCAAACGGGATTGAGAATAACTGTTATGGCTTCTGGAAGGAAGGCCTGAACATACAGACACACCAAAGCCGCCAGACCACATCACAAACAGAACTCTACAATCCACAGGTGTTGCCCACACACACACACACACAAACACACACACACATATCTATAGATATATAGAGATAGATGACAGTGTATTTTTCGCGTGGCTATAAATTGATTCGACTTTTTCACTTTTACAGTAAGGACAACTTACGGGTGCAATGAAAGCGTTCTGGACAGTGCAGTGACATTCTAAAAATAGTAACGTAGTAACGGGAATATGGATTGACGCCACACGAAGGAAGGGAGATAAACGCTGAAAACACTGGAGAAGATAAGGAAGAGTTACTGGGAATGGATCCAGAGAAAAACAGAGAAAAACCAAAATCGGTTCAGCGCTGCGCGCTGAGAGCACGTGTTGAAATATCTCATCGATGAGGTTGTGTCCGGGGTGTAGCTGAATACGGTCTCCAAATTTGAAAAAGATCCACCGAGAACTTTGGCTTGGCATCGCGGACACACACACACACACACACACGCAGACAGACAGACACAAGTCGTATATATATAGATAGATAGATAGCTGTTTTGTGGCAGTGTATCATTTTGGCTGTACCTGTTCTCTGTGTTCTCAATATCGCTATATATAATAACTCAATATGACTATATAATAATGTATTTAACCCAATAGCGTATCCCCCTAAGAGAACTCTAAGAGGACAAGGACTGGCGCGGAAAATTTTAGAGTTTCTTCTGAGTGGTCAGATTGTGTCCAGTGGGAGTGGACTGACCGCTAATGACCCGTGGTACGTGTTTGGTCCATTTGTACTTTTACACTGCGTGGATTTGTAGAATGGTTAAGAAGTACAATTATCTCGATTCTGACCTGATAATTATCCATGTGAGCTCACCGATGGTGCAGAAGAGGCTCGACCTGTTAGCCTCCAGGTGAAAATCACGGCTAGATATAACTATTTTGGCTTTTCCGTTGAAGATGTGTGGCAGCATGGGTTCGAATAAAAAAAACAAAAACAGTTGTCGTACGGAGCAAACAGTGCGAGTTTGAAAGGCTACAAAACGGTGATTTTGTTTCTTGGTTGTTGAGGCACCCGCAATTCTAGTGGCACACACACACACACACACACACACACACACACACACACACACACACACACACACACACACATTCACACACGTACACAACACAACACAACACAACAACCACACAGGTCAGCACATCACAACTGACAGCACATTATAGCTGGCCTTTTCTTGCATGCCTAACCCGCTTTGCCCTTTTTTGTCCAATCGAATTGTGCAAACCGCTGGAGATGCCGACATCATTTATTCCGGTCTAGTGTGCCTTCAATTGTTTCCTGCTTTCCCTATACGTTCTGTCCGCTCCAGCTTTGCCTTGCCAGCCGAAGATGGCGAATTCCCTGCTGCCAAAGTCACATCATTATGCTTGGTTGGCTCTCAGATTTGCTTGTGAAGGGCTCAAGATCGCAAGATCTGTCGCTGTGCTTTTGAAGTTCTGGTCTGAAGTGCACGAAGCGAAAGTGGGTGAAAGCCAAACGGGGGAGAACAAATCTCGGGGTCTGATTGGTTGAAATCCCAACAAACATCAATTTCAACGAATCCAACACCGCTGCTGACTCCCACCCGGTTGGTCATTAACTTTCTCGTGCACCTCAGCGCTGGTGATTTAAAGTACTGCGAAAAAAAAGGAAAGCCTTCAGAAGTCTTTATGTCCATTGAAGTGTTCTTTGGCCCATCTAGCCAACGATGGCGAATTAGATTTGGCCGTGAAAGGCTCAAGATTGCGAAATTTGTTGCCTCACGTTTGAAGAAGCTTTCAAGCCTGCACAATGCCCGCGGATCCAAAGCTCGTCTTGGGGCGGGGACGTAGCTCAGTTGGTAGCGCGCTGGCTTTGTCGCCAGTTGGTCGCTATCAGCGTGGGTTCGATCCCCACGTTCGGCGAGAGATTTATTTCTCTGAGTCAACTTTGTGCAGACTCTCTTCGGTGTCCGAACACCCCCGTGTGCACACATGCGCACGAAAAAGATCCCACGTTCACAGCGAAAGTATCGGGGCTTGGAAAACACGAAGACAGGCATGCATCATCTCTCGTCTCTGATTATCATGATCGTATTTCGATACTTTGACGAGACAAACCCAATGCTGGTGTGTCGAAGAAGACAGCCACGGCGGGCTTGTTCGAATCAAAGTATCACACCATATCTTCAGCGTGTTACCAATACCTGTCCCAATATAGACCAGTTGGTCTAAGAGGACGTTAAACCCTATTAGTCAGTCAAGCTCGTCTTGAAATGGTGTCTCTTTTTTTCTTTTTTTTTGTTGTCGTCGTCATCATCCGAGCCACACTGAAGTATTGTTCACTATCTCAGCCAACAATGGAGACTTCCCTTCTGCCAAAACCACACCATTATGCTTGATTTTCCCTCAAATTTGATGTGAAAGGCTCACGATTGCGAGTTCTGTGGCTTCTTGTTTGGCGTCCCCGTTATTGCAGAAGAAGGAAAGCTGTCTGAAACGTTCACGCCTGAAAAATGTATGTGGGTTTAGACCTAATCATAAAATAGGTCATTCTTCTTTTCCTTCTTCTTCTTCTTCTTCTTCTTCTCCTTCCAAAACCATCTTGCTTTTTTTCAACAAATTGAAGATGTACATTTCTTCACCCAACCTTTGTCGAGAAGAGGATTTGCTGTCCAAACCGAGTTAAGAAAAATCCGGCAGAAATGTACGACCCAGATCCTTTCAGCTAAGCCTTCTCTTCCTAAATTCCCAACTTTTCTTCGCCCTTTACCGGAAGCAGCAGCTGACCCAGCAGAGGTTCATTTCCGTGGCAGTTCAATTTGAATTTATTCGAGCTTTTTCCTCGGAATTCTTTGGGTCACTTCGCTTTCAGCAAAAATAAAAACCGAGAGAATTAAGGAGTCTGCCTTTTCATGCGATGAATGCATAGATCTGCCTTCCTTTCGAAGGAAAAATGACGACCTTTTCTGAACCTCTGTTGTTGTTGTTGTTGTTGTTGTTGTTGTTGTTGTTGTTGTTGTTGTTGTTGTTGTTGTTGTTGTTGTTGTTGTTGTCTTCATCTTCATCTTCTTTTGTTATTGTCTTCTTCACTTTGTTTGCTGTATTATTAAAGTGATGAAACATGTCAACTTTTTTTGTTTTGGAAAAGGATGATCTTATTTTTTACTGGCTGAATGATTGAAGCGATGAAAGCTGTCAATATATTTTTTTCTAACGTGGTGGGTTCCGGATTGTGTTGATCTCGTTTTCATCCGCGCATGCGCAGATGGTGCAGGGAGACAGCGGTAAGTTATCTTAGGTACACAATTGTTTTTTCTTTTCTAATCCTGTATCGTTATATTTCTTATCTTACGAAGAGCTGGAAGACGATGGTGAGGATAAGGACGATAATGATAATGGTGATGACCATGATAAATAATCACAACCACGACCGCGACAAGAACACCAATGTTAACAAGGTGTGATAAACATCTTCAAAGTGATTAATGATTGACATTTGCACTCAAAATCAACTAAGCAGCAGCTTATTGAATACTGTAAAATCCCAATACAAAGTGTTCCACAAATAGCTGTGATAAATCATTCAAGGTGGTCTAACCCGCCCACGATTGACTTTGAATTATTTATGAAGTACGATTCCAGACAACCTGTGGTTAGACTAGCCTTTGTACGCTGAAAATGCCAGCATTTTGTGACCAGACAAATACATGTCAGGCTCCATTTGCTCTAAGAAACACCAATACCGTAATTGGCACCGATAACACAACCACTATCAAATATCACACTACTGCAGTCTGGGTTTTTTCCCCCAACAGAATATCGTGCCAAACACATTTTTAGTTTCAGGCTGGTGAATGATGAAATGATGAACTTTGAGTTTCTAATCCATTTCTGGAGTTAAAGGATAACTGATGGCATGACAACATTAACAGATATTGTGTTTTCAGCGTTGCAACAGGGTCCGATATATTAAACAAGACAAGTATAATGCCGACGAGTCGTATTATACTTGTTCGAGTCTAAATATCGGACCCTATTGCTACGCTGAAAACACAATAGCGTTTACATTGCTATTCTGACATAATATTCTGTGTTGAAAACATGTTTTTGTCAGCAACAACTACCAGAATGGTCCATGTTGCCTATTGCAGACGACGGTTTAGTCTGCATATCCCTTGCGCAAGTATCCACGGAAATCACCGAACATTGAAAAACCCACGGTCATGTATCACGGAGAAGACACGAGATAACCGGATGTTTGGCATTACGTCAGTGTCCCAGGTTTTATATGTCGTAACGTAGCATGCTTTCTTACGTAGTAGTCTATCTATTGTTCGAAAATCCATGAAGTCTGACTTCTGCTGCTGATAGTGATTTCGCGTATGATGACAGTGGTAAATCTATGGATAATAGGAGAACAAGGATTGTTTCAGAAGAAAGTCAACGACTAAATGTTTCAGACAGGTAACTTCATTTCAACATTGCATACAATGGACATTGCATAGGGACAGGAGAGGTTGCTGATTCTGTGGTCAAGATTCGAAAGACCGACTGCTAGAACATGTAGAATGCAACTTCTTGAATTTTGCCAGGTTTGTTGCCTGTTAAAATTTTTACACGGAATGTATTTCAGGTACGGTAAGGAAAACAATGTGCAAATTGCATCGCATGTCGACCAGTAACAGAAGCAAACCTGGCCATGTATGCGTGTACTTCATACAGGTCGAAGAAACCGGAAACATGCGTCTTTGTTATTGCAAATATGAAAAGGATATTCAGCAACTGCCTGCGGAATATGGCCCGATCATCGGAATAAGGCTGTGTGTGCCTATCCAATCACAAACCCGAATTCCCCCACGTGTCTATCAGAATAGCAATATATAATCATATTGATTTACGTCACCAAATGGAGATATTATCATAATATTGGCACAAGGTGAACTCCGCTTTTGAATGCCACAGGCCCTGCGCGAAGCCGTATTTGTATTATAATAAGCAACTTACGTCATCTCAAACGTTGCATTCGTCGTAATAAACAAAAAAGAAAATTATAGAAAGGTATATAATTATTCATATTCGGGAAACAACAAAACTCTTCCAGTAAAAGGAGATATTGTTTTGTTGCTTGAATATGAGCAACGAGCATTGCATCTAGTTTTGACATGTTTTGTTTGTCAACATAGCCATCATCTGTACTATCCAAGAGAACTAGGTATGGAGTAAATCTAAACACCAGCATCTGCTCCTCGTCCGTTGTCATGTAATAAATACAGTACATGCAAATTGGAGTGCAGGTATAAACACGGGTGGTGAATATTTTGTAGAGGCTTATTATCATTACTGCTCCATCTGAAAACTGAATCCTAAATGCGTTGCATGAATAATGTGTAGAAATGTTCCATACACTGACCTGTTCTGTATATTTCGATTGTTGCAACGGTGAAGCTCTGTGTGTTTGTGTGTGTGTGTTTGTGTGTGTGTGTGTGTGTGTGTGTGTGTGTGTACATCTTTTTGTGCACACACACACACACACACATACACTCACACACACACACACACACACACACACACACACATACATCGCACCACGCCACACCACACCACATGACAACCATCGTCAATCTTTTTGCACAAACAACAGGATTTGTTTTTTAAAGATACCACCGACAGCCGCACACACTGACGTACAATGATGTTCCACTACAAACACAATGTCATACTCTCATGCGATTCAAGCCTCAGAAATTACCATTAAAAAAAACACCATCCACCATTAGCAGCAAGCGATCCTGTGTTTTACCTCTCTCTTCGACAGCCGTCGTGCTATAGCGGCTTGCCACTGGAGAGATTTTCATGCACACAGTGAAACCTAATCTTCCCCAAGGGTAATGGAACCGTATCTCGTTTCCAGCGAAAGGCACCCGTGCTGTTAATTAAACGTCAAAGACAGAAAGAGAATGAAAAATGTACAGATCCAGTGAGGATTATACTACAAATCATCATTATGAATGAGCAGTAGTAAAATAAAAAATAAAAAGAGATGAAGTTTACAACTACAAAAAACAGTGTGTGTGTGTGTGTGTGTGTGTGTGTGTGTGTGTGTGTGTGTCTGTCTGTGTGTGTATGTGTGTGTGTGAATGTGTGTGTTAGTGAGTGTGAGTGTGTGTGTGTGTGTGTGTGTGTGTGTGCGTGCGGGTGTGTGCATGTGTGAGAGAGAGAGAGAGAGAGAGAGAGAGAGAGAGAGAGAGAGAGAGAGAGAGAGAGAGAGAGAGAGAGAGAGAGAGAGAGCAGTCTGTTACAGATCTAGAATGTGACTTTTTTTGCAACAACAAAAACAATATAATTTTAAATAAAAAGAAACGGAAGAACAATGACAACAACAATAACAACAAGTCGCGTAAGGCGAAATTACTACAATTAGTCAAGCTGTGGAACTCACAGAACGAAACTGAACGCACTACATTTTTTCACAATGACCGTACTCCGCCGCTCGTGCAAAACGCACTGAAATTAACGAGCCTGCATAGCACGCTTTTCTGTACTTCTCTTCGTTTTAACTTTCTGAGCGTGTTTTTAATCCAAGCATATCATATCTATATGATTTTTGAATCAGGAACCGACAAGGAATGTTTTTAAATCGATTTCGAAAATTTTATTTTAATCATAATTTTTATATTTTTAATTTTCAGAGCTTGTTTTTAATATGAATATAACATATTTATATGTTTTTGGAATCAGAAAATGATGAAGAAGAAGATGAACGTAATTTTGAATCATTTTATAAAAAAAAATTAATTACAATTTTCCGATTTTTAATGACCAAAGTCATCAATTAATTTTTAAGCCTCCAAGCTGAAATGCAATACCAAAGTCCGGCCTTCGTCGAAGATTGCTTGGCCAAAATTTCAATCAATTTGATTGAAAAATGAGGGTGTGACAGTGCCGCCTCAACTTTTACAAAAAGCCGGATATGACGTCATCAAAGACGTTTATCCAAAAAATGAAAAAAACCATCTGGGGATATTATACCCAAGAACTCTCATGTAAAATTTCATAAAGATCGGTCCAGTAGTTTACTCTGAATCGCTCTACACACACACACACTCACACACACAGACACACATACACCACGACCCTCGTCTCGATTCCCCCTCTATGTTAAAACATTTAGTCAAAACTTGACTAAATGTAACAAAAAACAGCACACACAACAAACGAATATAACTAACAAACACAACAACTCCAAAACCTCTTGCCGAGCGCTCACGAGGCTTTGACGAAAAGCGCTATATAGTTAAACACACACTCCTCCGAAGGCGTCAAGAACAAGTGGGAGAGGAGAGATAAGGGGATCAAACAGGGGATGACGCCAGGAACGGAGGGAGGGGCTGGCGGAAAGAAGCAAGGGTTACACACGAAAACAGAATCAGATGAGGAGCTGTCAGCAGATTGCAACGTCGTGTCAGGAGCTGGCTCAAAAGCTGATAACGCTTGATCTGCAGCGCTTTGGGATGGCGGTTTGACGTTGTCACTCGCCCTCGACTGATGGTCAGTCTTGGCTGGGTGGGCTTCTTCGGCTTGGAGACACGTCAGCAGAGACAGGAAGAAAGGGGGGACTGAGAGAGAGAGAGAGAGAGAGAGAGAGAGAGAGAGAGAGAGAGAGAGAGAGAGAGAGAGACTGAGAGAGACTGAGAGAGAGAGCGTGTGATTGTGTGTGAGTGTGTGTGTGTGTGTATGTGTGTGTGTGTGAGTGTGTGTGTGTCTGTGTGTCTGACTGTGTGTCTGTCTGTGTGTCTGTCTGTGTGTCTGTGTTTCTATGTCTCTGTGTGACTGTCTGTTGGGTTTTGTCTGTTGGACTGTACAGTTGTTTTAAGGACATAACAATGTCATGGATGTTTTTTTTCTAACAAGAGAATATGATTCCAGTGCATTCCAAGCTTTTAGCGTTGCACACACAATTACATCGAAGCAAAAACTAAATAAAGCAAAACAAAAGCATTGTAAGGCAAAACAGGAAACGCAGTTGCATTTTAAACAGCAAAACTGACATGCCCGAGCCAATAAGAATGTCCAGATCCATCAGCTCTACCAGACTTACTTTTTATATTTCGAAGACGATGAGGTTGTTTTATAACTGAAAGATTCTCGGTTTCAATTATCTTGATTGGTTCACTGACTTGATTAGCAAAGAAAGCATAAAACACCAAGCAGTTTTCTTTTCTCGTGCTTCCTTGTCGAGTGGATTAGGGCTATGACTTGGGTGATTCCAATTAACAATTGATAAGCTCTTCGCTGTTCCAGCAACAACATTTTCATGTTAAGAAACGTGTTGATGTAGAGGCAGCAAGAACAGGTTTTTTTTATATACTCTGCTAAAAAAGTTGAACACTTCAACACTTTTTGTCATACTTTCTGATCTTGAAATAACTGCATTGCCCACCATAACTTCGCCAAAAAGAACAATAAAACAAGCTGCGTCAAGCCATATCAAAATATTTGGTCAATATGTCGGCCTGAAACTTAAAGATCGACACGTACACTGAAATCCTGGATCAGTCATTGTCGAGACTACTTAAACCTAGTTAACCGAGTCTCGTAAACGCAGACGAATCGAGTTGGTCTTGGCGAAGCCTATATTAACATCAAACTAATTTGCATATACCGATTTTCCTTATTTCCGAACATTTTCAGAGTACACATAATATATTTATACATATCTAGATTCAAGAATTGATGAAGAATGCAATGGTATCATAATCAAATCTGTTTGTAAAACCTTAGTGAAAATTTGATTTTATTACAACTTCAATGAACAAACTAATAATTAATTTTTTAAACCAAGATAAAATGCAATCCCATTGTCCGTACTGAGTCAAAGAATGTTTGACCAAAGTTTCAGTCAATTTGATTAAAACATGAGATCACCACAGTGCGGCTTCAACTTGTGCAAAAAGCCAGATATGACGTCATTAAAAAAGTATCGAAAAAAGTGTTGGTATACACAAATTATATTACAGAGAAGAAAGACAGCCGAAAGAGAAATTCCGTTTCGCAATATATCTCGAAGAAGGAAAGAATACAAAATACATTACACAGAAAGAAAAGAAAGCAAACGCAGAAGAGCCCTTTCGAAATATTTCCCGGAGACTCCAGAGGGAGGGAGGGAGGGAGGAAAAAGCCGCTGGTTGTCAAAACTCAACGCATGATCAGATTAAAGTGGAATATTTGCGCGGCATGGCAACCGGCCTTTCACAGCAACAGTGTCAGTGAGGTGGGCGGGAAAGGCTAAAAGATGGACGTCTGCTCTCTGCCAAGAGTCATTGCGGGATATCAGTTCTGAACATAATTTACAAGCGAGGCGATCTCGGGGACGTTGCAGCATTCAAATGAGGGGCTGGATCCGAAAAAAGGAAGACATATTTTCTCTGGCTGAAGCAAACTCCGGCAGAGACCTAATACTGTCGACCCTGACAGGAAGTGCGGATGAAAACTCGGCTCGGCAAACAGACGATGATCCATTTGCAGTAACTTTATCAAGAGCTGAGGCCGGGCGGAATATAATATAAACTGAGAGACGAACGAGGGAGGAGGAAAACAAAAACTCCGTAAGAGAAAGAGAGGTTCCATTTTTGACAGCCTGGCATCAGTCAGGGTGACTGTCATTTCTTCAGGAAGTCAGATACTTTTGGCCATTCAGATTTGTTCAAAGGTCAGCGACGCAACTACTACATCAAAATGAAATTATACAATTATAAAAACAAAACAAATAGAAAATAAAATACAAAAACAAACACATACACACTAACAGAAATAAAATAAAAAAGTAAACTGATGAATACATCAAAAACAGTGCAGAGGCAGAAAACTGCAGATTACAAAACAAAAATAAATTTGCAAAAGACTAAACATGCACGACCTCTAATTAAGTTAGATAAAATACAGATTTATTTTGTGATTTTTTTCAACTGTACATAAAATTTGCCCGCAAAGCCAAATGGTTCGCGAAGGATCCTCGATGACAAAAAGTAAATTCAAAACAACAAAATAATTTTCAGTTTCAAAACTGACCCAAGTTGTTCGTTCATGTAGTACCTTACCCCACTTGCTTCTCACCTCCAGAAATGTGTGTTGGCCTTAGAATAGAGGCAAAATAAATGACAATAATGAGAGAAAGGTCAGAGAGATTAGACACCAAAAGGACAGAACGTATTGAAACTTAATACTTTCCTTTCCGAAATAGATAGACTGCAAACGTTCTAAATCAAGAATCAAAAAACAAGAAAGGTTAAATTTGTGGAACGTTTAATTCAGGTCAAAACAACACGTTCACAAGAACCTCGACCTAACGGCCTTCAAAGTGGTCTGACAAAAGACACGACAGAAAAAAAATAAAGAAACGTTTATGTGTCTTATCTCAGAATCTTTTCAAGATGGTCGTTGCAATGACCATTACCAAAAATCAACAGCCTGTTTTTTTCTGCGCGAAGTTGGAAAAAATGTTATGACTTAAATTTCTTAAAAGCTATTTGCGTCAATCTGCAAAATTATTTCATGAAATATCCGAACTCTGCAAAGGAAGCAGTCAGATTGTTTATTGTCAGCATGTATCCGAATGGTGGGATGGTCTTATCCCATGTAAAAGCCTTGGCAGATCTGAGATAGTGGGCAGAACTGTTTTCATGGAAAGGACTGTGCAAAATATTTGATATATAAGATAAGATTTTTTTTCAACCAGCCCTCGCCCGGAGAGGAACAATTCTGAATTACATGTAGCGTTGACCAGGCTTCTAATGGGCCAATTATTATCATAAGAAGCTAGACAGACTGACAAAACAGGTACTCTGACAGACGGACAGACAGACAGACAAGCAGACAGGCAGATTCCACGTTCGTGTCGCACTGATTTTCATTAAATCTAACCTAGCCCATATGGCGAATTTGTCATGAGCCTTTCCGCCGAGGTGACAGATACTATTTTGCTCTCCATCAAACAGAGTGTCGCCCGTGGGAATTGATTGCTTCTTGTCAGCGGTCCTCAAACAGGGCTTTTACAACCTGTCGCTCTATTGTGCACGTGCAGCTAGCAGAGTTGATGGATGCGGGCACTGTTGCTGAAGTATGCTGTCAAACTGGGTCAACGATCTTGATCGGATTCGCGAGGGTGGTGTGGTGGCGCAGAGGACGGGGGTGCGATGGTGAGGGTTTTGAATGTGTCTGTCTGTCCGTCTGTGTGTTTGTCTGTCCATCAGTTTGCTTCTGTTTGTATGCAAGCTTACGCGATGTTGATTGCGGCTCCATAAACAGGTTAAAGACCAACATCGGCACGTGGCAGATGTAGCTCCAGTTTATCGTGCTGGCAACGCTGAATTTAGCTCTGTGGCCTTCTAATTTGTACAACAAGGCTTGAGTCCACCGGAGACGGATGTTCGGCTTTGAAGTCACATTCCTCGGCTTACCATCTCAGATCTGGCCAGGCTTTTACATGGGATGAGGCCATCCCTCCACTTGGTCACTTACATGGGATGAGGCCATCCCTCCACTTGGTCACTTACATGGGATGAGGCCATCCCTCCACTTGGTCACTTACATGGGATGAGGCCATCCCTCCACTTGCTCACTTACATGGGATGAGGCCATCCCTCCACTTGGTCACTTACATGGGATGAGGCCATCCCTCCACTTGGTCACTTACATGGGATGAGGCCATCCCTCCACTTGGTCACTTACATGGGATGAGGCCATCCCTCCACTTGGTCACTTACATGGGATGAGGCCATCCCTCCACTTGGTCACTTACATGGGATGAGGCCATCCCTCCACTTGCTCACTTACATGGGATGAGGCCATCCCTCCACTTGGTTACTTACATGGGATGAGGCCATCCCTCCACTTGCTCACTTACATGGGATGAGGCCATCCCTCCACTTGGTCACTTACATGGGATGAGGCCATCCCTCCACTTGGTCACTTACATGGGATGAGGCCATCCCTCCACTTGGTCACTTACATGGGATGAGGCCATCCCTCCACTTGGTCACTTACATGGGATGAGGCCATCCCTCCACTTGGTCACTTACATGGGATGAGGCCATCCCTCCACTTGGTCACTTACATGGGATGAGGCCATCCCTCCACTTGGTCACTTACATGGGATGAGGCCATCCCTCCACTTGCTCACTTACATGGGATGAGGCCATCCCTCCACTTGCTCACTTACATGGGATGAGGCCATCCCTCCACTTGGTCACTTACATGGGATGAGGCCATCCCTCCACTTGGTCACTTACATGGGATGAGGCCATCCCTCCACTTGGTCACTTACATGGGATGAGGCCATCCCTCCACTTGGTCACTTACATGGGATGAGGCCATCCCTCCACTTGCTCACTTACATGGGATGAGGCCATCCCTCCACTTGCTCACTTACATGGGATGAGGCCATCCCTCCACTTGGTCACTTACATGGGATGAGGCCATCCCTCCACTTGGTCACTTACATGGGATGAGGCCATCCCTCCACTTGCTCACTTACATGGGATGAGGCCATCCCTCCACTTGGTCACTTACATGGGATGAGGCCATCCCTCCACTTGCTCACTTACATGGGATGAGGCCATCCCTCCACTTGGTCACTTACATGGGATGAGGCCATCCCTCCACTTGCTCACTTACATGGGATGAGGCCATCCCTCCACTTGGTCACTTACATGGGATGAGGCCATCCCTTCACTTGGTCACTTACATGGGATGAGGCCATCCCTCCACTTGGTCACTTACATGGGATGAGGCCATCCCTCCACTTGCTCACTTACATGGGATGAGGCCATCCCTCCACTTGGTCACTTACATGGGATGAGGCCATCCCTCCACTTGCTCACTTACATGGGATGAGGCCATCCCTCCACTTGGTAACTTACATGGGATGAGGCCATCCCTTCACTTGGTCACTTACATGGGATGAGGCCATCCCTCCACTTGGTCACTTACATGGGATGAGGCCATCCCTCCACTTGCTCACTTACAAGAGATCAACAGCCTGGTGCACATTGGGATTTTTTATGATATATTTTTGTAAAAACCATTAGATGCTTTCTAAGAAAAGAATTGATCAACAAATTCCAACCCACCAAAGCAAGCAGTCAGGGTGAACGTTTTGGTATGTGACCAGGTAGGAGGATGGTCTTGTCCTATGTAAAATCCCAACAAGATCTGAGATGGTAAGCCAAACAGTTTACACGGGAAAGAGTGTGCCTTTAACGATGGGCCGAAGGTAGTCATGTTTCAACTCGTTTATGCAATTGCTGAACCCAACTAATAAAGTACATGTTCAGAGGTGTATCTTGCTCCAATAGGAACTGGACATCGCTAAGCAAACCTTTTTTCTTAAGCCTGTCATTAATTGGGCGAAGTCGACTTCACGAAGCTCGCTGCACGTAGCTTTGCCACTGAATTTTCGGTAAATAGATTTCGCGAAGTCTTCGCGAAGTCTTCGAGAATTCAAATTCGGGCTCAATAATTAAGGAAGGTCTTTTACGTCAGTGTTTCCGAACGGCAGAAGTGCTTGAAACCAGCGAGAGGGTTTGGCAAGACTAGTAGTGAACTCAAGCAACACAGAACAACGCGGCAAACCAACCTTTGCAACCGACTCACGTGCACGTTGAAACGCAGTGGCCACCGGGAGTTGACAGGGCAACAAACGACGCTGCGTGGACCCCTCGCGGAGTCCATCTCCTGCAGGCTGTGCTGGTCACAACGTGTGCTTCATTAACTTAGCTATGACGCCCGTTTCCTGCAGGCTTGAAATTCTAGTAAACTAGCCGCTTGCATGGCGAGTAGGCGAGGGGTGTCTTTGAGACTAGTTTGTCAGTGCTAGCCAATCAATTTGATTGGTTGACGCGTGCTTCATTAACTTAGCTGTGACACCCGTTTCCTTCAGACATGAAACTATGATTCTGGCCAAGCTAGCCGCTTGCTTGGTGAGTAAGCGAGGGTGTCTATGAGACAAGTTTGTTCTAGCCAGGCAATTTGATAGGTTTACGTCAGTGAATAGCCAACAAGATTGCCAGCCGTGGAGGCGCAATGTCATCTCGTGCTTGACCACCTATAGAGATATGCTCGCCTATTCTCGCCAATAATGGAATGGTTATTTGTGTGCGCGAATTCTATTATATAGGAGCCTTAAAAATATATTGGACTTTGTGTCATATAAGTACCCATTTATATGAAACCTTAGTCGTTCTCGTCGCGACAGTCGATACGAAGTAAGACTCTCTCTCTCTCTCTGTCTCTGTCTCTCCCCTTCTCTGTCTCTGTCTCTCTCTCGCGATAGATTGTAAGAAAAGGCCTCGCCTTAAATATTAATCCTTGTTAAAGTTCGGTTCAGTTCAGTTCAGTTCTCCCGCCCCCCCCCCCCCCCCCCTCTCTCTCTCTCTTTGTCTCTCTCTCTCTCTCTCTCTCTCTCTCTCTCTCTCTCTCTTTCTTTCTTTCTCTCTCTCTCTCTCTCTCTCTCTCTCTCTCTCTCTCTCTCTCTCTCTCTCTCTCTCTCTCTCTCTTTCTCTCTCTCTCTGTTCTATGTGAAGTGGAAGAGGGCACAAATGAAGATTGCCCAGTAAAGTGTTTACGATGATAAATGCGATACAGTCAGACAACAACGATCGACCTTTTTTTTGTATTCAATCACTAGCTTTGTTAAGGCTGACCCAAGAGTCTCTATGCAGTTATTAGCTTTTCGTAAAGGAAGAAGAATGATTATTCCTCTCGTGCTTCCTAAATATCGCATTGTTTGTTTATTTATTTGACGTGCAAGCTCGTTACCCGCGAAAGTGGTATTTTTATAGGGCCTGGTCTGTCTTGGAGAGCGAAATAATGATGTGATTTCTGCGGCGTCCTTTTGGCTATTTGTTTCTCCTTCGTGTTTCAGGAGTGGCTTCCGCCCTGGGCAGAAATAATGACTTCTGTTCTATGACGTCCGGTCCTTCCAACCGCTGAATTGTTTCTGTCTTTTTGTTTTCTTTTCTTTCTTTTTCTTCTCTTTCTTGTCTTATTTTTTTTAAAGACATTTTTCGGAATGTGAATTGAAAGACCGACACTGCTGCTGTCTAGGACAGCGATGTTGTTGTGTATCATTAATTTTATGCCATGGGTGCGCAGAAAAATGAGTGGTTGTTTGCTTGTTAACCTGTTGTTAAGTCGTTTTTTGTCATGCTCTGTTTCTTTCTTTCTTTCTTTCTTTCTTTGCTTACATTTGTTCCCACTGTATCGTTAAACAGTACGTGTAATGCGTACACACGGTTGAATGCATTTGTCTTTGCTTTGGAAAACAAGTCTAGTCTCTCTTTGATCTTCTATTCATTCGATTGCATCTACTGAAACGAAAGAAACATCTTGCTTGATCCGTCCTCTGTAACAGTTGTCAAAACATGTTTGTTTGTTTGTTTGTTTGTTTGAGATTTACAAGCGTTGGCTACGATGTCTTTAAGGCCTACACGGCCTTTTTTACGATGTCTTCTATCCAGGAAATCGCTCAGTGTATGGAAAGATGGAAGGTAATCTATCATTCTTTGTCAGTAGGCACGTGCTGCGCGCTGCGGTGAACTTTCAGCAATATAATAATGAACTGAAGCGATCATTGAACTAACGAGATGCGGCCGAAATAAGCGACCATAAAAACAAACGGACAGCAACTGATTTGATTATACTTTGCACGAAGTACAAAGTGGAGGATGGGGAGGGGGAACATTCAAAAGTCCACTAACTAGCTTTTCTCTATTTTGTAGCACAATGCAAAATACATCATATAAATTAAACGGGGAAACGGGATCAGGCGTTAATTTGGTAAACAGGAATTTCTGATGTGGGAGAGAGTTGCTGAACAGAGTGGGGGAAAGGAGGGAGGTAGTGAACAGGTAGGAGGAGAATTGCAGTTTTCACATGCGCGTGGCTAAATCTGTCATGCCAGAAACGTGAGGAGAAACAGTGAAACGAGATGTCAACAGCAAAATTGTGCACGCTTAAAAGTGCCAAGGGATATTAATTTTGCTGATCAAAATCTTCTTGTATGGCTGTTTCCACCACCAACATGGATTTATTTTTATTTTTTAAGTTTGCTGCTTTGCCGAACGTGCTTGATTTGAAATTCTCATATTGCAGAAATAGGAACTAGCTTTTAAAGCCCCAGGGAGGCTCCCTATGACGAGAATGTTGTGTTTCCTTTGATAGAACTAAAAAATAAATCTACGCACTGTCCCTGGTCACACTTACAGGCAGACAGTCAGACACCTTTAAGCACGCACGAGCACCCACTTCCCCCTCCACTTTCCCCACACCCCCACCCTACCCAAAGCACACCATATACACACACACACACGCGCGCGCACGCACGCACCTACGCACCCACGCAGGCACGCACGCACGCACACACACACATACATACACACGCACGCACACACACAAACACACACACACACACACACAAACACACGCACACACACAGCACTAGTTGCTCATTTACACACAGCACAAGTTGCTCATTTACACACAGCACAAGTTGCTCATTTACAATTTATTCTCCAATGTCCAGAAGACACTCTACACTGGGAGAATCAGACCAGTTTTGGAGTATGGGATGGCAGCCTGGGGAACAGCAGCAAAGTCAAGCTTTGACCGAGCAAGCAAGATACAAAATCAAGCCGCAAGAATCATCACGGGAGCTATGAAATCAACTCCAATTCAGGCAATGGAAACACTGACTGGACTCGAGGCTCTTGAGAGCAGACGGGACACCAAGACTCTCTTGCAATATGCAAAATACAAGAGAATGCAAGCACACCCAATGCATGAACGGACATCAATGCCCACCAAATGCAGACTGAAGAGGGAGAGTTTCCTTCACCAAGCACGAAGACTGGAAAGACGGGACCCAGACCTGATGGAACAAGCGGCTGCACCAATCTCAATTCCCACAACACTCCCAACTTGGAAAAGAAAGGAGTTCCCTGAGATATGTACAACTGTCCCAGGAATCCTGCAGAAACAAGTCCAGTCTGAAGCAGAAAGGAAGGCGCTTACACTAGAGTACATCAGCCAAACGTACCCAAATGAAGAGTGGACCCACGCATACACTGACGGATCAGCCGAAAAAGCAACACGAAACGGCGGTGGAGGTATCCTTATCTGTCGAAAAGATGCTGCTCCAATAAAGAAGTCAATCGCAACAGGGAAATTCTCCACCAACTACAAGGCCGAGGCAGAAGCACTGAAGGAAGCCGCTGGTGTGCTGAAAAACTCTCTGATGCTCCCAGGAGATACCATCTGCAGGAAGATAGTCACCTTCTCTGACGCACTCTCTGTGCTGCAAGCACTCTCCAACCCCCAAAACCAGGACGTTAGTGAACTTGCAACTGCCCTCACTACATTGCAGCAATCCACAGAGAAAACAGTTATCCAATGGATACCATCACACTGCAACATACAAGGGAATGAGGAAGCTGACAGGCTGGCGAAAGAAGGAGGAAAGCTACCACAAGAGAACCAGCAAGTTACATTTGGCGAGGCAAAAACCATTGTAAAAGAGAAGCAACGGAAAAGGTGGCTGCAGCAACACCCTCACTACAACCCTAGAGACAGTTACTATCAACTCTCCAGAAAAGACCAGGTCATCACTGTGCGCCTGAGAACCGGCCACTGCAGACTCAGGCAGCACATGTTCTCAACATTCCACATTGGGGACACGCCTGTATGCCACTGTGGCATCGCAGACATGACAGTGGAACACCTCCTCCAACACTGTCCAATCCACCAAAAACTACGAGCAGAAATATGGTCTGCTGACACACCAGTTCAGGAGAAGATCTTCGGCAACCTGCGGAGTCTTCGCTGTACTGCAGACTTCATCAGAAGTTCCGGAGTCCCTGTCTGAGCGATCGAGAAGAAGAAGTCGTCGCGCGATGATTCATGCGCCCTTTGGGCTTTTCTCACAAGCTAATGTAACTAAAAATAGAATAGGGAATGTTGGGAAACTGTTCAAGGGAAGTAACTCATTAGCGCGGTAATCGTGTAAACCATGTTGCATGTTACAGAACTTCTTAGAAATAAAAGGAATGATTTAGTCACTGCAGTTTGGTGATAAATTTGTATTTTGAGAGAAACTTGAGTTCTTAAGCAAGGAGGGTGCGTCACCGACTCGTCGGCTCCCAACCCGCTCCATGCGTGTTTGTGTGCTCTACGCTCTATCGAACTCAATGCGGTTCGAGGTGCGTTAAACAGGGCCGGACCAAATGAGTTGTAAGGGGGGGGTTCCTCCTTTGGGGGGGGGGGGGGGCAAATCAGCGAAGTGGCAAAGCCACAAGCGCGCGCCTACAAAGCAGGCGCGCGAACTAGGGGGGTCCGGGGGCATGCTCCCCCGGAAAATGTTTGAAAAACGGTTAAAATCTGTGCAATCTGGTGCATTCTGGGCCTTGTTTTGAGGGTTAAGAGCAGCATTGTTTTGGTGCTAAAACTAGTAAAATTCAAAGCAAGGTACATGCTTTTTCCAGGGGTGGGGTTCCGGAACCCCTGGAACCCCCCCCTGGGTCCGGCCCTGTTAAAGGCACAGTAAGCCTCCCGTAAACCATCACAGATACTGTCAGGCTTTAACACACAGTACAAACACCCTTCCATTTGAACGCTCACCGAACGGGATCATCATGGCTGCTTTCCGTCGAGAGTGAGACATTTTCAAAGAATGTATTTTCGTGGACCCGGCGTCTGATCTACTATCAGGCGCCTCGTTTTGGCGCTAGAACAAACTTTTAAAATCTAAATAAATTGACAGCTTGTAACACAAACATTCTTAAATCATAAAAGATTTATTTTTTCAAGATTAAGACAAGATCAGAACAATTCGAAGTTTTGAAAGTTTAAAAAAAAGATAGTCTGGAAGCAGGGTCACGAAAGGTCGTGTCTCAAAGCAGACGATGTTTCTGCATAGCGCTCGCTTTCTTTGAAGCCAGCCGCCGCCGATAAGTTCGTGTGACTCGCAGCCGTTCAGTGTTGCGTTTTAGAATCAGAGGTACACAATAACGTGCTATATAAATTGCAGATACAGCCAGTCGCATTGAAATCACAAACTGACGACTAAATTGTGAAAAAAAGGAAAGTGAATCACACGGGTTCACGACGGCTCAGGGATTAGATAAACCACGAAATCTGGTGTGTGGTTTACGCGAGCTAAAAAGCAATTCAAACAAACTATTTCATTTAATGCTATTAAATGCTATTGCAAGTGTAATCCATAAGGTTAGAACTGCTTTTTTCATTACATTTAGTCAAGTTTTGACTAAATATTTTAACGTAGAGGGGGGAATCGAGACGAGGGTCGTGGTGTATGTGTGCATGTGTGTGTGTGTGTGTGTGTGTGTGTGTGTGTGTGTGTGTGTGTGTGTGTGTGTGTGTGTGTGTGTGTAGAGCGATTCAGAGTAAACTACTGGACCGATCTTTATAAAATTTTACATGAGAGTTCCTGGGTATGATATCCCCAGACGGTTTTTTCATTTTTTTGATAAATGTCTTTGATGACGTCATATCCGGCTTTTCGTGAAAGTTGAGGCGGCACTGTCACGCTCTCATTTTTCAACCAAATAGGTTGAAATTTTGGTCAAGTAATCTTCGACAAAGCCCGGACATTGGTATTGCATTTCAGCTTGGAGGCTTAAAATTTAAATAATGAGTTTGCTCATTAAAGTTGTCATTAAAATCGATTTTTCGCAAACAGATTTAAAATTGATTGCATCGTATTCTTCATCACATTCTGAATCTAAAAATATATACATATGTCATGTTTATTCTTAAAATGTGATCACAATTAACGAAAATAGAATAATTAGTCTTACGATTAAAATGTAAGAAATCGATCCAAAAATGATGTCATCGTATTCGTGATCATTTCCTGATTCCAAAAACATATAGATATGATAGGTTGTATTCAAAACAAGCTCAGAAAGTTAACAAGAATACAGAAAAGCGCGCTTTCCTGCTTAGCACAATACGCTACCGCGCTTATCTGGCGTGTCAATATCACTACGTTTTGCACGTGGAAGGTGAGCGATTTCCTTCACGCGGGGATTGACGAAGCTGTACTGTCTTGGTGAAAAAATACAGTGCGTTCAGTTTGATCCCGTGACTGAGTTCGACAGCTTGACTAAATGTAGTAATTTCGCCTTACGCGATTTGTTAGAAGATTTAAATCGTTCTGTAAACCATTTGAGACATACTGGGGCTTTTACCTGATAACTGCCCCTATTCTCCGGTTCACTTTGTATCAGTTTGGAGAGCAAAATCAAGTCGCACTGCCATCAAGCGTGGCCGATACAATGTTGGCACTACTAACACCGACATTTTCAATCACCGAAGGGTACTGGTGTCATTTTACAAAAAAGATTTTCCTACCCAGAAAGCCCTCCGATTTGGAGATGTTGAAGTCTTTTTTTTTGTGCGATGACGCCCTATGCTCATTTTATTATATAAGGGAAGCAATTCCAACCGGTTGCAAACGGGAGTCGACGTCCTTGTAAGGTGATCCTCTTGTGCACACAGTAAATAAGGAGGCAGATATTTCTTGTTGCCAAACATGTGTCTTGTCCATGTTTTCTTCAATATTTATCTTTTTTCTTTAAGGGAGCAGGAGGGGGGTGGGGGTGGGGGAAGGTCAAACAGAGAGAGACCGACAGACATACAGAGAGAGACGGAGACGGAGATTTGTACTAAAGATTTGCCGAAGAAGGCAAGGAAAATACTTCCTTTCATTGTTTGTTCTAGCATGTCTGCGACCACGTACGCCGAACTGGTCTTAGTAGACGCAATGTGATTTGTCAAGTGACAATTCAATGTGAAGTCAAAGTGTTTAAAAATAATTTTAGAACAGTGGATTCAAATGTATGGAGATTACACTGAAAGAATATAAGAAACCTTCATGTGCACAATCGCACAAAAATAATCGATTCAGTTAGGAATTACTGGTATTGCTTATCAATATGCGTAACAAAAAAGTGTTTCCAGTCTTTAAAAAAGAAAAAACGAACAAACGATCAAAGAAAGAAAGAACGAAAGACAGACAGAAAGAAAGAAAGAAAGAAAGAAAGAAATGGAGGAAACAAGGAAGTAAATGGGGGGGGGGGGGGGGGAGAGAGGAGAAATAAGTGAAGAAAATGAAAAGAAAAAGAAAAGCAAAACCCTCAAGGAAACGCCATAACGGGAATCTAGTGTGCATAGGTCGATACAGCCATTGAAATAAAGCACAAAAACTCTTGTCGACGATCCCATAGGTTATCCTTTGCTATTTTGACAGGCTTTTGAGACGTATGGCCAACCTTAGTTTTATGTCTGACAAAAATTCCATTCGAGCTGTCGAGACCATATGGTAGTGTCATACCAATATTGACAGTCTGAAGATTCCAAATGAAATCATCGTGTCCTTGGGCTACTCAGTGCGACGTCAAACGACAAAGTCTCAAATGTTCCTTTTCTCCGTTGTGCGTGTCGTGAATTCCCCTATGCCCGCAGAAATGTCAAGAGAAGGAGAAACATTTCGAGGAGAATATTTTTGACACTTTCGCGTGAAGTTTCCAAGATGCGGATGTACCAGTACGAGAGATGTCTGCGGGTTATGTCAATACACCGTGTCATTGGTCATACATTTTCTGATAGTGGTGGTGGTGGTGGTGCTTGATTGGTTGGTTGGTTGGTTGGTTGCTTACTTGCTATTTCGATGTCATGCGACAGAAAAAGTTTCAGTTTTTAAATACTTCGGTGACCGATTGCAAAACAGTGGAAACCGCAGTTCAAAAACGGTATTGCTTTTTTTATTTTCTTTAAATGGGTTTTAATTTTTTTTTTTTTTCTGCAGCCATTCTGGATGTTTGAATATAAAGACACAATGTTTTTGACTGTACAAAGTCAAATACTAATATGCACAGAATTTTTTTTTTTAAAGGGGGGGCAGACAAAGTTTCTTGTAATTTTTTTGTTACATGTATCATATTGTGATGAACATGCGTATTTAACGTATTTTGTTCTGGTTCATTACGCTTGTTTGGTTCTTAGGTATTTACTGTTTTATTCTCTACTCTTTTTTTATTCTCTCTTTTGTTCTATTTTTTCTTTTTTTGTGTGGGTGGGGGGGGGGGGGGGGGTTCTTTCTCAGTCTCTTTTTTTTTCGGTGTGTTTTGTTAATAACCTGGAATCGACCAGCACAAGAACTGGTATCGCTTGCAACACCTAGTCACAAGAGCACATTCACGAATATAAATTTCCTTCCTTTCCGATTTAAAAATATATACTGTTCAAAAAAAGAAACGCATAGCTTGTAATATTTGGTTAATTTAGTTATATGGCTACAAGGATATCCACCAAACTGCAGAAAATGTTTATCTGGTCGTCGACCTTTCGTCCATTGCCACAAGTGAGCTCTGCACGTGACGCATGCGTTATCAGTGGCTACAATGTCAAAATTGCTCATTTGGCATGACCACTCGTCATGCTTCAGTGTAATCTCGTGAAACTCGGGGAATATTGAGCTCTCACCATGTCTTCCAAAACCCATAAAAGCGGATTGTTCGCCACAAAGAAATCAGACGACAATTCAGCGACGAAAGATGGCCCGATTGAGCAGAGAAGACCGCCAAATTGCATTGGGTCGTTTACAAGCAGGCCAAAGTCAAAGTGCAATCGCCAGGCACTTCCACGTGTCCCAGAGCACCATCAGTAGACTGTGGGTCAGGTTTCAAGCCACTGGCTCCGTTGCTGACTTGCCACGAGCGGGAAGACCAAGGGCGACAACTGCTGCTCACGACCGCTTCATACGGCTCCGCCACCTCCGGAATCGTTTCCTGTCGGCCTCATCTTCTGTCCAGGCTCTCCCCGGGCCACACCGATTATCGGACCAGACCGTGCGGAACCGCCTGCATGAAGCTGGTTTGAGAGCTCGCAGACCTCACAGAGGAGCTGTCCTCACCCGCCACCATCGCCAGAACCGAGTGCAGTGGGGCAACCAGCACCTTCGCTGGACCGTCCGGAATCACTGGAGACACGTGTGGTTCAGCGACGAGTCCTACTTCCTGCTCCAGCGACATGATGGTCGGAGGAGGGTCTACCGGAGAGTAAACGAACGTTACACGCCCAACTGTGTGGATGAGGCACCCGTTCATGGTGGTGGAGGCGTCATGGTGTGGGGGGCGATCAATACCGCTGGAAGGAGCACCCTGGTGCACGTCCAAGGGCGC
>NC_090246.1:74717404-74857404 GCF_037325665.1 Littorina saxatilis | reverse complement strand
TCTGAGAAGTCAAAAGGACGGTACTTTTCCGTAGACAATCGCTCATTCGACACATACCAAATTCGATCTTGATAAGAAGACCCTTTCATTGGTCTCAATTTGAAATTAAGTATGAATAAAGCAAACAAAACAATCTTTTTTTTTCAAATATATCCCTGACCCTTATCACCGCTTTGGCACCACTACTCTTACCCTAATGCCATTAAACCTCACTCTGGCACTTGGTCTTGCACCACCATTCTCACTCTGGCACAGGTACGGCACCATTATTCTCAGTCTGGCACGACCATTATCCCACTAATACACTCCAAGTCCTATCACATGTACACTCCTATTCATGTCATATATACACTCCAGGTCCTGTCACATGTTCACTGTGACAAATGGATTTGTACATAATTTAGTCTAAAAAGTATTTAACACATGTGTACAGATTGGCTTGCCATACTTGTGGTTCACATGAGTGCAGAAATCACCTGTTGAGATGAGGTGACCTATTTTTGTAAAGTATATCTCCATTGGCTGCTATTGACCAATGAGAGAGAAGATTGTTAACAGGAGGAAGCCATTTTGGATTGTGAAAGACAGAGCATTACAGACATTTGGGGAGAGCAGACGTGTCTCTGGGTGTCTCCACGTTTAGTTGTAATGTTGCTCACCAAACATTGAGGTCGAATGCTGTACGACTCGTGTTGTGGAAGAATCATGTGTGATTCTATGCTGTGAATATACAGGTATTTATTGAATTGTATTTTGCTCAGTAATATTGACTTGTGAAATGACTGTGAGAGTCATGTTGTAAATTGGGTTAGAAAGCGTGAGCTGTTGTCAGCCATTGTTGAAAAGAGAATGTTTGTATGTTCTTTTGTAATGAAGTCATTTGTGAATGAGCTGTTGTACATACTGTAACAGCATAAGCTAGTTGACGGATAAATGAATAGTATTGAGAAAGAATGGCAGTATTATTTTGTGGAAAAGTTTATCTAAGAATTGAGACTTATGGTAGCATAAACTTTTTACGCAGCACCCCGGTCGGAGTGACGAATGCACCACTCGGCGGCGGGAGAGAAAGAAGAGACGGGCATTCCCTCCTTGGCGCCACGGATCCGTGGATTGTGGGCGCAAGGTTGTATCAGCGCAGGAGTTCTGGAAACCGGTGGAACCCCACCCCATATTCACCACGAGCTGTATTCTGTCGTGGGTGATTTGGATCCAGAGTATGTACCCGCTGAATAGTGAGTAGTCATTGTATGTGTGAATTACCACTGAAGAAACATAATCGTCAGAAGGATTACTCTCTTAATCTTAGACAACATGTGATAACCGGCAAGGTGCTGACTTTCTTTTGTGCATTGTTGATGGTGAATGCATGTTAATTTATTTTTAATATACTTTCTTATGTGATAACCAATGTGCTATATTTTCTCAGGACAAAGAACAAATGTTTATTTTGAATGTTTTATGTATGTTATTATTACGGACACAAACGCTCAGCAATGTAATTTCTCTTTTAGAGATTAATAAAGTTATTGTATTGTATTGTATTGTATTGTATTGTGTGAGACGAGGACGTCGTCAACTAAGAATTACGTGACATGTGAAATGTGCGTAAAGTGAAACTGTGTTAAACAGGAAACATAATCGTCAGAAGGATTGTGTGAGACGAGGACTTCGTCAATCATGAGACAGTTAGTCTCCCACGCGTTTTCAAGCTATTCTTCTTATACATGAATGCAAGTGATTTGTAGACTGCATGAGAGATAACATATTTGTATTTTTGTGTTAATGTTACAATATAGGTACGAGGGCAAAGGGCATTAATTGTGTTCAGTCTTTGTGCCTTGTTTGAGTGTTGTGTGTGTGTGAGACGGGAGTTTGTAAACAGAGTAGCACACGCATTTTTCTGATAGGAGCATAAATACACACAGACACTTACACGAAAAACCATCCGTAACATTTGGTGACCCCGATTTTCTCTGTGTTAGGTAAAATTGTAGTTGTTTCCCTTGCATTGCTAAATTGAATTTTTTCCCCAGTGTTAGTCTTTGAGATAATTTTTGGGTAGGTCACGCACAAAAGAAATTTCATACATTTTAGGTTTGAGTGATTGTGTTTAGTGTTTAGACCGTTTAACATGTCTCGTTATGTGTTTAGACCGTCTCCAGTTTTACGGTAGTGCTTATTGTACAGTTCTGAGCACTGGGGGCTTAACTTCATTACATTTAGTCAAGTTATGACTAAATATTTTAACATCGAGGGGGGAATCGAGACGAGGGTCGTGGTGTATGTGTGTGTGTGTGTGTGTGTGTGTGTGTGTGTGTGTGTGTGTGTGTGTGTGTGTGTGTGCGTGCGTGTAGAGCGATTCAGACCAAACTACTCGACCGATCTTTATGAAATTTGACATGAAAGTTCCTGGGTATGATATCCCCATACTTTTTTTCATTTTTTGGATAAATGTCTTTGATGACGTCATATCCGGCTTTTCGTGAAAGTTGAGGCGGCACTGTCACGCCCTCATTTTTCAACCAAATTGGTTGAAATTTTGGTCAAGTATTGTTCGACGAACCCCGGACTTCGGTATTGCATTTCAGCGTGGTGGCTTAAAAATTAATTAATGACTTTGGTCATTAAAAATCTGAAAATTGTAAAAAAAATATTTCTTTTATAAAACGATCCAAATTTACGTTCATCTTATTTTCCATCATTTGCTGATTCCAAAAACATATAAATATGTTATATTTGGATTGATTCGTTGATGACACAACCATTTGTCGAGGATAGCGTAGGCACCCGGTCTGCTCCCCGCCTAAAAAAGGCCAGTGCCGTTCCGTCTTCGAGGGACTGCGTGGGTTTCATTTCGGAGTTTTCCTTCTCCTAGACGAGTTTCCTTCCATGGATGATGAGCCTCCTCTACCCTCGTTTTGAATTCAGAGTGGTCTTCTCTTAGGATAGCTGCCTGCCAGGGTTGACGAGCCTATCCTGCCCGGCTATTTGACCCATAGCTGGAGGTTGGTTCGTGGGCACCTGGGCGTTTCCACACACCGGTGGGCCCGCATGCCGCACCTCTAGGGGCCAACCTCCTCCGAGTCCTTGTAGTCTAGCCTGGGGCCTTGCGGTACCCAGTTTACGCCTGTCGCCGCGATGGAGGCACTACATAGGGCTTGTTGTGGAGAGGTTATTGTACTGGCAGGAGAGACTGACGCATTCTGCTCTCTTTTCGCATTGTCCTAAAAAGGACAGACGGTGCTAGCCAGCGGTGAGGGCTGAAAGCGAGAAGTGACAAGCACAAGACACTTCGCCAACACACTAGACACGTCACACAACCGTTTGGCAGGCTTATATTTGGATTAAAAACAAGCACTGAAAATTAAATATATAAAAATTATTATCAAAATTAAATTGTCGAAATCAATTTAAAAACACTTTCATCTTATTCCTTGTCGGTTCCTGATTCCAAAAACATATAGATATGATATGTTTGGATTAAAAACACGCTCAGAAAGTTAAAACGAAGAGAGGTACAGAAAAGCGTGCTATCCTTCTCAGCGCAACTACTACCCCGCTCTTCTTGTCAATTTCACTGCCTTTGCCGTGAGCGGTGGACTGACGATGTTACGAGTATACGGTCTTGCTGCGTTGCATTGCGTTTAGTTTCATTCTGTGAGTTCGACAGCTACTTGACTAAATGTTGTATTTTCGCCTTACGCGACTTGTTTTTCTTCCTGTGGGGTCTTTCAAATTCTTTTTCACTGCTCTTTTCTGTGCTTTACTTAATATTTTTGTAAAAAAATTTTTGCTTTGGAATTGGGAACTATCTTTCGTTTGTAAACCCTTTGCCCTTATTTTAAATTGTGGATTGTTCGCCTTTGATAAAAAATTTTCATTTAAGTTGTTTGGCTGTGCTGACTTTGAAAATTTTTTTAATTTTTTTTTTATTATTTTTATTTTATTTTGTTGACTTTGTAAGTTTAATGTATTTAATTAAAGTGATTTAATTAGTTGTGGTATATTGAGATATACTTTAATTAGTTAAAGTTTTTTACATTTTGATTTGTTATTTGAGACTTAAACTGTTGTAGATTTTGTACTTAGGATATTTTGGGTTTAATTTATTGTGCTGTTTGGAGTGATTGTTTCACTTCATAATTTTTTTTGGAATTTGTTTTTTATTTGCCTCCAACTAAAAAAATGTTTTTGGTCGGTTGGACTTCATTTAGTTAAGTTTTCTAGCGTTGTATTTGGATTGTTTTGATATCATTCCTGGACATTTAGTTGTTTTTTTTAAGTGGCTGGAACTTTGTTATATTTTTTTGAATTCCTTTTACAAATTAAGGTTTGTGTTTATGTTTGTACTTGTATACATATTTTGAAACAAGCTTCATTTGACTTTATTTGACTTGGGTATTTGACTTTGATCAGACTTTCTGGATTTGTGCGTGAGATTTGCGCCAAAGCGTGTTTTGATATGGTTTTGTATTGACTAATCTACTTTGGGCCAGATTTTGTGTGGTACGTGACAGTTTTCAAGTAGATTGTTTGGACTTGCATCATTGTTTGAAACTTTTTCAATTTTTTTTTCTAAACTTGGACATTGTTAGTGTGACTTTGATAGTTCAAAGCTTGCACTATGGAGAACGATGATGATTATGATGTGTTGTTTGACAAGTTTGTTGAACAGGCAGAGACTCTGGGTCTTGCTGCAGAAAAACGTGAGAAATACGTTAAAGAATGTTTTGACCGTTTGGAGAGAAAACGAGAAAAAGATGACAAGCAAAAAGAATTAGATAGACAAAGGGAAGAAAGACAAAAAGAAGCAGATAGACAAAAAGAAAGGGAAGATGTACAAATGGAAGAAAGACGAAGTGAAAAAGAAAGGGAACAAAAAAAATGGAATTAGAACACCAGTTGAAGCAAAGAGAACTTGAGATTAGGCAGGCGGAAATTAATGCTGGGTCGCGTACACCGCAAAATGGTCGGGATTCATACCCTAGTGTTGGTGCTCGCCCTGTTTATCCCAGGCTTCCTACGTTCAGAGAACAACATGATGACATTGATTCATACTTGTTCAGGTTTGAAACACATGCAAAAACTCTGGGCTGGGAAGAATCAAAATGGATCACTTACTTGACAGCACTGTTAGAAGGTAATGCGTTGAACCTGTACCATAGCCTTGCTGCTTCAGATGATCTGACATACGAGTGTCTTAAAGAGAACTTGCTGAAAAAATGTCAGTGTACGTCTGAAACTTTCAGACAAAAACTCAGAAATATTCGACCAAGCGAGAAAGAACCATTCCAGACTTTTGGAATAGAGTTGCAAAGGTTGTTTGACCGTTGGGTTGCGCTATCAGGAATACCAAAAGATATTGATGGTTTGACAAACTTGATTTTGGGAGAACAGTTTCTTGAAAGTGTATCAGCCGACTTGGCAACGTTCATACGTGAAAGAGGTCTGGTTACTCTTGATGAAATGGTCAAAGCTGCCGAAAGTTACCGTTTAGCGAGACCGGGAAAAAACTTATCACGCAAGTCTGGACCTACCATTTTCTCTGCGGGTTCTTGTGTTCAGGGAGAGTATGCTGCCGCTGCTTTCTCACAGGACAATAATCACAGAGGTGGTCAGCAGTCGCGTAGGTTTGGCTCTGGTTTTGCTGGACGTGGTGGTAACCGGAATAACTGGAGTTATGGAAGAGGAACTTCTGATGCTCAGACACATTCACAAGGGGATGCGTATAGTCCTCGTGGAAGTAGACGTAGTCGTGCAGGTGTACGTAGAGGTGGTTCATTCCGACAGAGTGGAGATACTTGTATGTTGTGTTTTGAGAAAGGACATTGGTCAGTACAGTGTCCATGGCGGAACAGTACAAACCCTTGCCTGAGATGTGGTGTTGGGGGTCATGACAAGAGAACTTGTCCGTTTCTGATAGCAAGATCGGGTATTAAAAACAAGCATGAAGAGTCAGGGAATGCGGCTGTTGCAGAGGTCGTTTCTCCAGTTACACAGGTTGTTGGAAGTTTGCATTTGGAACATGGTTGTGTCAACGACAGTGCATGTTCAGTTCTTCGAGACACAGGTTCTACGGTTTGTGGAGTTCGTGGTCGTTTAGTGACTAAAGATCAGTCTGTAGGTGGAACTGTCACCTGTAAAACGTTTGGTGGGGAAGTACTTACGTATCCTCAGGCGAAAGTTGTGGTTGAGTCGCCTTATATTTCGGGAGAGTTGGTTTGTTGTGTCCTGAATGACCCTGTGGCTGATCTGATCATAGGCAACATTCCGGGAATTTCAGAGGCTGCAGAGTGTTCTCCTGTTGTTGAGGTGGTTGAAGCCGTTGCTGATCGTGCGCAGGAAAAGGGAAGAGATCTTCCTCATGAACCGTTGGTTCAGGTACTTGAGGATTTGACAGTTATACGTGAAGAACTCAGTCAGTTAAAGGCAGACGTTAGCAGTTTGAAAGATGGTTTGTCACTAGCTACGAGTGGAGAGTCTAAGTCAGTTGAGACTACTGCTGCTGTAGTCAAGTTTGATCATGGTGGCATTAGCAGAACTTTCTCAGGAATTTTTTGCATGATTTTTTGGCTACTTACGGGCTTAGCATCAGAAAGCACGGATTTCAGTACTTGTGAACTCATGTTCGGTCGCTCACCGATGAGTCATATTACTATGTTGGAAGAGTCGTGGACTCAAGGTAAGAAAACTGATGATGCTGAAGAAAAACCTTACATGTTTGAGCTGGAAAGCATCATGACTGGAAATTGTGAGTTGAAAAGAAAACTCAGCGGAATCTTCCAAGAGAAGGGAGAAGTACTTTGACAGGCATAAAATAGTGTTTGCTACGTATTTGGGATTGTACCAGTGTATCAGAATGATTTTTGGTCTTGTGTTAGCTCTGACAGTTTTTGCTCGCAAGATGCGTATGTTGACGCTTCAAGAAGTTTCCAGCATGAACTTCTTTTATTTTTTTGTGACAGCAAGTCAGATTGGACAGTTATTGAAATGTATGTCACGTTCAGATCACGACCAGTTTGTTCCGTAGTGAAAATTGTATTGCAGTGATTTAGTTACCCTCATTCAGCTGTTATCCTAAAGAAAAAATAACCTCGGTCGGTCATTTTTTCCTGGGAGGAGGGGGTAATGTGACAAATGGATTTGTACATAATTTAGTCTCAAAAGTGTTTAACACATGTGTCCAGATTGGCTTGCCATACTTGTGGTTCACATGAGTGCAGAAATCACCTGTTGAGATGAGGTGACCTATTTTTGTAAAGTATATCTCCATTGGCTGCTATTGACCAATGAGAGAGAAGATTGTTAACAGGAGGAAGCCATTTTGGATTGTGAAAGACAGAGCATTACAGACATTTGGGGAGAGCAGACGTGTCTCTGGGTGTCTCCACGTTTAGTTGTAATGTTGCTCACCAAACATTGAGGTCGAATGCTGTACGACTCGTGTTGTGGAAGAATCATGTGTGATTCTATGCTGTGAATATACAGGTATTTATTGAATTGTATTTTGCTCAGTAATATTGACTTGTGAAATGACTGTGAGAGTCATGTTGTAAATTGGGTTGGAAAGCGTGAGCTGTTGTCAGCCATTGTTGAAAAGAGAATGTTTGTATGTTCTTTTGTAATGAAGTCATTTGTGAATGAGCTGTTGTACATACTGTAACAGCATAAGCTAGTTGACGGATAAATGAATAGTATTGAGAAAGAATGGCAGTATTATTTTGTGGACAAGTTTATCTAAGAATTGAGACTTATGGTAGCATAAACTTTTTACGCAGCACCCCGGTCGGAGTGACGAATGCACCACTCGGCGGCGGGAGAGAAAGAAGAGACGGGCATTCCCTCTTTGGCGCCACGGATCCGTGGATTGTGGGCGCAAGGTTGTATCAGCGCAGGAGTTCTGGAAACCGGTGGAACCCCACCCCATATTCACCACGAGCTGTATTCTATCGTGGGTGATTTGGATCCAGAGTATGTACCCGCTGAATAGTGAGTAGTCATTGTATGTGTGAATTACCACTGAAGAAACATAATCGTCAGAAGGATTGTGTGAGACGAGGACGTCGTCAACTAAGAATTACGTGACATGTGAAATGTGCGTAAAGTGAAACTGTGTTAAACAGGAAACATAATCGTCAGAAGGATTGTGTGAGAGGAGGACTTCGTCGATCGTGAGACAGTTAGTCTCCCACGCGTTTTCAAGCTATTCTTCTTATACATGAATGCAAGTGATTTGTAGACTGCATGAGAGATAACATATTTGTATTTTAATTTTTGTGTTGATGTTACAATATAGGTACGAGGGCAAAGGGCATTAATTGTGTTCAGTCTTTGTGCCTTGTTTGAGTGTTGTGTGTGTGTGAGACGGGAGTTTGTAAACAGAGTAGCACACGCATTTTTCTGATAGGAGCATAAATACACACAGACACTTACACGAAAAACCATCCGTAACATTCACTCAAAGTCCTGTCACATGTACACTCAAGGTCCTGTCACATGTACACTCAAGGTCCTGTCACATGTACACTCCAGGTCCTGTCATTTGTACACTGAAGGTCCTATCACATGTACACTCAAGGTCCTGTCACATGTACGCTCAAGGTCCTGTCACATGTACACTCAGGGTCCTGTCACATGTACACTCAAGGTCCTGTCACGTGTACACTCAAGGTCCTGTAACATGTACACTCAAGGTCCTGTCACATGTACACTCAAGGTCCTGTCACATGTACACTCAAGGTCCTGTCACATGTACACTCAGGGTCCTGTCACATGTACACTCAAGGTCCTGTCACGTGTACACTCAAGGTCCTGTAACATGTACACTCAAGGTCCTGTCACATGTACACTCAAGGTCCTGTCACATGTACACTCAAGGTCCTGTCACATGTACACTCAAGGTCCTGTCACATGTACACTCAAGGTCCTGTCACATGTACACTCAAGGTCCTGTCACATGCACACTCAAGGTCCTGTCACATGTACACTCAATGTCCTGTCACATGTACACTCAAGGTCCTGTCACATGTACACTCAGGGTCCTGTCACATGTACACTCAAGGTCCTGTCACATGTACACTCAAGGTCCTGTCACATGTACACTCAAGGTCCTGTCACATGTACACTCAATGTCCTGTCACATGTACACTCAAGGTCCTGTCACATGTACACTCAGGGTCCTGTCACATGTACACTCAAGGTCCTGTCACATGTACACTCAAGGTCCTGTCACATGTACACACTCTAGGTCCTGTCACATGTACACTCAATGTCCTGTCACATGTACACTCAAGGTCCTGTCACATGTACACTCAATGTCCTGTCACATGTACACTCAAGGTCCTGTCACATGTACACTCAAGGTCCTGTCACATGTACACTCAAGGTCCTGTCACATGTACACTCAAGGTCCTGTCACATGTACACTCAAGGTCCTGTCACATGTACACACTCCAGGTCCTGTCACATGTACACTCAATGTCCTGTCACATGTACACTCCAGGTCCTGTCACATGTACACTCAATGTCCTGTCACATGTACACTCAAGGTCCTGTCACATGTACACTCAAGGTCCTGTCACATGTACACTCAATGTCCTGTCACATGTACACTCAAGGTCCTGTCACATGTACACTCCAGGTCCTGTCACATGTACACTCAAGGTCCTGTCACATGTACACGCCAGGTCCTGTCACATGTACACTCAAGGTCCTGTCACATGTACACTCAAGGTCCTGTCACATGTACACTCAAGGTCCTGTCACGTGCACACTCAAGGTCCTGTCACATGTACACTCAATGTCCTGTCACATGTACACTCAAGGTCCTGTCACATGTACACTCCAGGTCCTGTCACATGTACACTCAAGGTCCTGTCACATGTACACGCCAGGTCCTGTCACATGTAATTCATGCTACCTGTCACATGAACGTCATGCTTCCTGTTACACTTGGTTTATGCTTTGAAACGAAATTATGCCACGTGACGAGGTTTGATCTATCAGAGGAGCAGAGACGTTAACCGTTCTGAGTTTGATCTGAAAACAAGATGGCGAACATGGATTCGATTTTCTTCTACGCAGATTGGCGAACTGTTTGACTTGTACAGAGGTCATGAGGCATTCTGGAACACATATTCAAAGTGGTAAGAAAAAGGACGCAAACATTTGCACCATGACGTAAGTCAAGCTGGCTGGTAGGAGAACCACATTACGACAAATGCCATGGATGTCACTCGTCAAAATCCCACTTTACAAAACAAAACAACATCAACAAAATATCGTCAGGAGATGGGGAAAAAACCACTTGAAACCTAATCCAAGTGTGGCTGGATCTCCAGGAAAGGGGTGATGGGGAACGTGAACCATGGTGTGGCCCTTCCCGCGGGACAGGACGTTGTCCAGCCAGCCTGCGGCCGCCAGATAATGGAAAAGGCTGGACGGAAGGTTAGAGTTGCACCAGTCCCCAGTCCTACAATATCCCCTTGGGGCTGTTCCTGTCACTGCTTTGATGCACTGTTTTTCCCTTCCTCTGTGTGCTGCTTTTGTGTCCAGCGTAGATACCTCCTGCTTCCCCACAGACTCATTTGCCAGGGTGGACCAACACGCAAGTAAAACGAATTGCGGCTTGAAGAAACAGACATTTTGACCACAGCATACATCTATATCTATACACGGCTTGTGGGTCTGTGTGTTCGCTGTGTTCGCGATGCACGGCCAAAGTTCTCAATGGATCGCTTCGCCGGGTAGCCGGCTTCGCCGGGAAGAAGTAGAGCCGAATACCGAATACCGCGCAAAACACTGGAGAAGATAAGGAAGAGTTACTGGGAATGGATGTACAGAAAAACCAAAATCGGTTCAGCGCTGCGCGCTGAGCGCACGTGTTGAAAATTTTCATCGACCAGATTGTGTCCGGGGTCTACCTGAATATGCCCACCAAATTTGAAGCAGATCCATCGAGAACTTTGGCCGTGCATCGCGAACACAGCGAACACACAGACACACACAAGCCGTATATAGATATAGATGTGTGAATAGAGATTTTTTTATTTCTTTCCCGTCTGTCCTCTTGTTTTTGGCTCACGTAAGTGTAGCCTATGCGATCGTAACTTTGTCTGTCTGTGCGTGCGTGCGTATGTGCGTGCGTGCGTGCGTGCGTGTGTATGTCTGTGGTAGAAACTCTAACATTTGAAGACGTCACATTACATTGACGTCACATTATGACGTAAGAGGGTTAGACGTCACGCGAAGGAAGTACTGAAAGTCTCGGTCATTATTATTTTGAGCGGGCCGAGACTGTACATGCAGACAGACAGATCTAGATCTAGTGTCTCGCTTTCTTGCACAGTTTCACCTATGCTCTTTCTGTGTGTGTGTGTGTGTGTGTGTGTGTGTGTGTGTGTGTGTGTGTGTGTGTGTGTGTGTGTGTGTGTGTGTGTGTGTGTGTTACTGTTTGTCGATTTCTTACGTGAGCCTTGATGGCTTCGCCTCTTGTTCTTGAATGAGTGCAAACGTTCCCACGCAGACACAGTTCGGGCGCACCATGTGACAACATTCATAAAGTTTTTTCTTGACGCAATTTACATCACAAGTTTGTTGATCAGCCTGGAACCTATATTTCGGCAGCTTTCGGATGGTTAATTCAAATACGTCAAAAGAGGAACACATATTAAGTAGATTTTACAAAGGACCCAAACAAAACCTGTACGACCCCCCCCCCCCCCCCCCCAAAAAAAAAAAAAAAAAAAAAAAAAAAACGAAAAATATACCCGACCGTGGCGTAACCCGAGATAAATTCATCCTGTTTCAGTGCATCAAAATGTGGAAGTTGTACAAATGGTGGATGTAGTCTTGTAGTCGGTTTTTTTTATATTGATAAGAATAGACATATGGATGAATGACAATTACAAGTTCATGTTCGAGATCCGCAGAGACTAACCACCTGGCAGTTATCCTCAGTTTTGCGTTCACACACACACACACACACACACACACACACACACACACACACACAGACACACACACACACACACACATCTATATATATATATACGACTTGTGTCTGTCTGTCTGTGTGTCTGTGTCTTCGCGATGCACGGCCAAAGTTCTTGATGGATCTGCTTCAAATTTGGTGGGCTTATTCACAGAGACCCCGGACACAACCTGATCGATGAGATATTTCAACACGTGCTCTCAGCGCGCAGCGCTGAACCGAATTTGGTTCCACCTCAGCTACCCGGGCCCCCATACTGACACACCAAAGCCGCTACACCACATCACAACGCCAAAGTTCTCGGTGGATCTTTTTCAAATTTGGACACCGTATTCAGCTACACCCCGGACACAATATCATCGATGAGATATTTCAACACGTGCTCTCAGCGCGCAGCGCTGAACCGATTTTGGTTTTTGTGTTCATTTCACCATTACAAGTAACTCTTCCTTATCTTCTCCAGGTTTTCAGCGTTTACCTCCCTTCCTTCGTATGGTGCACTATAGTATGAGGGGGCAACTTCGGATATTCCCGGCGTTCTGTTACTATTTTTAGAAGGTCACCGCAGTGTCCAGAACGTAAATTGGACCCGTAAATTATCCTCACTGTAAAAGTGCAAAGGTCGAATCAATTTATAGCCACGCGAAAAATACACTGTCATCTATCTCTCTATATATACGGCTTCTCTGTGTTTGTGTGTGTGTGTGTGTGTGTGTCTCTCTCTATGTGGGCAACACCTGTGGATTGTTCAGTTCTGTTTGTGATGTGGTCTGGCGGCTTTTGTGTATTTGTATGTACTGGCCTTCCTTTGAGAAGCCATAACAGATCAAAAGGGCTTAGAGATAAGCTCTAAATTGCTCAATCCTGTTTGAGTGGAGTTCGCCTCCAAAGGTGATTAACACGGTTACATTCGTCGACAAGGATGGGACTCGATATGGTCAGGAATGGCATTATGCCCACTGAATCATTTTCGTGCTGTTCCCATTCCACGAATCTGGGAGGGACCTAAGCTTGGCGGGTCCATTGTTCGGACCCGGCAAAGCCGGCGTACGGCTCTAAGTATTTCATCCCGGCGAAGCCGGCTACCCGGCGAAGCGGGTATTCCTCTAGTATATCTATATATATATACGACTTGTGTCTGTCTGTGTGTCTGTGTGTCTGTGTCTTCGCGATGCACGGCCAAAGTTCTCGATGGATCTGCTTCAAATTTGGTGGGCTTATTCACAGAGACCCCGGACACAACCTGATCGATGAGATATTTCAACACGTGCTCTCAGCGCGCAGCGCTGAACCGATTTTCGTTTTTCACTGCACGTTACTATTTTTAGATCTCCCTTCCTTCGTGCGCCGGCGTCAATCCATATTCCCGTTTGTACGTTACTATATTTAGAAGGTCACTGCACGTTACTATTTTTAGATCTCCCTTCCTTCGTGCGCCGGCGATGCCGGCGTACACCCGGCAAAGCCGGGTCCCCGGCGACGGCCGGGTATTCGGCTCTACTTCTTCCCGGCGAAGCGGGTAATCATCTAGTATATATATATATATATCGATACAAACACAGGAACGCACGCATGTACACACGAAAGCAAGCACACACGCACGCACGCACGTACGCACACACACCCTCTCTCTCTCTCTCTCTCTCTCTCTCTCTCTCTCTCTCAGTGTACCCAGCGCAAAGACCGTGAAGCACATAACCCTACGATCTCCAATGCATCATTTGAACATCATTTTTTCATTATGTTAGCAAGTCAACAATGCTGCGTGCACAGGAAAAACCAGACCACATCTCCCCAAGCGCGGTCGCAGGTGTTGAGTAGAACCGAGTGGTCATTACGCTGTGTCCAGATGAAAATGTATGGGCGGTCAAGCGGAGGGTATAGAGTGGGTGCGACGCTCATTAGCTGGCGACATTTCTAGTTCTGTACTCTCTCTCTCTCTCTCTCTCTCTCTCTCTCTCTCTCTCTCTCTCTCTCTCTCTCTCCTAGTTCATTGGGTTGATGGAGTAATTTTTTTTTTTTTTTTTTTTTTTTTTTTGCTTACCGCCCAGCCGACCACAAAGGGCCATATCAGGGCGGTGCTGCTTTGACATTTAACGTGCGCCACACACAAGACAGAAGTCCCAGCACAGGCTTCATGTCTCACCCAGTCACATTATTCTGACACCGGACCAAGTTAGCAAGTGTACACTACATTGGGGTGTGCACGTTAAAGATCCCACGATTGACAAAAGGGTCTTTCCTGGCAAAATTGTATAGGCATAGATAAAAAATGTCCACCAAAATACCCGTGGGACTTGGAATAATAGGCCGTGAAAAGTAGGATATGCGCCGAAATGGCTGCGATCTGCTGGTCGATGTGAATGCGTGATGTTTTGTGTAAAAAATTCCATCTCACACGGCATAAATAGATCCCTGCGCCTTGAGTCCGAGTCTGGAGATACGCGCGCGATATAAGACTTCATATAACATATGCATAACACCGGACCAACCGCCAGTCCTAGCACTAACCCCATAATGCCAGACGCCAGGCGGAGCAGCAACTAGATTGCCAATTTTAAAGTCTTAGGTATGACCCGGCCGGGGTTCGAACCCACGACCTCCCGATCACGGGGCGGACGCCTTACCACTAGGCCAACCGTGCCGGTTTTGATGGAGTAAGGGTTTTAGGAAAACGAGTAGAGTGTAGTGAGGGTGGTGGCGGAGTAAGGGAGTGGACAGTATATGAGGGAGTGGGGTAAGGGCAATGCCAGACTGTATACGTACATGTGTGCGAGCGCTCGTGTATGCAGAGTTCATGTTCCTGTGTCCGTAAGCGTGTGGTTTCGTCTCCCCTTTTTTTTCTGACCGCACCTGCGCACGCTCCAAAATGAATGTCTTCTTGTTGTATCGATTTTCTGTAGCCCAATTATAACCCTGCTAACACTGACACCAGGGACTCACACACACAAAAAGAGAGATAAGCTTCAGCCAGAAAATTACAGCTCCATTTCCTACTCCCATCTTCCCATAAGATGTACACCAGAGTGGCTACAAACCAATTTGTAGTCCTGGACAAGCGTACGGGGGGTCGTCCCAAAGTTTTGCTTCGCGTGCACCAAGATATAAACCCGGTCGCTGAAGTCTCCAAGAGTGCCTCCCCCTGAGGGTGGTGGCGCTAGCAAGGCGTGAAATCCAAAGCAGCGAGCTACAAACGAGTAATCCCGCGATTGGGTCAAATTTATCGCTATCAAATCATTCCCGTCTGGTGGGCTCTTAAAACACAAACCACTCCCCTATGTCTGAGTAAAAAGAGCCTTAACTAATTTGTTACGCCGTGCCCTTTCAATAAGCTGCAATCGAGCTTCTTGTCAGAGATGAGTTGGAGGGGTGTTCAGTAATAGATCGTTTTCCCAACAGAAACGGCATCGCCAACAGATCATGTGCCAAATCGTGTAGAGACTGTGCCTTGATCTGACGGTAGAGCTTTGCTATTCGGTTGTGCAACTTTCTTTCTATCGTTACTCAACATAATACAGGCCTCGGTAACATCCCGTTCTTGCAAAATTGTGAATATGTTTGAGCGCAGGAAATGTCTGCAATTGACTAAATATGCATTAACCCATATCGTATGTACAGACGGGAAAAAACCCACCGAGAGTCAGCTTCATTCAACACCCGTAAGTCAGTTTCGAAACTGAGCAAGACAAGTGTGTACAATAACCCGACAGATCATTTGCTATTCAAACATTCGAAAAAGGTCGAATACACTACCGCAATATTTAGTCCTTATGTCGGTAATTAAATTTCGTTTGGATCTGAACGACAGCGTATATGTGACAAACATGGTAACAAAAAAGAATAAAAACACCAAGAAACAAGTCGCGTGAAGCGATATAAAGACATTTAGTCAAGATCAACACCACAAACCAATCATCGCCGAGACTACATTCAGATAGTCTCGGCTAACCATACCGAAGACCGAGACGGGTCATCCTCGCCTCCGCGAACCACGCGTCCGTTTAGTACTTACTGAACCTACTTCCTTTCATTCTGAACATATCTTTAGAGTAAACATGACATATCTATATATTTTTGAATTCAGGAGAAGATGAGGAATACAACGCAATCAATTTTAAATCTATTTGCGAAAAATCAATTATAATGACAATTTTAATGAGCAAACTCATTAATATTTAAGCCTCCACGCTGAAATGCAATACCAAAGTCCGGTCATCGTCGAAGATTACTTGACCAAAATTTCAACCAATTTGGTTAAAAAATGAGAGCGTGACAGTGCTGCCTCAACTTTCACAAAAAGCCGGATATGACGTCATCAAAGACATTTATAAAAAAAAAATGAAAAAAACGTCTGGGAATATTATACTCAGGAAATGTCATGTAAAGTTTAATGAAAATCGGTCCGGTAGTTTTCTCTGAATCGCTGTACACACACACACATACACACACCACGACCCTCATCTCGATTCCCCCTCTATCAAGTTAAAACATTTAGTCAAAACTTGACTAAATGTAAAAAAAAGAAACATTTAATGAACACCCCTCCCCCCAAAAAATGAAAATTTGACATCCCTTATTTTTTGTCCGAGTGTTCCTTGCAGGAATATTTCAACATCAATGGCAAATGGAAATGGAACGAAAACACTCCGTTGCATCAAAAATACTCGCCACCTCGGCTGACAAGCCGATAACATTATAGCGACATGCGAATTTGATCAATTCTCCAAACGGAAAGGTTGCGCCAAAAATCCTGAGATTTCCTTGGCATCTTTTAGCCTCCGTCAAATCTCGAATTTGGCTGCCGGACAAGAGCTGTTTTCCGCTCTCTGATTATTATGATTTTTGTTCTCAATGAATGCAAAGAATGGGGACTCCTTTCTTCAAAGGAAACCGAGAAACCAGCAGGGAACTGAAAGACAGTTCCAGAAGAATCAGAAAGATGGCTTTTCGCGAGGTAAACAGAAACAACCAAACAAAACAGGCATACAAACCCGATTCAGACTGCACAGTTCCAGAAGAATCAGGAAGATGGCTTTTCGCGAGGTAAACAGAAACAACCAAACAAAACAGGCATACAAACCCGATTCAAACTGCACACGTTCCAGAAGAATCAGAAAGATGGCTTTTAGCGAGGTAAACAGAAACAACCAAACAAAACAGGCATACAAACCCGATTCAGACTGCACAGTTCCAGAAGAATCAGGAAGATGGCTTTTCGCGAGGTAAACAGAAACAACCAAACAAAACAGGCATACAAACCCAATTCAGACTGCACACGTTCCAAAACCAATACTGAAAATACCACACACAAAAAGGTATAAAAGAATGTTGCTTTCAAAATACCACACACAAAAAGGTATAAAAGAATGTTGCTTTCAAAATACCACACACAAAAAGGTATAAAAGAATGTTGCTTTCAAAATACCACACACACAAAGGTATAAAAGAATGTTGCTTTCAAAATACCATACCAAACAGTGACTGCTATGTATTGTGTTTTGAATCGCATATTCCATGAAAACACTTTTTAATTGTAGAGTCATAAATACAGATACTTTACAAACACAGAAGACGAAAAAAAAGTCAGAGAAAGATAGAAATGTCAGACGTTGTCATGCGATAACTAGCTGTGTACGTGTAAATCCACTTTTTTTCACACATTCTCAGGCGATGTTGGAAAGTCAAACACACACAACCGAAAAATGAACAGAGTACAATATAACACTTTTACGAATAGGAACAAAAGCAGAAAAAGCCACACACACACGTACCAAGATATTTACCTTGATGTAGTTTTTATTCTGTTCAAATATACACTCGATCCACCGTAAATACGCTTTGGAAACCTGACCAAAAACAATGATTTGCATTACCATCTTCACTTAGACAACTTAGCATTACAATTTCATGGACAAAAAAACCCACATGTTATCAATCTATATTTCACAAAATCTTGATTCTTAGAGCATTTCCACAATCGGCAGCTTGTTAACTAGGAAGAACAAGTCGCGTTAAGTGATATTAAAACATTTAATCAATCTGTTTGCATGGAATTAAAGGATTAATATTGAAAACCAGTCATCACCGAGACGACATGCAGGAAGGCTTGGCCAGCCCAAACCCGAAAACCTAGACGGGTGGCGCTTGTCTCCGTGAAGCATGCAAACTTACCGAATAAAGCAATTTTCTACAATTCTGAGCACATTTAAATGATTTTTAAAGTAAACATGACATATCTATATATTTTTGGATTTAAAAAATGATAAGAATTACAATGCAATCATTCTTGAATCTGTTAGTGGAAAATAGATTTAAATTATAACTTTAATTAACTAAGTAAGTTGTTTTTAAGCGTCTGAGCTGAAATGCAATCCCATAGTCCGGATAGACTCAGATAGCTTGACCAAAATTTCAGTCAATTTGGTTGAAAAATGAGGTCACCACAGGGCCGCTGCAACTTTCACTAAAAGCCGGCTATGACGCCATCAGACATTTAACGGGAAAAAATGAGAAACACTTCAGGGGATATCATCTGTAAGAATTCACGTGAGAAGTTTCATACAGATCTGTCTAGTAGTTTTCCTGTGAATTGCTACAAACATACGCACCACAACCCTCGTCTCGATTCCCAGTCTATCTATGTTTTTTTCTCCAAAAAAACCACTTTATTTTGTTAACAGCGTCGTCACCAGGAGAAAACAGAAGAAAAATATGAAGGGCGCACAACCTACTGCAGTCATTCTCTACCATCTCCTTCACACAATCCACTTTTGTGTCATAAAAACCGTTGGTCCACCAAGAATTTGACTGAAGCGAAGACAGAGGATCGAATCATTTGTCCACCTCGGGACTGGAGGAAGAGGCAGCGGGCAGCTTGGCGTGAAAGGTCAGCGGTGTGCACTCAAGCGTAGACAGGTTGACCATGACGGCCGTGGAGGTCTGGCAGAAGCGAGGAACCGTGACCAGTAGCACCTCCTGTCCTCCCGGCCCTGCAAAAAGAAAGAATGACCACAGAGGGGTTAAGAGGGCTGTCACACATGCGACTGAGTCGCGCGATTTACTCCGTCACACAGCCGACTCAGTCGTAGAAAACAGCTACGACAAGTCTGCGACTCAGTCTCATGCGATTCCCTCGTAGCTTTGAGGTTTAGAACATGTTCTATTCCTGCGATCCAGTCGTCGGTCAATCGCAGGGGCAGAGCCAACAGAGCCAATCAGAACGCGTTGCTGCGGCCTTGACGCCGTGACGTAAAATAATGGCGGAGAGTGGCGTACAGCGTCTCTTCGTCGATTCAAAACTTGTTGGAAGAACAGCTTTTTACTCAGATATAAAGGAGACGTTTTAGGCGTGTACAGCGGTCGGAAAACATTAATTGCAGCTGTCTGGGAACTTTATTTCTTGCAAAGGCGTAATGCTGAAAGGAATTTTTCAGAAAGGTAGAGCGACGTTCGAACATTTAGCGTCTGCTCTCGCAAAGCGCGTTTGCCGTGTTCACTATGACACATCACTTCCGCCCCGCTCGCGTGGAGTTATCGTTCGCCAGTCGTTCGTCTATCGTTCATCGTGTGACGGGTCAATGGCCTACGATGTGATGTGTGATCGGCCAAAGACTGAATCGCAAGACTGAATCGCAACGACTGAGTCGCCTGTATGACCGGTTTCGTCGTTTGTGCTCTCCTCTCTGCATTGTACATGTATGACTAAATAGTGTATTACAGGGGCGGACCTAGGGGGGGGTTCCTGGGTGCCCGGAACCCCCCCCCACCCCCCATCCGTTGTTTTTTTACCTTGTTATCTTCCACGAGAGGCCTCCGATTGACCTAAAAAAATAAAATTCCTTCAGCATCTGGGGGGCTTTGCCCCCCAGACCCCCCACCAGGGCTTTGCCCATGGACCCCACCGGGGCCTGAGCGGCCCCTGGACCCCTGCTCCAATTTGGAACCCCCCCCTTATCCACAACTAGGTCCGCCCCTGGTATTATGATGATTCTTCGGTAATGTTGTAAGGCGTGGAGAGTAGAGACTGAACTATTCTGTGGGTTCGCTGAAGAAGCTTCCATCGCTGTTATAACTCATTATAATTGGAGAGTATAATTCTGCATATGCTTACAAAAAAAGTGAAGTTCGGTCTTAATTAGACTTGCAACTGCAATATAATGCAAATTTCAAAGGTCGCGTGCGTCGTTTTCACCGTATGATCCCTGACTTAGCTCCTGCACAGTTTCTGCGAAATACACCGTTGATAAGCTGTCGAGCTAAGTTTCGGGTGAGACCTAAGCCGACCAAACAACAATAACAACTACAGCCACATGGGAAAGAGATGGTTGCAACAACAAAAAACTAAACAAAACAAGTCGCGTAAGGCGAAAATACTACATTTAGTCAAGCTGTCGAACTCACAGAATGAAACTGAACGCAATGCAATTTTTCAGCAAGACCGTATACTCGTAGAATCGTCAGTCCACCGCTCGTGGCAAAGGCAGTGAAATTGACAAGAAGAGCGGGGTAGTAGTTGCGCTGAGAAGGATAGCACGCTTTTCTGTACCTATCTTCGTTTTAACTTTCTGAGCGTGTTTTTAATCCAAACATATCATATCTATATGTTTTTGGAATCAGGAACCGACAAGGAATAAGATGAAAGTGTTTTTAAATTGATTTCGAAAATTTAATTTTGATCATAATTTTTATATTTTTAATTTTCAGAGCTTGTTTTTAATCCAAATATAACATATTTATTTGTTTTTGGAATCAGAAAATGATGAAGAATAAGATGAATGTAAATTTGGATCGTTTTATAAAAAAAAATTTTTTTTTTTTTACAATTTTCAGATTTTTAATGACCAAAGTCATTAATTAATTATTAAGCCACCAAGCTGAAATGCAATACCGAAGTCCGGCCTTCATCGAAGATTGCTTGGCCAAAATTTCAATCAATTTGATTGAAAAATGAGGGTGTGACAGTGCCGCCTCAACTTTTACAAAAAGCCGGATATGACGTCATCAAAGGTATTTATCGAAAAAAAGAAAAAAACGTCCGGGGATATCATTCACAGGAACTCTCATGTAAAATTTCATAAAGATCGGTCCAGTAGTTTGGTCTGAATCGCTCTACACACACACACACACACACACGCACAGACAGACAGACACACACATACACCACGACCCTCGTCTCGATTCCCCCTCTATGTTAAAACATTTAGTCAAAACTTGACTAAATGTAAAAAGCAACTCTAATTTCAGTAAAACCATCTCAACGCGGGGGGGAAAACAGTCTACACTCAGCCAAAAAAATGTGCGCAACCCATCGTAATTACCAATGCGGTGCAGATTTAAGTATCCTAAATTTAAAAAAGAGAGAGAGAGAGATAGAGAGAGAGAGAGAGAGAGAGAGAGAGAGAGAGAGAGAGAGAGAGAGAGAGAGAGAGAGAGAGAGAGAGAGAGAGAGGGGGGGGAGAGAGAGCAAAAAGAGCAACAATAAAGAAAGAAAAACATGGAAGATGAAAACTGTCCAGTCGAAACCAAAAGCAAAACATTTAATATCCCTGGCGAGGGCTTCGCGCATTCCAGTCTTTTGTGGCTACAGCTTGGTTCCCAGTCACTCGGGGGACCCCTGATTTTACTCCGGTCATATTTTGACAAATATTGCCTCAACATCAACATAATTCCTTTACAAGCTATTTAAAGTTTTTTGAGTGCTATATACATACAAGAATCACATATGCAAAATATAGAAAAATATTGTGGGGGAAAATCGTATTTTTTTGCATGTTTAGTATTATGTGCGTACATGATTTTTCCAAAATGGTCAAGCACTACAGAAAACGAATTGTGGGCTGTTACTGAGGCCGTGGTGTCTCATAAAGCTTCACATTAAAGGCGTTTTTGATAGTGGAAAAGGCAAAGTAGGAAATAGTTAGCTGCAACTCTTGTAAAGTCAGATTGTTTCCGTGCAAAACCAAAAAGACTAGTCACATTTTATACGAAAATTATCCGATTCGCCCATGCTATGCCACCGTGTGCAAATATAAAATAATACAAGGCATTTTTTCTTACTTACATATGTTTCCCCAAAGCAGAGTGAGCAGCTTCAAGAAAATGAGTGTTTTGAAAACATCGTTTTAGGCAAAGTCGCTTCATACCCCCCTAAATATGAAAGAGGCGATCAAATACTAAACTGAGGGTATGACACCCGACAGTTTGTTTATTTCATATGACGACGATACATAAGATAACAAAATACTGTCACTTGTTGATTCGTCTTTACACTGTTATTGTTAGGGGTTTAAGCCATTCCTTTTTTTGCAATTCAGTAGAAAACGTCACCACAGCTGATCGACGTCGTCCTCCTCGTCGTCACAGGGCTATGCAGACAAGAGCGTTTCGACGTCAAAACAACGCTGGCTTTGTGGTATCTTCGTCCAACGTAGTCCACGTAGCTTGCGATCAGCTGGTTGTATGTCACCCACCTTCCCCGTGCCAAACGGTGCAAAAGAAAACCGCCGTTGATGACGTAGTGTACGTCGTGGACGTTTTCCTCTTCATGTTTGGCGAGAAACCAAATGTGGGCAGCCAGAATGTGCTTTCTGGCTTCTCGTGGCAGATCTAAAGGCTCAAACAAAGATGTTGGAATGTTAGAGAGCTCAGTCATGTTCAAAGGCTGATGGCAGCAGCTCTGGAGTGGCCTCTAAAATCCTGACTAGTCGCTGGAACATTGTTGGGTCAACATTTATGGCCTCGCCTTGAGAGGACACCACAGACTCAAAGGCTAGGGTGACAGCCTGATCACTCTTCTTGAGTGTGAACGGTCGGCAAGCGAAGACCCTACTAACCATGTCTTGAATGACGATTTGTCCCAGTAGTTTTAGTGTGTCCACATTAACAGATTCGTTTGCGACTTTTCCGCTGAAGAGAGTTTTCCGTCTCCGCTAAATGAATTCCTCCTCTGGAAAAACTCCAGAATTTTCTTAATGTCCGCGTGTTCCCTTTTCTGTCTTGACTTGCTTGAATCCTTATGCTGGTCACTTGTAATGAAAGGCACACCTGTCTCACGCTGCATGCCAAGTATTCACACCAGTCTTTCACTTTCACCCATGCCTGTTCCCCTCGTCAAACCTCAATTTGTCTTTAAGCTGCGCATCAGAAGCTGTTCAATAACGAGGTCTGAGGACAGTCCTGCCCAGTATCGATCGCTGCGCCGGATGTTGTGGTGGCCTTTCATGAGCTGCTGATATACAGCAGGTTGTATTCTTTGTAGCTCAGACATGTGCTGAAGATACTGCCAAGCACATTTCAAGTAGTTGGTGTGTCCAGACGCAGCAAAGTGTGGCAACATTTTCAGGACACTCTGTACATGCAGACTTCTTCTTCTTCTTGGCGTTCGCAGAGGTTACACGATCAGTCCAGCACTGGTGATAAATGTTGTCGTTTTCTCCAACTCCTGTCGACTGCCGTATAGTTTGGTCTGCAAGGGAGTTGCCAGCTGGTGACGGCCACACTTCTTTTCGTTACTCATCTAGTAAGGGACATCGCTGTAAGATGTGTTCCGCTGTTTGGTCTTCTTGACCGCAGGCACAGGTTGGTAATGGCGCCAGCTTGAACTTTCGGTTCATGTGAGCATTGAGCCTGTTGTGGCCAGTACGCAGCCTGATGAGGTTGACTTGCAGCTCTCTGGACATTGTGTGGTAGTCATCTCTGTTTGTCCTTGGCCTCATCAATGCCTTGATGATTGTCTTCTGCTCACTAAAGCTGACACTGTTTTCAGGTTGGTCTTCCACGGCTCCTTCTTTCGCCAGCTCATCTGCCCTTTCATTTCCTGGTATCCCACAGTGTGCTGGTATCCACTGGAGGACAACTCTTCTGGTTTGTCTGACCATCTGTAATGCTTTGGCCAGTGGTGGGTGTTTGTCGTTCTCTAGGGCCTGAAGGACTGAAAGGGCGTCGTACATGCAGACGAAAGTTGCCTGTTCTCTCATCTTTGATGGACTGACAGAGAATGTCTACCATCATGTCAAGGTTCTGTAGCCACAGTTGACTGGTTCTGCATATTGACAACTTCTCTTTGTGTGCAAGTAGCTGATGTTTGATGTCTGAAAGAATATTCACGAATTCCTCCTCAGACGGAACACTATGATTTAATGTACCGTAAACTACCTTGTATATACCCAGTATCGAGTAAACGCACACCCCCTAGCCTGCTTTTGGTCAAATTTTGTGCACAGTGTACAGTACCTAGTAAACGCCCACCTCCCAGTTTCGATCAGTAGAGTAGACAAGGAAAAGGAAAAATATAAATGTCCATCATCGGAAATGTTTTGGGGAGTGGACAGAAAACGGGTTCTAGAGTTGTTACAGAATCGCTATACATTTTTGACTGGGAGGTAAAAGAAGAAACAAAAGCTTCATCTTGGGCGAAAAGTGATGTCTGAAGAGGTTGATTTACGTGTTCTTTGATTTCTTGAGTAAGAACGGGTAGAGGGCCGCGTCGTCAAAGATATTTTGAAGTTATGAACTTGTTAAACAGACACTAAAGCAATAAGATTATCTTCGTGGTTTGCTTGCAGAATTCCCTGTGTGAGTGTGCGTGTGTTTGTGTCTGTGTGTGTGTGTGTGAGAGAGAGAGAGAGAGAGAGAGAGAGAGAGAGAGAGAGAGAGAGAGTTTTGTGCAATAACGCATCCTTTGAACACTTCTATGCCAAATGACCAAATTATCGTTATTCTAGCTAAGGAACCGCTCCTGCAAAGGGTATAGTACCTAGGAAACGCCCACCCTCAACTTTTGGGCGAAATTGGTGCATAGGAGAGGGGGGAGGGGGGGCGCATACAAGGTAGTTTACGGTAATTGCGAATGAGCTTTGCCGCAGCCTTTAATAATCGGGTCTCGGGATCTGCGGATTTAGGTTGTTTGTAAAATTGGCGAAGAATTTCGCTGCCTGTTTTTTTTTTAAAAGAAACATTCGGCGTTCCTTTCTTCTCTGACAAAAACAATTTTAACGCCATAGTAGTCTTCCAATTGATTCTTCGTGTATTTAGAACCATATTCCTGGTCTTTATCAAAACCGAGTCAGCTTTCAATGAGCTGCAAGAGATCAGGCACTGTGACCTGCTCAATGTCGGCTTTGTCCAAGTACTCAATCTAGACAAAACAGCACTTATATCAAGTGAAGGAGTATATTCAAGAAGTGTTTAAACCATCTCATACAACATTACTTTACTTATTTTGAAAACTAGTAACTGAGAAGAAATACAGTTTTGCCATAGGTCGGCTTCCATACAAATGTTGTTTTCGGAATAATGATAAAAGCCTTAAATTACAGTTTAATGTCATCCATTTGTATAGCATTAAGATGAACAATCAATACCCATCTCAGAAGTATACACATTCAGTAACTCTGCTTCAGTTAGTTGTTTAAACAGACAGTTTTTTTGCAAAAATGAACCAGCAGCAGACGACGGTTTCGCGCCAGCGCGCGTAGTGCGGCGGTACAGTAACCTTGACCTAGATGTGTCAGATCGCCTTGTGTCGGCTATGGTCGGCGAAGTTGGTCACAATTTTTCAAAATGCAAATTTTATTTTCTTTGATTTAATTTTAGTACTTGTTTCCCCCATTATATAACTCTATATTCCTGATATGTGTAAACAACATATAACAATCTATTAAATTATTACATTAAACATTGAAAAGGTATTATGTTGAGGTTAAAACTAAATATGACCGGAGTATTTGGCAGGCGACACAAAATGAGGAAATACGACGAGAGTGCGTGAAAATATTGGGAGGTAACATGAGTACGCTCTCATTCCAACAGGGCTGCTGGCCGGGGAGAAATACTAATGATGAGGTTGCGAGCATGTTTCAAAGCCGAACAAACACGACTCGAAGCTTCAGTGTGAAACTTTCGCTGTTACAATTTTTGTTTATTCTCTCTCTCTCGGTCTCTCTCAGTATCTCATCATCCCTCGGTAATAGAGTTTTCGAGTTCGAGTTCTCTCTTTCAGTTCTCTCTCTCCTGGGTCGATGGCCTATCGTGTATGACACCCCTGTGTGAAGGAAATCACGAATAACATTGACAGGCAAAGTTGATAGTGATAGCCTCCACGCTTTGAGAGCGCTAACGAGAGATAGTAGCGTGACGTAGAGAATCGTCGCGATATACCCTTCGTGGTTGAAAACGACGTTAAACACCAAATAAAGAAAGAAAGAAAGAAAGACGTGGAGAAGTGTATGGCACGTAATGTGAATTCAGCTCACTCACCGAGAGAGTTGACTTTGTAAATCGCAACGAAGTTATCGTTGCACTTAACCACTGTCCAGCGACAGGGAGGGGTTGTCACGGGAATCGACCGGGAGAAAGGAAGCCCGAGTAAAGCACTTAACAGGTAAATGGAATAAGCATTTGAATATCGTTAATGTTTATCGCATAAGTCGAATCGACTAACACTGTAACTTTAAACATAGCAGACAGATATCTAAGACAAGATGTCCGCTATTTATGTTGTGCAGTGCGTCGTGTAACCGGTGTAAAGGACGATAGTGACCAGATGACAGAATGATGGATCTGAGAAGTCGCCGGAATATCAACCCTTTAGACTCGCATAGCTGAGATTCGACGGGATTTCTAGAAGCTAGTGCACGGTTATTTTTGTCCGTAGAGTTGGACCATAGTGGTCACAGGGCGGTAGAAACTGAGTAGACCGAGGTCACCAGTAGCAGGAATTAGTAGTAAAATACATTTCCTAGTGAACAGCAATAGAAGCTGTGTAATTCTGCGTATGACCAGAATTAAAATATGTCTACAATATCTTAACTTACTTAAGAGATAAGGAATATTTTAGTAGACAGAGCAGACGGTGTTTTAAGTCTGCCGTAGTAGAAACTATAACTGATTATTGTTGACTACACACGAGCCGTGAGTAGATACCTGTAAACTAGATATCGATGTGCCTGTGAGTACACGGACTGGTTGTGTAGTTTTATACCTAAGTAAAGGGTAGATAGTTTTGTCATTGCAATTTTGTACGAGATTGTCATCTCGAGTGTTTTTTGCCTACCAAAACTGTGAGTACTGGATTTTTGAGTACCTAACATTTATGTTCATGATTGTGTGTATTTGTGTGTATGTTGTCATAGCTGATTAATACAGTGGAGGGAACCTAAATTCGGAGTTGTGTTTGGTTTCTGTATGACAGCATATTAGCTCATTTGCATTCATTCACACCCTGTCGCTTTCTCTTACACACACACACACACACACACACACACACACACACACACACACACACACACACACACACACACACACACACACACACACACACACACACACACACACACACACTCACACAAACACACATACTCCCCATCTACCATCTGTCATAAAATGTAAGTATGCGTCAGTAAATAACATGTGATCCTTTTTTGATTGACCGATTGCCGATTGACAATAATAAGGAGGCTCTGCTAAAAAGACGACAACGCTTTCAGAGATTTGAAGGTTGGTTTGGGCGCTTCACCGACATCTTGGCTAGTGTTACATTATCCCAAATCGTCACTAAGAGAGACGATTCATTCTGGCGGGTTTGGCAGCAAGTAACGCGCAAATCAAGATCCGAACTAAAAATAAGATTTTACCTGCGTCATCGTTAAGGTGCTGAAGATATTCAAAACACAAGGTGAACTTCTACTTTTCAAAGCAAGAACTCAGCGATCGCTCTAGGGAATAATATGCTACTGCAAAATTAAATCTCAGTGAACCAAATTAACTCTCTCGCTGTCGAAAGTAAAACTATGTAGCAACTTCCCTTGAATGTAAATTAAGGTTCGCGGAAGCTTTCGAATTCATACGGCAAAATCATGCTTTTGATCCCAGTTTTGCTGTAGTTACAGTTAGAAACAGAGAACAGGACTGCGTTGTTTTTTTAGATTCTGATTGCTTTGAAACAATTGCGTGCACTGATTTTTTAACGAACAAAATGCGTTAATAGTTTGTTCACGCCTCCAGGGGTGCTTGTCACCTTTCATCTCTCCGATCCTTCTTTTTATATTTAGTCAAGTATTGACTAAATATTTTAACATCGAGGGGGAATCGAAACGAGGGTCGTGGTGTATGTGCGTGTGTGTGTGCGTGCGTGCGTGTGTGTGTGTGTGTAGAGCGATTCAGACTAAACTACTGGACCGATCTTTATGAAATTTGACATGAGAGTTCCTGGGTATGAAATCCCCGAACGTTTTTTTTCATTTTTTTGATAAATGTCTTTGATGACGTCATATCCGGCTTTTCGTGAAAGTTGAGGCGGCACTGTCACGCCCTCATTTTTCAACCAAATTGGTTGAAATTTTGGTCAAGTAATCTTCGACGAAGCCCGGGGTTCGGTATTGCATTTCAGCTAGGTGGCTTAAAAATTAATTAATGACTTTGGTCATTAAAAATCTGAAAATTGTAAAAAAAAAAATAAAAATTTATAAAACGATCCAAATTTACGTTTATCTTATTCTCCATCATTTGCTGATTCCAAAAACATATAAATATGTTATATTCGGATTAAAAACAAGCTCTGAAAATTAAATATATAAAAATTATTATCAAAATTAAATTGTCCAAATCAATTTAAAAACACTTTCATCTTATTCCTTGTCGGTTCCTGATTCCAAAAACATATAGATATGATATGTTTGGATTAAAAACACGCTCAGAAAGTTAAAACAAAGAGAGGTACAGAAAAGCGTGCTATCCTTCTTAGCGCAACTACTACCCCGCTCTTCTTGTCAATTTCACTGCCTTTGCCATGAGCGGTGGCCTGACGATGCTACGAGTAAAATGGCATTGCGTTTCATTCTGTGAGTTCGACAGCTACTTGACTAAATATTGTATTTTCGCCTTACGCGACTTGTTTTTTTTAAACTGTGTTTTAAATCTGTTACTATTTATTCATTTATTCCTTACGAAGCATCCTTGGCATCCATCACGAGTGGAGTTATCCACTCAGCTTGTCTCTCGATTTTTCGCTTTACTTGTTTAGCGTGATAATTGTCCAAGCGTCTGTCTCTCCGTCTCTGTCTCTCTCTCGTTTTGACTAATAAGAGGGAGAGAAAATCTCTCAAATGTTAGGCGGTATTTTTGTAATAAATGCTTTTATATGTTTTGTCTTGTTTTGTTATGTTCTTAGCAGAGGATTCATACACAACAGGACTCCAAGTGTCTTCAAATAGCCAGCTCCTTTTACGTCGGATGTCATTCCCAGCTTCCGTTTCTGATTACGAAGCGCACATTTACACGATGCGGGGCACAAAAACTGGCGTAACACGTCCCCGGTGTGAAGATAAATACTGCTATTCACGACTTTCCGGCCTTGAGTGAAAAGTAGACACAGGTCCAATCAATGCATCTAATTACACATCCCCTTAGAGCGGCCTTCAGGTTTTGCAGTTCCAGCCATATTCAGTCGAAACAGATTTAAATCTGATTTGACTATAGCGGCACAGTATTGCGAGACAAGGCGGTGGTTAGTGGAGGAACAAGCGCATACTTGCTATCCGCGCCCATGTAACATTTTCCCTTTTGAATCCACGCACAGTACTTTTGAGAGGATTTGAGAGGATTTGAGAGGATTTGCAGTCGTTTGTATCTTAAGCCTGAGGCAGGAGTGGTCCGACTGGACGAAGATTTCTGTTGTGCATCCTACGTGTCATTTATCGTCATCGTGTGCGCGCGAAAAGAACTTGGTTGTTCTTACTGGCGCATATCCATTATCGGTACACTAACAAACACGTGTAAAGAAAAAAAAAATTCAAGATTGTCCTTTACAATTTCTAATGCCAGCCCTCCTGCAGCTTTTGCGACTCATCTGATGCAGAATTGTTTTAAGTGGCTATGGTGGGTTTTGGTTTTTTTAACGCGTGAAAAATGTGACCGTTGGGAAATACGAGTGGCGACGGAGAACGGAAGAGCTGAAGACGAAGATAATGGCAGCCTACTCAGGTCCACCAAGGGTCAGACACAACAACAAAATCGTCAATATACACTTTCTTGCCATTTCCTCCCCTAAACCTCACGTTCCATTCCCGATAAAAAAAAAAAGCCTGTACTGTAGTCAAAGGACATTACAGACCAGTCAATTCGCAGCATCTCTTCGGGGAGGGATTATCCGCAGACCTGTCAATTCTGCTTCCTCTGGCGAAACCTTTTGGGAAAATGTGATTTTCTGCTATACAGCTACACGTGAGTACAAAAATGCCATTGTGATTTTTGTATAATTTACATACCGCAGTACCTGAAGAATACAAAATAAAAGGTCACTGTAGTTTTCGTTAGTGTAACATTTTAGGTGTTACACAAAGTAAAAAGAATTGTACGTACCAAGAAGAGGCTCTGTGGACACATACCAGTTTTGGGAAACCAGATACAAGGCGAATGTAGTTCAGCGGTAGATGTTGCAGTAAAAAAAATTTTAAAAATAAAAAGAAGAAATACAAGGACTAGACAGTTCAAATCCCGTATCAAGTGTCAAAATTGCTATCAACCGCAAAAAGTCTTTACCACGCGTTTCTTGTGACCTACGTGGTGCTAGATTCGCCTCCGTCGCCTTCTGGTATACTATTAGATTCGCAACTTGATAAATATAAAAAAAAGATTTGTTGTTTAAACAGAGAGAGAGAGAGAGAGAGAGAGAGAGAGAGAGAGAGAGAGAGAGAGAGAGAGGGAGAGGGAGAGGGAGAGACAGACAGAGAGACAGAGAGAGACAGAGAGAGACAGAGAGAGAGACAGACAGACAGACAGACAGACAGACAGACAGAATGGCCAATGAGCTTTACTGGCTATTGCAGAATCATCGATGTCGACGCCTGCATCCATAAATATTCATACAGTCACAATCTTCTTTTTCAATGTTGCTCGCTTTCTCCCTCAAAATCACAGCGACTTGTTTCTTCGTAGACGCGGGTACAGCCGCAAAAATACAGAGCGCAGCAGCCACCATTATTATAAGCAGATGATCTCTTTTTTAGGAAGACAAAAAGCCTGTAGTGACAAGACCCAGTATTACCCCAGATGCGCCCACAGAGACAAGATCCGTTTAACGGCACAAATTTAGCGCCGATTGATATTAAACGAATCTTTAGTAATGGGAGTGCAGGGCAAACGACAGCCTGGGAGAGCTTCTATTCAAATGCATGGTAATCGTGTGCGCAAAAAAAGGCAAACGCGTGCTATTTCAGTGCCCACTGACACACAGAGCAGCAAGCGGTTTGCAGATTATCATTGAAACCTTTGGGCGGTGGGAGGGAGGTGGACAGTGACGCATGTTCTGACGCATTTCACTCCCCCCCCCCCCCCCCCTTCCCCGTTATCTTTTTCACATTGTTCTTATCTCCAAGGTACAGACCGGGGACCTTTTGTTTCTCTCTCTCGCTCCCTGTGCCCCTCTCTCTCTCTCTCCCTCTTCTCAATTGTGCCCGTCCTCTCTCTCTTTCTCCCTTTCACTCTCTCTCTCTCTCTCTCTCTCTCTCTTTTCTCTCTCTCTCTTTTCTCTCTCTCTCTCTTTTCGGGCGGGTGTAACTTGAGACGGCCACGAGTAGTGCTTGAACGAAATTCGACAAGCGTAAGCACAGATAGCCTGAAGGAAATGTGTTTCTCAAACACAAAAGAAAGAAAGAAAGAAAAGAATGAAAGAAGAAAAAGAACAGGAGAGTGATGGACTGAACATACGTAGGACACAGGAGAAGTGGGTGGAGGGGAGGGGAGCGGGGGCGGGAGAGGAGTTTTATGAGGGGACATTTCACAATTTTGCTCAAAACTGTTCTTCCCTTGCCGATGGCAGAAAATCCTCCGCACTTGCACCGAGTTCTGAGTGTCATGTTAAACCACTGGTTGTTCACATCACGTTTACCCGGATATACAACATAACTGTTACACACTCTCACACACACACACACACACACACACACACACACACACACACACACACACACACAGAAATGAAAAAGAAAAAAAAGAAAGAAAAGGACTGTGGAGCCGTAACCTATGACACAACACCGTTTCAAATAAAAGAAATCAATCGACCCAGAAGTACCAGAGATCTATTATAAGCCTAGTGTGGACAAACAGACAGACACAGTGAAACCTATACACCACCGTATATTTGCAGATGGTGTAATAAACTATCGCTCGATCAATGCGCGTCTTTCTGTCTACATGTTTCAAACTAAGCGAGCAAATCAAAACTGTTTCACCTCATGCGCATGCTGTCTTTTCTCTTTCTCTGACAACCGAAATGCTTGCCTGCACTGATCGCTCTTCCATTTAACACAGTCAGAATGAGATTGTTGACAACATTTGTGATAGAAATATCGGTAATTGTAGCCCGAAATAACACTGTCGGTCGGTTCCGGTGTGAAGCTGACGCGTGTTTAGTTGAAAAGTTCCCGGCCTTGAGCATACAATTCATATTTGTCCTGAAACGTGTTTTTGTGTGTGTGGAAGAAATGAATATAGTGCTAAGATAAGAACTCTATCTCTTTTCCCCTCTTTTTGTCCCCCTCCCCACCACCTCTCTCTCTCTCTCTCTCTCTCTCTCTCTCTCTCTCTCTCTCTCTCTCTCTCTCTCTCTCTCTCTCTCACACACACACACCAGCCAACCCGTGTATAATTTGTCCTTCCGGAGCTTCCCCACTCTCCAAACCCCGGCCACGTCCCATAATGCTGTTCAAAGCCACTTTTGTATTTTATTAACATCGATCATAGTTTAACTCTCGTTTTCCTTTCAACACTTCCTCCCACTCTCCTCTCTCTCTCATTCTCTCTTCACCAGCAAACCTTGCCCCCACACCCACCACCACCACCACTCAGCCTAATACTCAGCAACTCACATCCCATACATCACCTACTTTTTTGATCCCTAACAATTTCCGAACACAAGCCCACAAATCAACACAAGCCACTCATTTCAGCCAGAAATGGCAAGTCCCAAAGAACGGCCGTTCTTTTCACGGACAACACAACACAACACAACACAACACAAATCAAACGGCACCGCAGACGCCGCGGGCGGCAAAGGAAAGTAATAAATGATTAGCAGTAATAGCCGCCACACACAGAGACAGGCGTCGTCATCATCATCACTCTCAACATTTCATTCTGCGACCGTTGTGTGCACACGTAGAAAGCCCTAGCCTGGGGGTGCACATTTTTCACATCAAACGGTTGGACTTCTAGGCTGCACTATCGAACAGTCCTTGATAACCTTCTCTTCTTTTTTTTTATTTTTTTTTTACATTTGTCAATTTTGACAAAATGGTTTCAAAAAGAATGGGATTGGGATTGGGAGGAGAGGGTGCATGTGGGCGTATGAGTGTGCGTGCGTGAAGAGCAATTACTAAAAACGACTGGACATATATTTATGAAACTTTACATATCATGGGAATTCTTCCAGATGATTTGCCAACACTGTTGTTGTTTTTGTTGTTGTTTTTTTTACTTATGTATTCATTTGAGTCAGCAGTGTCTCAGTGGAAGGGTTTCGGCCCATCAGGACTTTGTAGTTTCAGCGTTTTTAATTGGTACCATGGTTTTTTTCAGGTTAATATTCGGGGTACCTGGCGGTCACGTGACTCATATAACAGAAACCTTTAATCCGAAAAGTATGTAAGATAGCCAAGTTGAGTGCCTTAAATGGCATAGCAATAAGAAAAAGAACAACAGAGAGAAGAAATAAATCACAGGAAGGCCCGTAGATTACTGTACACAAGGTTCCACGGTCTTTCACTATGCTCGCACATATTTATGAAGATTGCACTAAACTTAGTCATTGTAAGCAAAGCCAAGACAATCAACTCGCCAAGAAAAAGTGAAGGTGTAGGTGTACACGCTAGAACAAACTGGTGAGAGACACACAGAGAGACAGACAAACAATCTCCATTGTAGTTCAATCAAGATGGGTTTAGAATGTAACAGATTCTGTGATTTGTCAGATTATGGGTGTTCAATTCGGATGAACACAGGAAATCTGCTCAATGAACACCTGCTGGCGAGGCGCATTGATACACACTCAACCTGTCTCTGTTAGTGGTGAGGGTCAATTCTAAGTAGTAGTTGCTTCGCTCAGTTGGGCTTCAAAGAGGCTTGAGTCGGGCATCAAACGACCATGATGACCTCGAAGTTTTACATGAAAGCCTATCAATGTGTAATTGACGTTTACAAGCTTTTTGCTCGTATCGACCAGGGTATGAAGCAATATACACCCATCTTTAGAGACAGGCAAATATCACAACAACCAAAAACAAGAGTGAGGATGACAAAAACTGCAAATATATGCAAACAAGCGCTAAATAGAACCCACCCAAAAGACAGAAAAAAAATACTTCTCTTTACATTTTAGCTCGCCTAACAGAGAAACCGACCACAAGGCCAGACCTCTTTGACAAAACATGCAACCGCTGACAAGTCAAGCTCTCTTCAAGACACGCTGCACTTATAGGATTCTTCACAAGACATTTTAATTACTCAGGGGAGTGAGATGGAGCATACTGAGCCGTGGCACAAAGAGATACTCAAAGCCCCTTTTGTCTGATGTGTATGAGATAATTAGTAACCTTATAGGGGTTCTTAGGCTGACGCTTTCAACGGCGAAACCTGTCAGGAACTTCGATTTCCCCCCCCCCCCCCCCCCCTTTTCAGAAAGTTAAAAACCTTTCACAGCATTTGTGCTGTGTCTTTCTCTCTCTCTACATATCCTTTTTGGGAACAGCAAAAATGTGTAGGTTTGTAGCATTGATGCTGACAAAACAAAAATATGTCTGTGAATGCATTCCTTATTTTTTTTATTAAAAAGAGTATAAAAGCAAAACAACAAAAACATGTAATTTGCTTGTATTTTCAGGTCTTCACAAATAAGAACAGAAATGCATTGCTGCTAAAGTTGATGTATCCCGAAAGCATGAAATTAAGAAACCATGAAATTTAAACCAGAGCAGGTTTCACAGTAACGGCTGATCTCACATTTTCACAAAAATATCAAACTTTAAGATAGAATCGCTTCAATTACTTTTTTCATTAGAACTATCATTAAAGAACACAAAGAAGTGACTTAAGAGATAGCAAATGCTTGGTTGATGATATTTGGTGGTACATTGTACCTACCCTGTGAGATCCCTCTGACATAGCTGCCAACTTTTCTGAGATAAAAATAGGGAGGAATGAGCCGAAAATTTGTTGAAAAAAAGGATGCAAAATGGTGCAATCTGGTGCATTCTGAGGATTATAATTGCCAGTTTCTGGCAGCAAATTTTGTCACAAAAAAGGAAGAATGAGCTGGAGAGAGAGTAGATGTAGTGACTTACCAATGCACGTCAAGCTTCCTTCTACAGTATTTCATACTACTTGACAGTCACATCTTCCAATGGTGTGGGGGAAGATATCTTTTGCTATCACAGTTCACAACAGCACCAAAATTATAGTTCATGTTAGTTACTTCCTTGAGTTTATTTCACAATCCAAAAGTCACAACACACTACACCTTCCAGGGGTATGAAGGAGATTGCTGTTGCCATCACAGTTCACAACAGCATAATTTTACAAGAACTTTCGGGCTGACTTTCGGCCGCTGGACCGTTGTTTTGTTCATTTTGTGGTCGTCTGCTGCTGCTTCTTCTTCTGCTTCTCATCCACATTCGATTGAAGCGCATGCGCTAGCCACAAATCTCGCCTATTCTCGTTTAGTTTCACAGCGTTTGTGTGACGAAGCCTCGCGCTGAACGAGATTTCAGAATGAAACTACGCCGAGTACAGGCGCTTGAAAATACACTCCAGTCATTATATAACTATACTCGAAAAAAATTTTAATCGTGAAACTTTTGCACTATTCGGGAAAATCCAGGACTGGACATAAAATCGGGAATTTCACGGTTTTGTAGGGAGGGTTGGCAGCTATGCTCTGATGAGAGGACACACAGAGAAAAGGGCAACTTCTTTTAATAATAATAATAATATGGGAGATTTATAGAGCGCTTGACGTTCTCTAAGCGCTTTACAATGAATTGGTGAGAGGTCAAGGCAGGTGAAGTAGCCCGCACGTTGAACATCTCTCATGCTGGGTATTTTCGTGTTTCTATAACCCACCGAACTCTGACATGGATTACAGGATCTTTTCCGTGCGCACTTGGTCTTGTGCTTGCGTGTACACACGAAGGGGATTAAGTCACTAGCAGGTCTGCACTTAAGTTGACCTGGGAGATCGGAAAAATCTCCACTTTTAACCCACCAGGCGGCAGCGACAGGGATTCGAACACACACCTTTTCTCCATAATTGATTTGTACACTTACCCTGGCATATTACAAAATTATGACGAGCTTACCTTAGTAAGTGAAGTCTAATTGTAGTTTTATCAACCATAATGTAGAGAGGAAAGGGATTACGTGAGAGCGAACGCAGGAAATCCTCGGAATTGTGGGAGATAAAATATGTATCATTAAAGAATGTATGCAGTGAAAGGACATTTGAGGTGGGTTGCAAGAGAATCTCTGACAGAACCAGGTACCACTGCATAAAAATACAAGAAAAGGAATCTCATTACAAAAAATACAACAACAAAAACAAACAAAAAACACAATGACATTGAGTGTAAATTTGTAGAATGCTTGTTCTACCATCATAAAAGTCCAAACTCGTTCAAGTCTTCAAAGAAAATGCTTCGACAGACAAATACAGCCTAACACACTTGACAATGGGAGACGATGAGGGGGAAGGGATGGACCTGGGGCAACCTTGAAAGACTTTCTGCAGACGCACCTCAGTGGCGGACTCTGCTGGCGGCCTTATGCATAGCCCCTTGCCAAGAGGAATAATAATTATGACACTTGATTTTCATAACAAGAAAACAACACTTCCATCAAGCTACAAGACAAAGGGGAACCTCCGTTTTAAGATCCCCAATTTAAGACTACCTCTATTTTAAGACCCTACTTTTTCACATGTTCTGTTCATAACCTCTGCAAATTTACCTCCATTTTAAGACTCCCTCCTTTTTAAGACCTGGTTTTGTCATATTTTTGGAGGTCTTAAAATGGGGGTCCCACTGAACAGTAATCCGTTTCATCCCAACAAACAAGACTGATAACTAAAACTATTCTTCAATCTGTATGCTAGCGACAAACAATACAGTCATCATATCATGCCATCTCAGCCAAAAGCATCAGTTTCCTCGCACTGTGAGCTACAGGCACGGACAGCCAGCGTCCTTGCACCGTCACAGGTTGCATTCTAATGGAGATTGATGGGTGTCATCTCCAAGTTCCAACACATCAGATTAACTGTACGCTGTTCAATTATGCATAGCAGACCAATTTATGTTATCTCAGCAGGATACACAGCCTTGGCTTCCATTAGAATGGGTTTTAGTCAGATGTACGACGAAGGTCATTTGTACATGTGTATGGGTTGAAGGTCATGCCACTGAAATTTTCAAAATTTGCAAAGCTGTTATATATAATATTTTTGTCTATTAGCAAATGTTCCATAAACTTAACCTTCTTGTTTTTTGGGGTCATAATAAGAATAACATCAGCTTTCTGCCATGTTTACAATCTGGTTTTTTTTATTCATCCTAGAACAGATGGTCTTTATAAGCAATATGCTTCTCATTGCTTTATTGTCCTGTAAAACATTGTACAGTCGAACCTGCCCTTGCCACCACCTGTCCGCAAGGGCCACTCCAACAGATCCCAGACATGTTTCTTCTACATGTTATGTTCAGGCATGGGAATTGAAAAAAGTAAAAAAGGCTGAAATTTTTTAAGTAATATCAAAATCGACGGCGCAATGCGCCCAGCCTTACTAAGGGTGTTTGGCGGCATGCCCCTCCCCCCCCCCCCCCCCCCCCCCAGAAAAAATTCTCCAAAGAGCCCAAATTGTCCAATTTGGTGTCATCTGAGCTCAAAGTTTGCCATTAAATTCAGTTTTCAGTACCATTTTCGCCTCCCCAGTTAATGTTTTCGGCGGACACTTTTGCTTTTTCGGCGGAACAACAAAAAAAACTCGGCGAAAATTTGCCTTTCGGCGGACAATTCCCATGCCTGATAATTCACCTTTTCCGAAGTGACCACCTGTCTATAACAACCACTTTTGGTCGGTCGCTTGGGTGGTTAAGGACTGGGTGGCCGAGTGGTAACGCACTTGCGCTCGGAAGCGAGAGGTTGCGAGTTCGACCCTGGGTCAGGGCGTTAGCAATTTTCTCCCCCCTTTCCTAACCTAGGTGGTGGGTTCAAGTGCTTATAAGTCTTTCGGATGAGACAAAAAACCGAGGTCCCTTCGTGTACACTACATTGGGGTGTTGCACGTTAAAGATCCCACGATGGACAAAAGGGTCTTTCCTGGCAAAATTGTATAGGCATAGATAAAAATGTCCACCAAAATACCTGTGTGACTTGGAATAATAGGCCGTGAAAAGTAGGATATGCGCCGAAATGGCTGCGATCTGCTGGTCGATGTGAATCTGTGATGTATTGTGTAAACAAGAAGGGCAAAGCCCACACGACTCACATGCTGAACAGACCTTGATCTTTCTTTCAGAAATGACAAATATCAGTTTAACTCAAACTGACTTGGAACTTGAAGATATGTAACCTAATGTGAGTTAGTATGAAAATATAATGTATTTCCCTCACACATATGTAGTTTTGGAAGAGTTATTTTCAATAGTTCAAGGTCAAGGTCACTTCAAAATATATACATTTCAAATTTGAAGGACCCTTGCGACCTTGACCTTGAAGCAAGGTCAACCAAACTGGTGTCCAAAGATAGGGCTTACTTTGCCCTGTATAGCATACATAGCTAAGGTTGCCATTCTCAATGACTTCAGAAAAAACTGTGAAAATGTGAAAAACAATCGTTTTTAAGACAACAATTATGGCCCCTGTGACCTTCACCTTGAAGTGAGGTCAAGTTGCCAAACATGTTTCTGAAGATCTTGTAACCATACACCATCAGGCCACAATTGGTGTTGATAGACTTAATAGTGTCCAAGAAATATACAATGTTAAAGGTTTCACAGACGGACGCCCGGAAGGACAGGCGGACGATGTCGGTGAGTATATAGACTCACTTTTGTAAGTATAATGTATTTCCCTCACACATATGTAGATTTGGAAGAGTTACCTTCCATAGTTCAAGGTCAAGGTCACTTCAAACTATGTATACAATCCAACTTTAAAGGACCCTTGCGACCTTGACCTTGAAGCAAGGTCAACCAAACTGGTGTCCAAAGATAGGGCTTACATTGCCCTGTATAGCATACATAGCTAAGGTTGCCATTCTCGATAACTTCAGAAAAAAATGCGAAAATGTGAAAAATGGTCGTTTTTAAGACAACAATTACGGCCCCTGTGACCTTGAACTTGAAGTGAGGTCAAGTTGCTGCACATGTTTTTTGAGATCTTGTAACCATACACCATCAGGCCACATCAGGTGTTGATAGACTTAATAGTGTCCAAGAAATATCCAACGTTAAAGTTTTCCGGACGGACGGACGGACGGACGGATGACTCGGGTGAGTACATAGACTCACTTTTGCTTCGCATGTGAGTCAAAAAATTCCATCTCACACGGCATAAATAAATCCCTGCGCCTTGAATATGTGCGCAATATAAATTGCATAAAATAAAAACATAAAAAAATAAAAATAAATCCCTGCGCTTAGAACTGTACCCACGGAATACACGCGATATAAGTCTCATATTGATTGATTGGTTGGCATAGACAGACTCGGCTGTAATTGGTCCAACCACAGAAAAAAACTTCATTAAATCAAAGAGCAGTACTGTGTGTGAATGTTTGTATGCAGACTCTGAGATAATTGTAAAAGTGCAGATGTGAATGTGGGACAGAGCATTTATGCTGCATTTGGTGCTTTGTGGGGCACAGCATAATATGAGCTCAAGTGTGTGTGTTCGCTAGTGCATGCGCATTATTTGTGTCGGTGCTTAGACAAAGTAATAAAACTCGTGCCACAGGACACAAGAAACTACTAACCTTTGTGCAGCTTGTGCTTAAACTCAGGCTGGTTTCCCACAAAATAAATGTGAGGGCACTCTTCCAGCAAAAAAGGGTCTTGTCCATAAAATGGATAGCAGCCTGTAAAAACAAAAGAACACATGGAATCAGGAGAAGAAGAAAAAATTCACCCCCCTCCCCCTCTCTTTGCATCCCCACCTCCTCCCTCCCTTCCTCCTTCATCCAAACCCTTGTTCATCAACTGCAGCATAAGAGAGGTAAGCAAGCATTTCACACAGTGTATTACTGTTGAAAGTCAGGGACCTTCTTGTCTCCCATATCTAATTCCGTGGCACCAGAATGACAAACTGTCACTGAAATCATAAGCTGACCTGTGGAGTTTTGTAAGCTCCTCTGTACAGTGGATCCTTCATTTTATGACCCTCAAATTTAAGACTTGCCCCTTATTAAGAGCTTTTTCTGTAAATAGCCTCTCTAAACTTAAAACCTTTTAAAGACTCCCTACTTTTTTGGACCTCATTTTCTCAGATTGTTGAGGTCCCTAAAGGGGGGTTCTACTGTACTCACTTAGTGTGTCAGGAGCAGTGGGAGCAAGGTGACCCCATTCCAGTGTTTTCTCCAGAATGTCCATAGAATCATCAATGTCACTGTAACGCTTGATGTCGTCCACTGGCTGTCCAGATGTGCCCAGAATCCTGTCACAGCGTGAAGAAAGAGCAAGGCATAACTACAGTGCCACCACCGTACTCTAAACGCCTACACTTGAACAAAAAATGGTGTTTGAGTATGGTTAAATATTGTCTTGAGTTTGATGCAAGCATGATTTTTCTCATCTGTTAAAAGAAGAAGCTGATATTAACAGCTATTGTGTTTTCAGCGTAGCAATAGGGTCCGATATTTAGACGAGACAAATATAATGCCGACGAGTCGAAGACGAGTCGCATTATACTTGTTTGAGTCTAAATATCGGACCCTATTGCTACGCTGAAAACACAATAGCGTTTATATGGCTATTCTGACATTATATTCTGTGTTAAAATCATGTTTTCGTCAGAATGGTCCATGTCGTTGATTGCAGACGACGGTTATAGTGCGCATATCCGTTTGCGCATGAAGCCACAAAAATAACCGAACATTGAAAAACCCACGGACATGTATTACGGAGAAGACTCGAGATAACCGGATGTTTAGCATTACCAGGCATGAAAACTGAAAAAAAAAAAATACTGAAAACCAAATTCGAAGGCGCGTAGCGCCAAGTTTCGCAGGCGCGAAGCGCCAAGAGTTCTAGGGGGGTCCGGGGGCATGCCGCCCCGGAATTTTTTTTTTTTCAAGGGTGCAATTTGGTGCAATCTGGGGCTATCTGAGCCTTAAAATTGGATTCAAACATGGCCCCAAAACTATTTTACTGTAACTAGGAAAAAAAAGGAAAAAAAATACGGAAAAATACGGAAATTAAAAAAAATACGGTTTATTTTTTTCAAAAATACGGAAAATATGGAAAATACGGAGAATTTTCATGCCTGCATTATGTCAATATGCTAGGAATCATATGACGTCATGACGTATCATGCTTGCTTGCGTATATTCTATGTTCGAAAGTCTGACTTCTGTTGGGGATTTGCGTGATGAAGACTGCGGTAAATCTGTAGATGATAAGAGAACAATGATTGTCTCAGAAGAAACGACTAAATGTTTCAGACCGGTAACTTCATTTCAACATTGCACTATACAATGGACGTTTTATGTGACAGGAGAGTTTGCTGATTTTGTGTTAAACATAGGAAAAATCGTCTGCTAGAATCAGAGATAGGTCGCTTGAGATTGCAGCTTCTTGAACTTTGCAAGGTTTGTTGCCTGTTAAAGAACTGGATTTTACACGTAATGTATGTCATGTACAGTAAGCAACAAAACACACACACACAAAGCAAATGGCATCGTCTGTCGACTAGTCACAGAAACAAACCTGGCGAGGTATGCGTGTACTTTATACACATGGAAGAAACCAGAACCATGCGTCTTTGTTATTGCCGATATCGTTTGGATATCGGCAAAATATTACCAACTTCCGTAGCGTTATCCTTTGATGATCGCAATAGGGATCTGTGAGACCATCCAATCACAGCCCCCGAATTTCCCCATGTGTCTATCAGAATAGCTATATAATATCATAACAGTATCACAATATCAACCAGATCAATGAAAATTAACAACAGGACTCATCAAAGATGGACATTGTCCATATCAGAGAAGTTTAAAGGGCAATGGGAAATAGAACAAGTCAACATTGTAGGTATACTTTACTAAATCCAACACCAATCCATCCATATCACTGTCGAGGTCTGTCCAACACAAGCGCCACCATTATGAATCATGACATCGCCAATGCCCGGAACCATTTCCTTTGTCAAACTCTTGTCAGCAATGCTACGGAACTTCAACTTACCTGACCCCGTCCACACTACAATCATGTGGATTTGTGACGCTGACAAATGTTGTGTTGACGGCCGACTGGGGGAACATGCAGCGATGAAGGGGCTGCTGCGGAAGGATGTGATTGGACGGATCAAACTCTCCTGCCATCAGAGCTACGTCCACATTACCCTGTGGGAAAACACAAACCAACAAGAAGAGCAAACGCTCGATCGAGTCACTTTCGCAGTTCTGAATATTATATGAGGCATCAGATGGACAGGAAGAAATTGCTATTCACAACACAATGAGTCACGTTCACATAAAATTTGAGCCCGGTCACTTTTATAGTTTCCGAGAAAAGCCCAACGTTAAGTTGTGTGTTGCCGAACAGAAAAGGCTAGTTATCTCCCTTGTTTTTCTGATAACGTTCGTAAAAGGCTACAGATGTAAATACTTTGATGTAAAGAATAATCCTACAAAGTTTCAATCACATCCGATGAACTTTGTCAAAGATATAAAATGTCTAATTTTTCCTTTGACGCTGACCTGTGACCTTGAAAAAGGTCAAAGGTCAACGAAACCATCGTTAAAGTGTAGAGGTCATTGGAGGTCACGACTAAACAAAATATGAGCCCGATCGCTTTGATAGTTTCCGAGAAAAGATATAAAATGTCTAATTTTTCCTTTGACGCTGACCTGTGACCTTGAAAAAGGTCAAAGGTCAACGAAACCATCGTTAAAGTGTAGAGGTCATTGGGGGTCACGACTAAACAAAATATGAGCCCGATCGCTTTGATAGTTTCCGAGAAAAGTCCAACGTTAAGGTGGTGTCTACGGACGGCCGGCCGTCGGACAGACTAACACTGACCGATTACATAGAGTCACTTTTTCTCAAGTGACTCAATAAAAACTGTTAATAAAGACAGTGTGGTTATAAATAACTAAAGACAGTGTACCACAGCAGAACTTGTACAAGGGTATAATGAAATAGGTTACTTATTTGTATTCTGCATGTACTTACTGACAACTGGAACATAATGTCATCCAGATTTTTCATGGCTTCCACACTGCCTGCCGAGGACTTCTTTGTCAGATATTTTGCCTGAAATAAGAGAAAACAGATGACCAATGAAACTATTTGACATTAAACTGTGACACGTTATCAACAAAACTATCTGCGCAATAATACACACACACACATACAGTGATACACACAAATGAAAAGAAAAGCTCAGCACTGAAGTCGCCCATGACATTACAACTTACAAAAAGCATGTGACTTACAGTTACATCAATCAAAAGATTAAGTTTTGTGATACAAGTATGTATATCTATCATAAAACATGCACTTGAGCTGTACAGAAGACCTACAGACCACAGTTGAGGTAGGATGCACTGTGGTGCTTGCATTAGCAATACATTATCATAATGACATCTTCAAAATTAAGCCAAGCTGTCCCCTCTGGCATCAGGCTGCATCTGTCAAACGCTAGACCACAGATAGACCAAAAACAAAGATCCAAATGAACCACAATCAGCAAAAACACTGCACAGTTAATTGCTTCCTGGAGTTTGATCAAGCAATTTGAGTGTGAGCTTGGGAACGACAGTTACGGTACACATGCACTGCATCCGTGTGAACTCGTGGTACCTCTATACTATCGGGGATCCATTAAGGTTTCCGAGACCGAGTTTCATTTCTATTGAATTGGTCTCGCGGAATAGCCGATTCTAAAATTTGCATAGGTAAAACGATTGTTTTTTTTGGTACAAGCCTCTGGAGTAAATTTTGTGATTAATGTTTTTGTGAACAAGAAACAATTGACGGGTGGCTTTATTCCATCTCCCTTTTTCCCTCCGCCGCGATGTAAAGTTGAATAGTTGAAGGTGACGTTAGGCACTAACTAAAGAAAGTGGGGCTGCCTGACACCCCTCGAGTTGAATGGGTTAATCTTGTGACACCGGTGCACAGGATGTGAACGCTAAAACTGTGCTTTTGCTTGGAATCTTTGAGGGAAGGAGACGTGTATTTGGTGCGGCGTGTTTTTAATGCTGTTGTGTGACATGTCTGTCACGGCCGGAAATCTTTCCGGAATGTGAGGATTCTTTTGCTGGTAGGTTAAAACAATTTTCTTTCCGTAAATGGGTAGGCGGTGAAAAGAATAGTATGCTGCTTGGGGGGAGGATTTATTTGAATGTTTAAGTAGATTGTTTTGTGAGTTGGAATGGTGGGGAAGATTTTTGTGTGTGAATGCTTTAGAAGACCGTTGTTTGAGAGAACGGTATATGTATTGTAGGCATGTTATTTGGTAGGAATGATGTGTTTTGTTGTTTAATGAGTTAGCTTGTGGTAGTTGAAATTGTTGATTTGTTTACGTATGCTTACGGCGTGCATTCTGTGTTTACAGGATGGCCGAGTGTGCGACGGGGTTTAGTTAGGTCTTTTCTTTTTAGTTAGGTCTTTTTGGTTTAGTTAGGTCTTTTTGGGTTTAGTTAGGTCTTTTTCTTTTTTTAGTGGGTCGTAGATTTGTTTTTATAGACTAGGTTTTGTTAGTGAAGAGTAGTTAGATTTAGTGGAGAGATTTTGGTCAGATTTTGTTAGAGTTTTTGTAGATTTGGTTTTTTTAAAAAGAATTGTTTTTTTAGGTTGTTTTTTTAGATTTCGTTTGTTTTAAATTAGAGTCTCATTGTGGGTTTTTTGGGATTAAAGTTGAGAGTGAGGATTTAGAGTAGAGTGTAGTTTGGGGAAAGGATTTGGTGTGTTTTAAAGGGTATTTTTAGGGGAAGTATGTAGTTTTAGAATGAAGAGAGAGAATATTGGTTTTTTTTTAAGTTGTTTAGTCCTATACAGTGAAAGTTGTATTTGAAGATAAACCCCCGTTATCCCACATTTTCCCCATTTCATCGTATGGAATAAAAGAACCTGGGTAATATAACTTGTGTCGTCTGCTTTAGTGTTTGAGTTCAGTACGGAAGAGGAAAGTAGATTGGCACACGGTTACATTTGGCGCTGCGGAGCAAGGGTGGGTAGTGGGTGTTACTGTTAGGGCTATAGGATTAGTGTAGGTTAGGGGACCCCGTCGCACAGGGAGAGGATGGCAGGCATGCAGTCCGGACGCGGGCTGGTGTTGAGGAGACGGGCGTGTGAGAAGTTGGAGGGAGTCCGGGCGTGACGTCGACGGATGCGGCTTTGTTGTCAACATTGCCATTTAGTTTGTTAATCCGGGGAAGAAAGGATTACAGTGATTAATATTTCTTTTTACTCTGTTAGTCCACAGAAGGACTTCAACGATTAACATTTCTTCGGACGTTTGTGAAAGACTGTTTGCACACCGTGCAAAGAGACAAAGTTGGGGAGTGGACCAGCCCTGGAAGAGTGTGGTTGATTATGTTGATTTGATATTATGACTGACATGTGTAGTTGTATGTTTGATATGCTACATGGTGATGTGATGTGATTACTAACACTTTTGGTTGTGTTGTATGTATGCTGGGTGGTGTGGGTTTTTTCTTGGTTGCCAGTAAGAGCTTGGTTTAACTTGTATTACACACGTGTTGACAAGTTTCGAATAACCTTCTGGTTGAAGAAACGTAATACCAACACAGGTCAATGTTATAAATACCAACCTTTTAAAATACCAACCTTTTAAAATACCAACATGGATGAATCTGGTTTGGAATTTACTTCGGCCGCTGATTTTTCACAGACACCGTTGGGGCTGGGAAGGGGAAGGATTGTAAGAGAAGCAGGGGATTTGCGGAGAATGGCTACAGAGTTGGGTAGCATGAGGGAAAGTTTAGAGGCAAGATCCGCACCGAAAGTTGTTGTTTCAAAACCCCCCAAAGTCAGGAAATTCTACGGAGATAGCAGAGAAGATGGAAGGTACTCTGTTAAGGATTTCATAGAAGGGATTAGTAGTGCTGTGAAGGATTTCGGGAGAGAAGAACAGATTCGCTATGTGACTCAGCATGTAGAGGGACTAGCCAGGGTTGAACTGAAGTCATGTGGTCAGTCATACAGCAGTATCGAAGACATTTTTACAATCTTAGTGGATGCATTCGGCGACAAACGCCCATTACCAACTCTTATGGCATGTTTTGCTGAAAGGCGACAGGGAAGTCGAGAAACGGTCCGAGCGTATGCCAATGATTTATTCACACGCTTTAACGCGGTGAAAGCCAAACAAGAGGAATCGAGACGCGCTGTGTCCTCTGAAGACCTGCTTGTGGATCATTTTGTTGAAGGGATTCATGACAGATCGCTGGTCCTTGATTTGAGGAGGCACATACAAAACGGGTCGGTCTCATTTAGTGAACTGAGGAAATTAAAAATTTTAGTAATAAATTTTCATTTGATTAATATACTTACCCAACTCACATATAGCAATTAACCCATAGTTCAGTGCTGATACCGCTGTACGCGTCCCCTTAGCAACAAGGAAGACGCCTCTAAAAAAGAGTGACCGAGACCCGTAAGGGTAACCAGGCCAGCCCGTAAGGGAGGCTGCCTTCCATATGCGCGCGCATATGCCGCCATCTTGTCATTCTACACGAAGCCCAACTCACTACTTTTTTAGACCCCCATACCCCCCACAGCGGGGAGGCGGGAGGGAATAAACGATGTGAGTTGGGTAAGTATATTAATCAAATGAAAATTTATTACTAAAATTTTTAATTAAATTACATATCTTACCCAACTCACATATAGCAGATTGCTACTATAGGAGGAGGGTACTTACCAACTTAAGACCGCAGGACCTGCCCTGCAGCCACGAGAGCCGGCAAAGCCGCACTTCCATCTTGCCGCCTTGCAGCAATGTCTCTCAAATAAAAATTGATGAACACGTCCTCAGATTTCCAATAAGCCGCCGCCAGGACCTCTGATAGGCGCCCTGAGCGAAGCACGGCCACAGAAGACGCCCAAGCCCTCGCTTCGTGCGTCCTGGCTGACGTAAGAGGAAGCACCGCCCTGACCTCGCCAGACTGGCGTTGCCACCATCCATACGCTTGCTTAATGGTCAGTGAAACCCATTTAGTCAAGGTGACCTTCGAGATATCCTTCGCTCGCACAGTGTTGAGGGATATAAACAATAATTTCTGAGTTTCCGAGCGAATCGGCGAAGACCTAGACAGGTAGCTGCTTAACGCCCTGACAGGACAATTTGACAGATCGGGGTCTCCAGGAGCGAGTATATCGCTCAAGGGTGGAATACGAATGCAAGGCGAAGCCTGACCGGGCTTTTGATTTTTAGCGAGAAAATTAGACGTAAATCTCAAAGAGTAGGAGCCATCCCTCTCCAGGGAAATATCTTTAGCGAGACCAGAAAGTGCGTGCACCTCGCTACCCCTCCTAGCCGTGGCAAGCAAGACCAAAAACAGAGTTTTTCTCGTCAAATTAGGTAAACTAGCCAACCGGAGAGGCTCAAAGTCCTCCGATGCAAGGAAACGGAGAACCACAAACAGATCCCAGGCAGGGAGCTGTGATCTTGAGAGAGCTGCGTCAAGGGCAGCTCCCTTAAGCACGCTTGAAATGACACCGTCAAGATTGATCTTGCGACCGAGCTGTCTAAGAGTGGAAGAAATCGCAGACCTTCTAACTCGCAGTGAAGAAGGAGAGACCCCCCTACTAGCCAACCAAGAGAGGTGGTTGGCTACCTCCATGGACCTTGGGGAAAGATGTTGAACCTTATTCTCAGAGCACCACTTGGCCCATGCAGCCCAATGAGAAGAGTAAACGGAGCTAGTTGAGTCTCTGTGTGCTTTCTGTACCAGTTTCAAAGTTGTGGCCGAGGCCCCGGCACGACGCAGAGCGATTCTGACAGAATCCAGCCGTGAAGCTGCAACGCTTGCGGATTCTCGTGCGGGACCCCTGACCTGGGCTGTAACAGGTCGCCCCTTCGAACGCCTAGAGGAATGGGTGGGCGCACTGCCAGCCGCAGAAGGTCCGGATACCAGTGCTGGCTGGGCCAAAGAGGAGCAACCAGCACCAGCGCTGGCTTTTCCAGATCCACTTTTCTTACTACCTTCCCTAGCAGGCAAAACGGAGGAAAAGCGTAAGCCTGCAGATTTGACCAATCCAGATCCAACGCGTTCACCGCCCACGCCAGAGGGTCCGGGAACGGTGAGACGAAAAGGGGAAGCCTGGTGGAGAATCTCGTTGCAAACAGATCTAAGCAAGGCTTGTCTACTTGAACCCAAAGGCGGTCCAACGCCTGGTGGGAGAGGGTCCATTCTGAGTGCAGAACCTTGTCCCCCCGACTGAGGGCATCCGCCAAAACATTGAGCGTGCCCTTCAGGTACTTCGCTGAGAGAAGTATGTTGTGCGAGCTGCACCAAACCAACAGACGGCAAGCGCTCTCCGACAGCTTCTGCGAGCGTGTGCCCCCCTGCCGATTTATGTAAGCGGCCACAGTCGTATTGTCCGTGTGGACTTGAACATGACTGCCCCCCAGAAGAGGCAGGAAAGCCTGTAAACCCAGAGACACAGCCTCCAGCTCCAGCACGTTTATGTGCTGAGGAGCTAGGGAGAGATCCCACAGACCTGAGGCTGTCTGATCGGCCAGATGAGCACCCCAGCCTGTCATGGATGCATCTGTAACAAGAATGTTCTCCGGCGCCGGAGGAACGATCGGAACACCCTGAGAGACCCAGGGGAGCAGCCAAACACTTGTAGTGTTGCTGAACCAACTCCCCAGTCCTATGCGAACATTCCAGCCCTGAGAGGCTTGATCCCACTGCCTCCTCAAAGCCGCCTGAAACGGCCTCTTGTGGACCCTGCCTAGAGGCACAAGGGGAGCCATCGATTCCATCTGCCCCAGTAGGGAGGACAACTCCCGGGCCGTGGACACACTCTTTCCTTTCAACGAGCGAACCAAGTTCTGAAGCTTGTCCACCCTCTTTTGAGAGGGACGGACTAACCACTCCACCGTATCGAAATCCATGCCCAGGTAAGTGAAGCGTTGGGATGGTTCTAACTCTGACTTCCCTAGATTGACTGTAAAGCCCAGCTGAGCCGCCAGGTCGAGAACCCTCGCAGTCTGAGTTCTGCACATGTACTGGTCCTGATGCAGATTCAACCAATCGTCTAAATACGCCCGTAGGCGTACCCCCTCTTGTCTGACAAGGGAGCAAAGCTGGCGAACGACCAGCGTGAAGATCCAGGGGGCCAGGGAAAGCCCGAAGGGGAGTGCCCGAAATTGAAACACTTTCTCGCCCCACAGAAAGCGCAGCCATTTCCTGTCTTGAACATGCATGAGCACATGGAAATATGCGTCGGTGAGATCCACCGACGTGGCCCAATCTCCCGGACGCAGAGCTTCCCTTACAGAGAGAGGAGTCTCCATGACAAACTTGACTACCCGTAGGTATTTGTTCAGGGTGGACAGGTCCAAAACAGGCCTCCATGCCCCTGAGGCTTTGGGCACCACGAACAGCCTGCCGTAAAAGCCGAGGGACTCTCGATCTCGAACTTCCTCTATCGCACCCTTCAGGAGTAGGGAAGCCACCTCCGCATGAACGGCTGACTTGGCTTCCGGGTCCACGGGATATCTGAAAGGCGGAGGTATCCTGGACAGAGGTGCCTTCCCCTCTGCCCAGAGGAGACGGAATCCCGAACGCACTATTCCCAAAATCCACCGGCTGGACACCAGGCGTGTCCAGGCGGCCAAGGCCCTGGAGGGGCCACCCGCCGCCACCACGGCGGGGGTTACTGGGAATAGTGGCTCGGGAGACCCTCATTGGGGGTGAGGCTTGTGCCCCGACCCCCGAGAACCCCCAAAGGAGCCTCTCTTCTGGTAAGGCGCGCCTCGCCCCCTACCCCGAAAAGAGGTGGACTGATTTTGCACCTTGCCCCCCCCAGACGAAGAAGGCTGAGCCTTACTCTGGGAGGTAGGCTTGCTCTGAACCTTCTGAAAGCCGTGGTGAGCAATCCTTGCAATAGCCAGATCCCTAGCGTCCTGGGTTTCCTTCTGCAAAGCGTCCAAAGAGGAAGTACCCAGCAGCGACCCTTCCGTAAACGGGGATACCTTAAGTCTGTCAATGGTACCCCTGTCTCGGATCTTTGAACCCGCCAAAAAGGCAGTTCTGCGGGAATGTACAGCATGCCCGTAAAGCCTGGCTGCCAAGCTCAATTGTTCCTGAGAGACCTTGGCAAGCGTCGCCAACAGAGTTGTCACATCCTCCTGGGAGGCGTCGTAACGGAACTCAAACGGGTCTAACGATGAAGCGATAGACCTAGACAAAGAGCGTTGGAGAGAACTAGAGACGGAACCCAACTCGAGCAGAGATCTACCCGTCTCCTCCAAAGCCTGAAGAGCAGACTCCGTGTACGGGACTGTTCTATCCCTGGCATACCCGTCCTCCCGCAGAGAAAGCAGTTCCGGAGTCACCGGTAGAACTGATCTCGGCAAAGCGAAAGAGTCAAGTAGAGCGACGGGACGAACCGACAGTTTAGAGCTCTTTGAGAGCGCAGAACAAGGAACGTGTTGACCCGCTTTAGCCAACCAGGGGCCCACCACCTCCGGCGCCTCCCCATGCTGTGACAACAGCGGAAAGGCATCGGACATAGCTCGACCTTTCGCAAAAACCTTCGACATCTCGACCGCCACAGAGGGGGACTCCCGGAATCGGAACGAACTTTTCGGTTCCTTAGCACTCCTGAAATCCCCTAAGGCAGAAGGAGGATGGACAAACTGAGATTTGTTCACCGCCACCTCCTCCTCGAGATATTTCGAAGCCACTCCAGCCGCCAGAGCCACCGCATCTGGCAGCTGCCGTGGCAAAAAGAATCCAGCACCTTCAGCCTGAGAGGCGGCACCGTCATCCAGGTAGCCTTCGTGCCCTTCCATGCACTCCGGAGACTGGTCCCCGTACTGACTAACAGAGTCAAGTCCAGAGCCAGCCATACTACCACCAACTTCCTGCCCCCTGGGCGGAAGCAGATGCCCTTCAACCTGACCACAGTCGGGAAGAATAGGAACATCTGTTCGCTTGTCAGGGCCCTTAGCACCCACTGACACCCCGACTAAGCGGTGGATATCAGCCGATGTTTCAGAACTTTCACCTGGGATGAGACCCGAGGCTACTCCCTCAAGACAACGCTCACGTGGAGTGCACATACCTTGTGAAGAAGAACGGACACCGGCCGGAGACCCCACGGGAGCCTGAGAGATCCCATCCTGAGACGCATGCACGTCCGCCCTCGTAACAGTAGCAGAGGGAGGCAAACGCACACTGGCCAGCGACGACGAACCCCCGACACCTGCCGGCAGCGCACGTATCTCCGCCTTAGTTGACGAAACTTCAGCCGCTAAGGCCGAAACCTGAGAGCTTAATGTCAAAAGCAAAGAAGCAAAATCCGCAGATGCAAGCCCAGAACCTACAGGCGAGACATCCCCTACAACATGCTTAACCCCGAGCAAGGGCTTCTCCGTAGGTTTAGCAGACGAACCGGAAACTCCGGGCACGCCAACAACAACATCACTACATTTTTGGGATTCTGAACCCGAAAGAGACACGGGCGTATCGCCGTGCGTTTTAGAACTTCTAGAACTTCTAGAACTTTTCTTAACAGGAGAGGGCGAAGCAGCTACATGTTTAGATGTTGACCTCTTCCCGTCCGCATTGTCGGCCATGATGAAAACAACTCACAAACAAATTTGGAAAAAATTTTGTAAGTCCGAAAACAAGCCAACAATGCCGCCAAAATTCAGGTAAAAAATGGAAAGATCTCACCTCAACAGCAAATGCGAAGTCCGGAGACAAGAAGACACCAAGGGGAACACAAACCAGGTCTGGAAGACCAAGCAAGTAGGCTGAAAACACAGCCGGAGCGTACCAAACACGACCAGCTCCACTGAGCGCTGAGAGTAGAATGACAAGATGGCGGCATATGCGCGCGCATATGGAAGGCAGCCTCCCTTACGGGCTGGCCTGGTTACCCTTACGGGTCTCGGTCACTCTTTTTTAGAGGCGTCTTCCTTGTTGCTAAGGGGACGCGTACAGCGGTATCAGCACTGAACTATGGGTTAATTGCTATATGTGAGTTGGGTAAGATATGTAATTTAATTGGCATTAGAATGGGAAGAAATACGTACTCCAGTTCCAAAGAACGCTACAGCCAATACAGTCGCGACTCATGACAATTCAGATTGTTTTGAAGAAGTCAGGAAGATGGCGAGTCGCCAAAAAGAGTTAGAACAGGAACTTGAGGCACTCAAGGTCGGGCTTTCAGAAAGACGACCTCCCAAATATAAGTTTACATCCGATGGAAAACCCATTTGTCTGAAATGTGGCAAGCCTGGTCACGTGATCAGATCATGTACTCAAAAAGGATTAAACCAATAACCGACTGTGTAAAGAGCCGTACACAGGACGGGGATGAAAAGGGCTCAGTTCTTTCTAGAATGGTGGGCGAACAACCTGTTGTTGTGGTAGAAATGGGAGGTGTGACGTTGGAAACGTTGTGGGATACCGGTTCACAAGTCACGATTATCAGTGAACATTGTTTTTACAAACATTTTAGCGAAGAACTGGTAAGAGACACTACACTTGTACGGTTGGTTGGAGCCAATGGGTTGGAGGTTCCCTACATAGGCTACACTATACTGGACGTTAAGGTTGGGGAACAAGTTATTCCCGAACGGGTCATCCTTGTTCAAAAGGAAGTTTCTGGTTCGGAGGGTTGCGAGCCGCGAGTCATACTCGGCATGAACGTCATCCGTGACGTGAGAGATCATGGGCCTGTGAATATTAGAGTGGCAGACATAACGGTAGACACTCCAGCTTGTGTGGGGTTGGTGAGGGTGCCAAAGGGCGGCATACACATGTCCGCTCGCTCAATTTCCACTGTTTGTTTGAGTGGAGGGTATGGAAAGAAGGTGACAGAACAGGGCGAGTACGTCATAGAGGCATTAGAGGGTCCAACCCGGGAGAAGTGTTTACTAGCCCAGACTCTGGTAAAGGGAAAAGGTCCGTGGAACGTCCAGATCGTTAATCTGAGTGATGAAGATGTCTTTTTGACAGAGCGAACTCCGGTTGGCACGGTTCATGCAGTTCATAGCGTTGTTTCGCCAGGGGTGAAGGCAGAGGAGATTGCTGGGAAGGTTGTGGTGTCGTGTGATACGATATCTGCAGAGAGTGATGTGTCAGACTTGAAGGTTCCCGAGAGTCTGTTGGGCGCAGCAAGTAATGAAGAGGAACGCAAACAGTTGCATGATTTGTATTGCGAGTTTCCAGAAACATGGGTCAAAGATGATCTGGATGTAGGTTATTCTGACTTAATTAAGCACAAAGTTCCTTTGCTGGACGATGTTCCAGTAAGTCAGACATACCGTCGCATTCCCCCAACACAACTTGAAGAGGTTAGAAAACACATTCAAGACTTGTTAGAGAAAGACATTATACAGCCCAGTACTAGCCCTTTTGCTTCGCCTATAGTTTTAGTGCGGAAGAAGAACGGAGAATTGCGCATGTGTGTGGACTATCGCAAGCTGAATGCGAAGACGAGACGTGATGCATTTCCACTGCCAAGGATTGACGAGTCTTTGGATGCATTGAAGGGAGCGAACTACTTTTCCACATTGGATCTTGCTTCAGGGTATCATCAGATAGCAATGGACGAGGAGGACAGACAAAAGACTGCTTTCATTACACCATTTGGGTTATTTGAGTTCAAGTGTATGCCATTCGGACTCTGTTCCGCTCCCGCTACTTTCCAACGACTCATGACAGCAGGGATGAATGACCTGATCTTCCAGATGCTGCTGGTGTACTTGGATGACATTCTGGTCTATAGTAAAACCTTCCAGGAACACATTGAGCGATTGAGAGCAGTGCTTTCTCGACTGAGAGAGCTTGGACTCAAACTGAACCCGGACAAGTGCAAGTTCTGTCGTACTTCAGTGCAGTATCTGGGCTACACCATTTCACAGGGTGGCATCGCGACTGACGCGGAGAAAATCAAAGCTGTTGAACAGTGGGCAGTTCCTCAGACGCTTAGGGAATTGAGAGCTTTCTTGGGATTTGCATCGTACTACCGCCGATTCGTGCTAGGGTTTGCACAGATGGCAGGGCCGTTGCATGCACTGGTCGGGAAGGTACATGAGGGTGTGAAGGGTAAACCCGGAGGGAAGACTGTTCGGTTGGGTGGAAAGTGGACGTTAGACTGTCAACAGGCTTTTGAAAAGCTGAAACTAGCTCTCATCAGTGCTCCAGTGTTGGGCTACGCTGATTATAGTCTTCCATTTGTCTTGGAAACAGACGCAAGTTCAAAAGGTCTGGGGGCAGTGTTGTCTCAGACTCAGGAGGGAAGAAAGAGGGTTATAGCCTACGCAAGTCGAACACTTCGTCCATCAGAGAAAAACATGCAGAACTATAGTTCCATGAAACTCGAACTGCTGGCTCTCAAGTGGGCTATCACCGAGAAGTTCCGTGGATATCTTCTGGGAGCTTCATTCGTGGCTTATACTGACAATAATCCTCTCAGCTACTTGAAGACTGCCAAACTAGGGGCTGTGGAACAACGTTGGGTGGCGCAGTTGGCTCTTTTCAATTTTGAGATCAAGTATCGTTCTGGGAAATCCAATGTGAACGCGGACGTCCTGTCAAGGAACCCATTTGAGAGTCCAGGTACGGACATCGAGGAAGAAGTGGTGGCGGCTTGCTCTGTCTCTGTAAACATGGGCCGGGATCAAGGGTTGGCAACAACTGCACATGTGGGCATCGTTGCTGGGACTACAGATGAGTCGGGAAGAGAGCAGTTAGGGGCAACACAAGCTCTACCGACGATTGAACCCGCAGATCTGCAAAGACTTCAGGGTGAAGATCCAGTCATTGGTCTTTTGTTACAACATTTGAAGAAAGGAACGAGACCGAGTATACAAGAGAAACGAGATTTGGGAAACTCAGCCATTGCTCTGTGTAGACAGTGGGATAAGCTCGTGGTGGAGAAAGATTTACTTTGCCGTAGAGTCACAGATCCAGTTAGCAACAAACCGTTGTTACAGATAGTTTTGCCAGAGTCTCTCCAGAGGCCGGTCTTTGAATCTGTGCATGGGACAGGTCATCAGGGAGCAGAACGTTGTTTGCGATTGTTGAGACAGCGCTGTTACTGGTCAGGAATGTTCGCCACAGTGGGAAAGTGGGTTCAGGAATGTGAGCGTTGCAGCTTTGCCAAACTGCCTTCAGTGCGAGCTACTGCTCCAATTGGACATTTGTTAGCTTCTCGGCCGCTTGAGGTTGTGGCTATGGACTTCACGCTTCTCGAAAAAGCGACGGATGGTAAGGAAAACGTGCTGGTATTGACAGATGTGTTTACAAAGTTTACGGTGGCAGTACCTACCCGCGATCAGAAAGCTGTTACTGTAGCAAAGGTTTTGACGAAAGAGTGGTTTCAGAAATTCGGCATCCCCATGAGACTTCACTCTGATCAGGGTCGAAACTTTGAAGGAGAGGTGATAAAAGAGCTCTGTATTCTCTACGGTGTGAAGAAGTCTCGGACCACTGCGTACCATCCGCAGGGGAATGCTCAGTGTGAACGTTTCAACCGGACGATGCATAACCTTTTGAGCACACTTACGGATCAGAAAAAGAAACAGTGGCCTGAATACCTCCAAGAGTTGGTGTATGTCTACAATGTAACGCTCCATTCTTCCACTGGATTTTCTCCATACGCTTTGTTGTTCGGTCAGGAACCGCGTTTACCGGTTGACTTTTTGTTGGGGATCGGTTTAGAAGAAGAAGGTGGTTTGCCGACCACTGAGTGGGTTCAAGTCCACCGAGAACGGTTGTTACAGGCACATCAACTGGCGAACCGGAATCTACAGCAAGCGGCACATGAGCGAAAGAGGCACCTTGATAAGAAAGTCAGAGGAAAATCACTTCAGCTTGGTCAACGTGTCTTGTTGCGGGATCACGGTATGGGTAGACGCAAAATCCATGATGCATGGAAGTCAGAGATTTTTGTTGTGGTCGAAATACCCGATCAGGATGGTGGACCATATGTCATAAAACCTGAAAACGGAGGTGCGCCGTTCCGAGTAAATAGGGCAGAGATAAAAGAACATTTGACTCCTGTGCAACAAGCCCCTCGGGCATCCATTGGGTTGCCAGAATTTCAGTTCCGGAGACGTGAATCTAGTTCAGATGACACGGATGAGTCAAGTTCTGAAGATGAAGTTACAGGAAACGGGGTTAGATGGGCAAACAGTTCGTCTGGAAGACGAAGGGTAACTAACTATTCCCGTCAGCGTCCCCAGCGACAGGGTGCTGGGACGCATTCAAACTTGCATCATTTACCACGAGGACCGTCCGCTTCGGTTCAGTCGGTGGTGGTATCTGAGAATTTTATGCTGTCTCTAGTCGACAGACTGCTCAAACGTACTGAGTAGAATGTAACTAGATTTTACAAATTCTATGCTGTCTCTAGTTGACAGATTACTCTAATAGATGGAGTAGGATGTAGCTAGATTTTACAAGTTCTACGTTGTTTCTAGTCAATAGACTACTCAAACATATTGAGTGGGGTGTGATTAGATTTTAGATTTTGTATTTTTGAGATTAGTTGGTTACTGAACTTTAATTTGTTTGAGTAATGGCGTCTCCAGCCTCGTACGCCTCAGGAGCAAAGTATGCTACCTGTAAGGGATTAGATGACCTTTTTCTTCCTTTGTGCTCTCTGCTATCGTTTAGTTGGTCTTTACTGTCTTCTCTGCTCCCACTTTCTAATTCTCTTGGCTGCACTGTTTAGGGATTCTTTGGTTTGACAATGGCGTCTCCAGCCTCGTACGCCTCAGGAGCAAAGTATGCTACCTGTAAGGAATTAGATGACCTTTTTCTTCCTTTGTGCTCTCTGCTATCGTTTGGTTTGTCTTTACTGTCTTCTCCGCTCCCACTTTCTAATTCTCTTGGCTACACGTTTTAGGGATTCTTTGGTTTGTGTATGGCGTCTCCAGCCTCGTACGCCTCAGGAGCAAAGTATGCTACCTGTAAGGAATTAGATGACCTTTTTCTTCCTTTTTGCTCTCTGCTGTCGTTTGGTTTGTCTTTACTGTTTTCTCCGCTCTCACTTTTACTGTCTCCTCTGCTCTTGCTTTCTATTTTCTTGGTGGTATTTTGTAGAATTTGAGTTCTGGCGCTTATTGATGTCTTTGTTTGAAGACAGTGTGTATACTGGTTTTGTTTATTAGAATTAATATTAGTGGATTTTTGAAATAGATTCTGAAGGATTGTATGGTTGCCTATGAATACTCCTGTTGAATGGTTTAATTGTGATGAGTGACATTAGGTTATTGCTGATTTTTGACTAAAGGTTTGATATTCTGGGTGAGTTTTAAGGACTTCCAGTTTTTTCATTGCCTTGGCAAGTGGTCATTTTGTTAGTTGATTAGAAGATTGTGTTGCCAAGTACAGTTGGGATACAAAGAGGGGACATGCATTGATAAATCGTAAAGGTTGTCAGTATTTTGTTCTGATGTATGCTCAAGAGAGATCAGATGCTTTGATAAATCGTAAAGATTGTCAACATTTTGTTCTGATGTATGCTCAAGAGAGATAAAATATTTGATAAGTCGTAAAGATTATCATTATTGGTTATCTGGCAAGTGGTGAACATAATTCTTTGTAAAGTGAACCATGGAACTGCCTCTGTTAAAGATGAGTTGTGATTTTTTGTCAACTTGTGTGAGTTGGATGTCGACAGGAGATATGATTATTGGCACTGGAAGGATTATGTGAAATTTGTATTTCAGAACCTATTAGTTTTAGAGAAATATTGTTATAGTCAGTTGATGGTTGTTTTTGTGTGAAAGTTTTTGAAATGATTTGAGGATGGAGAATATTATGTTCTTGGGAGGTTAAATATTTTTTTGAATTTTTCTGATTCTGGCATGTCGCCAGGAGACGACAGTCTAAGTTGGGGAGGATGTGAGCTTGGGAACGACAGTTACGGTACACATGCACTGCATCCGTGTGAACTCGTGGTACCTCTATACTATCGGGGATCCATTAAGGTTTCCGAGACTGAGTTTCATTTCTATTGAATTGGTCTCGCGGAATAGCCGATTCTAAAATTTGCATAGGTAAAACGATTGTTTTTTTTGGTACAAGCCTCTGGAGTAAATTTTGTGATTAATGTTTTTGTGAACAAGAAACAATTGACGGGTGGCTTTATTCCATCTCCCTTTTTCCCTCCGCCGCGATGTAAAGTTGAATAGTTGAAGGTGACGTTAGGCACTAACTAAAGAAAGTGGGGCTGCCTGACACCCCTCGAGTTGAATGGGTTAATCTTGTGACACCGGTGCACAGGATGTGAACGCTAAAACTGTGCTTTTGCTTGGAATCTTTGAGGGAAGGAGACGTGTATTTGGTGCGGCGTGTTTTTAATGCTGTTGTGTGACATGTCTGTCACGGCCGGAAATCTTTCCGGAATGTGAGGATTCTTTTGCTGGTAGGTTAAAACAATTTTCTTTCTGTAAATGGGTAGGCGGTGAAAAGAATAGTATGCTGCTTGGGGGGAGGATTTATTTGAATGTTTAAGTAGATTGTTTTGTGAGTTGGAATGGTGGGGAAGATTTTTGTGTGTGAATGCTTTAGAAGACCGTTGTTTGAGAGAACGGTATATGTATTGTAGGCATGTTATTTGGTAGGAATGATGTGTTTTGTTGTTTAATGAGTTAGCTTGTGGTAGTTGAAATTGTTGATTTGTTTACGTATGCTTACGGCGTGCATTCTGTGTTTACAGGATGGCCGAGTGTGCGACGGGGTTTAGTTAGGTCTTTTCTTTTTAGTTAGGTCTTTTTGGTTTAGTTAGGTCTTTTTGGGTTTAGTTAGGTCTTTTTCTTTTTTTAGTGGGTCGTAGATTTGTTTTTATAGACTAGGTTTTGTTAGTGAAGAGTAGTTAGATTTAGTGGAGAGATTTTGGTCAGATTTTGTTAGAGTTTTTGTAGATTTGGTTTTTTTAAAAAGAATTGTTTTTTTAGGTTGTTTTTTTAGATTTCGTTTGTTTTAAATTAGAGTCTCATTGTGGGTTTTTTGGGATTAAAGTTGAGAGTGAGGATTTAGAGTAGAGTGTAGTTTGGGGAAAGGATTTGGTGTGTTTTAAAGGGTATTTTTAGGGGAAGTATGTAGTTTTAGAATGAAGAGAGAGAATATTGTGTTTTTTTGAAGTTGTTTAGTCCTATACAGTGAAAGTTGTATTTGAAGATAAACCCCCGTTATCCCACATTTTCCCCATTTCATCGTATGGAATAAAAGAACCTGGGTAATATAACTTGTGTCGTCTGCTTTAGTGTTTGAGTTCAGTACGGAAGAGGAAAGTAGATTGGCACACGGTTACATGAGCAAAACAAGAAGCTTCAATTCTTAGGCCTAAACTAAAATTCCAGAGTTTCTGGGACACTGACCGAACCTTTTTTTCCCCCACAACCCCAGAACTTTTGGGGGGGACCCTTCAAAAAGTTATAAAAAAATGGCAAGTTCTGGCCAATATAAAGCCACATGCACCCGAGTTAACAAAATAATAATAAAGATTACCAACCTACTGACCCTAATTATTTTGTCCTTGTCCTCAGAAACAAACATTTATTTTATTTAGCCTTACCTTGCTGAGAGAATCCCTGTCCTGAGTGGAGCGACTCAGAGAGTTGCCAGCAATGATGATGCGAGCAATGCGAGCGGAATCTCTCTGCTGATCCCCGTCCCCGAGCTGCCCCGTGAGGAGGTCAACCATCAGCTGCAGAGAGAAGAGGCGTTCGTCTGGCCCCCCCAGCTCCAGGCCTGACACCAGAACTATGTACCTGGCATTCAAAAACAGATAGACTGCTAACATTCCAAAATCCAGAATCCAGAATTTCCTATCCAGGTAGAAATTTTGCCTCTTGTTTGGGAGCCATGATGACAAAATCTCACAATATTCGATGTGGTACAAGAAGCGAAGTCAGGCAGCACATGCTAAATAAAAGAAGGTCTCTGGTTGGTTGCTCTTGCCATACAATTAAGCCAATCAGATTCTCTGGCGGACTTCTTTAACCTTAGTGAGACCTCCAGGAACGCTAGAGAGAGAACCCTTGGCTCAGTGATACGGACTTGATATGGGACCGACTAATCGGGGCCTGCGCCCAACTGGCACACAGCACAATAAAGCCATGCGTAATTTTTATAGATTTTTATAATGCAGGAATAATGCAAGGGCACACCAGCAAAATAAAGCACTGCCCCTACCAATAATTCCCTTCGTATCTCATATGAATGCAATTACTGCTGCAGACGTAAAATAAACTCTACACTGCTCTCACCTATCCTCTGTAAGTGAAGGGCGTGGCACCTGTTCTGGCAGTGCCTGTAAACAGTAATCTTCCACAACAAACTTGCCTCTGTCCTCATCTGGCTCTCGACCGAGTACTGCCACTATAACACCTGCACACAGTGTAAGAATTGCAGAATAACCAACATGCAAGTGCTGGGAAGTCAAAATTAAAGAACCAATCCATTACTGCTAATTGTGTGCCTGCAGTGCATGCGTAGGTGTGTGTATGTGTTAAGGTCACTGTTAGGCCTAAAAAAAAAATAGGTGTGGTTACGGTAACCCGACCTACCCTATTTTTAGGGGCCGACCCTATAACTTTTTATTACATTTGTCAAAAAAAAGAGAAAAAAAAAGAAAACGCGTGCAGAAAACGCAATGAAAGCGAAAGCGCCCGAGTCGCACACTTATTTCCCTGTCAAGTAGGTTTAATTTGTATACATTAGAAAAAAAGTTTAAAAAAAAAAAGTGATTGCCTACCTTCCTACCCTATTTTTTGGGGCTATGTTACCGTAACCACACTTTTTTTTTTTTTTTGCCTTAGTAAACCAGAAGGGGTCTAATTTGACCCATACTGGGTGCATTTCCTGAAGGATCACTTCCTGTTGGTGTTTTTCTTGTATACAGGGAATGCACCTCTGTGCAGTTCCTGGTCAGAAATGGGTCACAGTCACACTCAATTAGGCTAGAAGGCGTTCGGTGTTATCGTTTCGAAAATGAATTGCATAGTGATATCCTTAAAAAAGTTAATCAAAATAACTTAAGGAATTAAGATCTCTACACAATTCATCTTCCTAGTTTTCTGTATAACATTGATGTATGGGGGAAGAAAATTTTTCAAAATGAAATTCAAGGGAGGCAACTAATAGATGAATGATAGGAAAATATTACACATTCAGTGACGCATATCTTTTCAATAAGACACAATTCAGAGGAGATCTTTTTTCTAAATCATTTTTTTATGTGTTTTCTTTGTGAAAATAAACAGATCGGGTAGTTGGAACAATGTGTAAGTTCATGTTGATGTGTTCTAAGAGAGATAGCCCAGTACATCCTCTACTCGCTCTAGCCTAAATCTCCTGTCCTGCCATAAACTGCATGCCGAGTTCAGTTTCCCTTTGAGTTTGATAAGCCACTTTGATCAAAGGCATACATGAATTACTTGACTACCCAGCAGAAGGTAAACATGTGTAAAACAGCCGACAGTTCAGCGATACCCCTGTATGCTGGTCGAGTGTTACGCTACGGTGACATCAAAGCTACCACATGTTGTGATTAGGAATCATTTACTATTTAGTGGGACTAAAGTGAAAATGCCATCTTTTCTGCACTTTGGATTGAATTTTTGTATCAGAACGTTTTAAGATCAACAAACTTTTGAGGGTGTAGCAAAGTGTCATGTGAACCTCCAATGAGAACAAAGAAAACCACCAAGAACTACACCCAGATGCATCCCTGCATTCAGGAAAACACCTCCAGGAAGTGCAACTACTTTCGGTCGAATAAGACCCCTTCTCCATCAGTAAGTGTGTGTGTGTTTGTGTGTGCTTGCAAGTGTGTTTGAAATAATATGCAATTTCCTGGAGCAAGGAGCAGACCCCAACATCTGTATGAAGAATATGAATAAAGCAGTCTCACAGCAGTCACATTTCAGTAAGCTTTTTGATTAAATTATGATGAAATCAATATCAATCTATCCCTCTAACAGTTAAAAGGGATGTTTGTGTGTAAATTATTGTAATTGTAAACACTTACCTGTCACAATATTTGGACAAGACAGCTCCCCATGGCCAATTAAGATAATGCGTTGAAGCTCATCTTCCAGAATCAGCTTGTCCGAGTCGTCAGTAAACCTGGTTCTGATTGGCTGTGGCATTAAATTATGCTGCAAAAGAAATTAAAACATGCTACTTATAAGGCAGTTATTTTTAATACAAAGTAAATTTCAGAGCAGAGACAGCGCAAAGAAACAAATTTGCACTTTTATAAACTAAACTGTTATACCTTTACAGACACACACAGTGAGAAATAAATTCAAGGTAGACATGGATAACACAAATGTTGATACTGACCCTTTGCAACATTTGAGTCTTTTTGACTTTCGTTTCACTTTTCACAGAATTTTGTATTCTCAAGTGACAATAAGTTAAATGAAACGAAATGTAAAATTCACTAAAAAGAATGTCAAACAAGCTTTGTGAGACACAAATAATTGTTTTCTAGATAAGCTCATGCAAGCAGTCTTACGTCTTCACTAATTTCCTTCAAGATGTTTGGCTTGAGCTCCATGTGTTTAAACAGCGTCCCCACCACAATGCATCTTGTGTCACTCTGTAGTTCGTGTAGTTTACACACAGGAAGATCAGCATCTGTCAGGAAAAATTTGCAGTGTAAAGCTAAGACAACAATGGAACTGTATCAATCAATGTACATTCCCTATCATGATCAATTAAAACAAAAAGGCCTGATAAGACCCAAAATGTAGATAAAATATATTTCTACTTCTTCTACTTCTAGTTCCTCCACAAACGTGCACCTTCACTGATTCATAATTGACAGTTCTGCCAGTGCCATTCATGATTCTCTGAAGGAATCATACACATACAATTTATAAAAATTAAAATCCTTCTTACAGTTACACTCAAAAGTAGTACTGACTACATCATCTATATATATATACGACTTGTGTCTGTGTGTGTGTGTGTGTGTGTGTGTGATTGATCGCCATGCACGGCCAAAGTTCTCGATGGATCTGCTTCAAATTTGGTGGGCTTATTGACAGAGACCCCGGACACAACCTGATCGATGAGATATTTCAACACGTGCTCTCAGCGCGCAGCGCTGAACCGATTTTCGTTTTTCACTGCACGTTACTATTTTTAGATCTCCCTTCCTTCGTGCGCTGGCGTCAATCGATATTCCCGTTTGTACGTTTATATTTAGAAGGTCACTGCACGTTACTATTTTTAGATCTCCCTTCCTTCGTGCGCCGGCGATGCCGGCGTACACCCGGCAAAGCCGGGTCCCCGGCGACGGCCGGGTATTCGGCTCTACTTCTTCCCGGCGAAGCGGGTAATCATCTAGTAGTACATGTAGTACTTATACTCAGTAGTCTACTACTACTAGTACTACATTTAGTTGAAGGCTAGATTGAGCTTCTTCCAGTTCCACTCTCTGTGATGGTCCTCGGAAGGACGAAACTTCTAACTCCAAGAGAAATTAAATGGATCTGAACTACTGGTTGTGGTGGGGATCGAGTATGTCATACTCATTTGGTTCTTTCGCAGTACTACCACTACCAGTAGTGAGTACCACTACCATTAGTTCTGTCCAAAAGTGACACTGACAGGGACACTGTATCCTTATGCAATGATACACTTACCCCATTTCGCCTTGGCAGCTTTTATTAGTTTCGGACGAGACGTCCATAACCTTTCCGCGTACAGATGGGCGTACTGGCGGCCAAAGTCACGTTTTTTTACCAGAAATCTGGATGACTGGTCCGTCACTTCACATTCTACTCGCTCGTAAGTCTCCATGGCTTCCTCACCCCCTTCTGACATGAACTGGCCCACATTGCTAGCCTCTGGTTTTCCTGTGTATATCATTTTTCGGTTGGAGTGGTTTGTCTGTTTTTGCACTTGAAAGCTTTCTTTGCGGATTGACTATGCACTGTGAATTCGCGCGCCATTCGTGTACTCTTCTCGCAGTGAAACCATTTTCTGTCGTAAAGGGAAGTCACCCACATTTCTAAGGGATGGTTCATGTGTAGGCCTACCAAGACTTGACGCACTCCGAGTGTATAATTAATATTAGGAGCGACGAGTCTGTATACACTCCGACAATGAAAAGCTCTGTTACAAATCTGTATCCAATGAAAGGCCCCCTTGCAAAACGTTAGGAAGTAGCCAATGAAAAATCAGTGTGACGTATGGACTTCAGTTATCTCTTTTTCGGAGTGTCAAGGCTTGGCAAACAATGTACAGTACATTCACATTGTAAACAACCGTTTCTAGGTCGATACACACTCCAAGTGTGTTCCAAACTCCGACAATAAACTGCCGTGAAACATCAGTTTCGTGTGTGTTTTTGTCTGTGTTTGTTCCCAGCGTACTTTTCATTCCATGAATCGAAAGTGAAGCGTACCTTCGCAAAATTACGCTCCAACTGTTGATGCAGTTGAGTGTCTGGCCTTTTAACTTAAGTACACCCTGAAAATGTCATCTACGTTACAGCAAAGGCCGTGCAGCATCAGATTGTTTTCGTTTCTTTGTACTCTTATAATCAACTGCTCTTCGTTCCTATCACAAAGAGGTGTCGAATGGCAAATTCGCTTCACGACCGAAAGTTTACGCCGGAGTGTATACAAGATTGACACTCCGAGTGGGTATAGCCAGTGCGATTAACCAAATCCAACCAGAGGATGCTCGAGCACTTGACTTGTGAGATCTCCCTTCACCTGAAGCACGGGGGCCCGGTAGCTCAGTTGGTTGCAAGAGCACTTGACTTGTGATCGAAAGGTCGCAGGTTCGAATTCGGGCCGGGACGGACATGGGTCAACTTTATGTGCAGACGCAGAGGCGGAAGCCATGTCCCACCCCCGTTTCACCACAATGGCACGTAAAATACCTCAGTCATTCTGCCATAAATGCTGATGGCTGATACCACCTAAACACGCATCAAAAGCCGTGAGGGCGTAAAACTCGAATTATCATATAACCCATATCTTGTCCTTAACGAAATATTTAGCCTGTAGGACAGTAAGCATTCTCTCTTTCTTTTCAGTACGGATGTCCACTTGCATGCATACCACGGGAGCTTGTTTAAGCACCAGTCGATTATTATTTACTCCTTCATCCTTACTGTAGTGCATAGTTGTAAGGATACAGTAAGGATGAAGGAGTAAATAATAATCAACCGGCGCTTTGATACAAGCTCCCGTGTTGCATACATTGCATTGGGCGTCGCGTTTGAAATCAAGAACAAAGACACAATTTGCTTTGAAGTTAACAGTACAGTATCTCATACTGTGAGCATATTCAATGATACTTGGTAATCTCCATTATGTTTTTGTTGTTTGTGAAGTCGCACACACACACACTCTCTCTCACACACTCGCACACACACACTTACACACCCCCAGAGAAAGTTTGTGAAAACGTTCAGGACATTTAATTTTCAAAGAATCATGCTCTTAAAAATAGCATATACTGCTAAACGTCCCACTTCCACTTATTTTTGATTTAAAAAAAATGATAACAGCAACAAACAATATCATAATCTAAAATAAGAATAAATATAAGACTGAAAAAGAAGATAAAATGGAAAAGGTTAGTGAAGCAACCAAAACAAATTTTTAAAAATCTAGCCATCCTGGAACGCCGAAGAAGAAGAAGAAGAAAAAATCTAGCTGAGCAACTTGACCGGTCTGCTGTTAGTAATTCATTAACCAAAGCAGGTTTGGCCTTCTTTGGAAGGAGTTGGCTCCTTGTCAAATTTGTTTTACCTTTTGTCTTGCTTTAACAAAACGACCTATTCCATGATGGATCACACATTTTCACAAAATGTACAATGTGGCAGGAAAAAATAGAAACTGTACCTTGACACAAAATTACTTCCTACATATATAGAGCGCATTCCAATCTTAAAAACTTTCATGCCAAGATTATATGTTGTCAAAGCGTTTCTGATTATTTCACTGCCTAATAAATTTGAAATATATGCATCTGTCTAAGCTTATTCATTCAACCACACATATAACCAATAAGAAGACCATCATCTGAGTGCTACATTCGCGTACGTACATGTAATATGTTCTGTTCACATATCTGGTTCTCACATCACTAGTTTTAGTTCAAGTCCTGCTTGCAGAATTCACTCTCACACAGCACACACTGGAACTAAACATGTACATATAATTATGAGTAATTGTTTTATTACAATAACTTTAATATCAGAATCTTTTTTTTTCTAAACACACATGTTGCAAGTTATCCGTTGCACACTGTGCTGAGCAAGACTGGCTTCAAAATAAACCGGGATTTTTTTGTTGTGCAAAAAGGTGTAAAGCCATGAATTATTAAAATCCAAAATAAATAAAGAATTTAATAAATAAATAAATAAGTGACAAAATAAGGAAATTAAACAAATATATAACAAAGGAAAAACCTGTTCTGCCTTCTTTTGTGCATGTATTTTCAAGAATTCCTTCCTTTAGCTGTAAAGCAGTACTGATTTTCTCCAGGCCTATCAAGATAATCAAATCAAGTGACATCTATGATAAATTGAACAAATTTCATGGAAAATGCATAAAGCTGTTTATTTTACCTTTTCTGAAATGCACAGAATAACGGGTGAAAACCTGAGCTCAATTTTTTTTTAACAGCAAAGTAAGCTCTTAGTCTTACTGTGCATATTTCAAAATTCAATTCCAGACATAAAACACTAAACGTTGTTGTTTTTAACTTCTGAAGCACCACAATTATACACAGAGAGGATTTCACTAAAAATAAAGGACGAGTCATCTCAGCTTTATGATTACATTACTTGATGAAAGTTCATATACTAACAAAAAATGTTACTGCTTATTCACTCAAGCAAAAACAAAAAACAAAACAAAAAGCAGATGATTATTTACATCTGGCAAGCCAGTTGAAAGAACGCTATATACATGATCAACAATTTGCAGTGAAGCAGCGCTTTACAAAGGTGGTTGGTATGGAATTTGTTTTCTTGAGACATGTGAGTCTTATTTACAAACTATAAATGTACAAACTTCCACGCATAATGACACAACACACTCGATCATACACATACTTTTCAATACACAGAGAGAGAGAGAGAGAGAGAAGGGAGCAAAAAGAACAGATGCACACACTTCTTTTTGGGATGAGACTTTCTTTCTTTATTTGGTGTTTAACGTCGTTTTCAACCACGAAGGTTATATCGCGACGGGGAAAGGGGGGAGATGGGATAGAGCCACTTGTCAATTGTTTCTTGTTCACAAAAGCACTAATCAAAAATTTGCTCCAGGGGCTTGCAACGTAGTACAATATATTACCTTACTGGGAGAATGCAAGTTTCCAGTACAAAGGACTTAACATTTCTTACATACTGCTTGACTAAAATCTTTACAAAAATTGACTATATTCTATACAAGAAACACTTAACAAGGGTAAATGGAGAAATAGAATCCGTCAGTCGCCACTTACGACATGCTGGGGAGCATCGGGTAAATTCTTCCCCCTAACCCGGGGGGGGGGGGGGGGGGGGGGGGGGGGGATGAGACTTGAGTGTTCTCTCAAAGTAACAGAACAAAAGTACACTGTACTTCACACACCCTATATATTAACACTGTGAACTACAAGCTACAGAAAAACTTTTTTTTTAAATGAACTAAAGCCAATTCAAAAGAAGTTTCATTTTGACGAAAGTACGTCAAAATCAATTCCTGCAATGCGACTTTGAAGCATGCAATAAGTGAGCACTTTTTTTACTCTCATGCCGAATACAAAAGTAGGATGTTGATAGGTTAAAAAAAAAACCAAAAAAAACATTTTGATTTTTGTTTAACACTTTCGTGACGGGAGGTGACTATATTAGTAATAGCGCTGCAACGCCCACGGACGGGAAGTGACTATTTTAGTATTAGACATACAAGGTACACGACTCGTGATTGCTTCCCGGTTTTTGAAGCTTGCAGTAAATTGAGTTGTTTCCCTTGATACACGTGGTTTTTCTCTTCCGGCTTGATCAAATTAGTGCAGATTTGCGTGGTGTTTTCGAACAAAAAAAATGAATCGAAGGCGAGCCTTGTCACGGGAGGAGATTCTCCGGATGTTGGATCTTGAGGATCCTGTAGATCATGATACATCGTGTCGTTTTAGCCTCAAGAAAGCGATAATAGCAGTGATATTGAGGAAGAAACAGTCCCGTTGTTGCTAGTACGAGTCGGCAACTACACGTGGTAGGGGGTGATACCAGGCTAGACGAACATGTATCTCGGAATCGTGCAGGAGCTATGGGGGCGTGGCAGCACTGATAACAATGGATGGCTGGAGCCTTCAAATCCTTTTGGAATTGTTCATAGGTGTACAGTTGGTACATTGTTGTGAAAATGTGACTTATATTCAATATGGATTACCTAGACATCATTTGGTGAGTGTTACAGTTTTGTTTCATTTGAGTCAGGATGCTGTGAGTGAATGCGTGATTTGCTTGTTTTTTTCTTTGTACTGTCTCCTTATTTCTGTGTACAATGTTAACAATATTTCAGCTAATTCATAGGTTTTACACCTTGTTTGGTTATAACATTATTTATAATACTTTCTGTTAAAAAATAACTTTTAAAAAAAGCAGTGGAAAATAAAACACACACAAAAAAACGTTAAAAAACACAAATTATCCCCCTTTCACCCCCCTTTCACCCCCCTTTGCTAAAACAAATCGCGTGACAAACTTATAAATAGCACGACTGAACTGGGCATCCATTTTTGAATTAGTACACAAAATTTGGTGGTGATTGGACTTAATTCAAGCTTGCTAGACAGATTTCTTTACAGTTACTGATTTTTGGGAAGTTTCTTGGTGGCAAGCTTGGGCAGGCAGGACGTTAACGCCGTGGCAGTGCTAGTCACAATAGTGTTAAACTTTTATTTTTTAACATTATCTTGTTTTGTTCACTGCCTATTTGAAGCTGAATTTAAAACAGTACAATCTGCAATTTGCTGGCATGATTGCTAGATGAGTTAAAATGACTTGCTAAAAATGTTAAATTCATAGATGTGCTGACAACTTGTGTGTATCATTTCGGTTTTTACACACATGTGCTTCTTTACACGCATGAGCAATCTTCAGCAAAGTAAGTTGCACAGAGAGCCCACAGAGAACAACAAAAGCAGCAGAGGTAGAATCATGACACACTGGCAAGTAAAGCTAGCTTGCAACTACAATCATATTTTCACACACACACACACACACACACACACATGCCAGCATGCAAAGAAACAAATACTTGCAGCACAGAGAAACAATTGAATCCAGTCCAGTTATAAACAATTGTACTTAATATTGTATTTTGACAATGTCACAGTGGAAATCATTCTAAATATTCCATTCTGGCATTCACAACAACCAAAATGTTCAGTTCAGGTCACATGCACGCAAATATTAATAACAGAACTATAATGCGTTCTAGAGTAAAGATCAAGTTCGTCATCAAAATGTGACACAGTAAGCACACGTTTCTTTTTATAAAGACACAGTACAAAAATGAAGACAAAGAGTCTCCTTGCTTCAGTCATTAATATATATCTCCTTCTCAATAAAAATGTCCGCTCTATATCACCTCCATAGAAATGTCTCATCAAATCAAAACATGCAACATCTCCAAAACCAGAGCAATTTCACAACCCTCTAACACCTTTTAAATGTCTATCCAGTGACCGCGCTAGCCATATTCCAAACTGTTCTTTCTTACAGAACCTCACCCCTACCAATCCTGGTTCTCGTACAAACCAGTCAGTCTGTTACACCAACTAAACCAAACCAAGCCTATATAACACTGTGATTTCATCACATAATGTCAGGAAGAAACCAGTTAACATAAATAAAAAGGGATAGTATGACCGTTATCCGATCTTGTTCCTGAAATGTTGAGTTTTGCACAGATAACATATCAGTAATTTTTTAATTACGCAATCCATGTTTTTACTGCTTGTTAGGCACAACCGGGCTAATTCAGGATTTCACACTGCACATACCAATCTTTGTTGGTTTACGCTCAGAGTAACTGCCACTGCGTTTTTCTAACCTGTGAGTGTCTATTTGCTGAAAGACACTGTGCACAGAGAATTTATCAACCAGGGACATCTGTCATAAACTGATCCTAATAACCCCTCCATCCAATTCTTGTGGATACATTTCATACCCACATTTCTTTTGAAAAACAGAACAGCAAACTCAGAGAGACCCAAAAATGCTCTAACAAAAAGTATTGTGCAGTTTCAGTGTCAGTGAGTTGATAATGAACTATTCTAATTAATCAGCTTTTGGTTAGCTTTGAAACAATTTCCCATCTATATACAGCAGTCCCTCTCATGAACGGACACCCTTGGGCCATAGCAAAACTGTCCATACATTGCAAGTGTCCGGTCACGGGAGGGGTGACCACACCACCCCCTCCCCCATACACTCACACAGAGACACACAAACAACAGGATTGAGTCTATGCTAATCACTTCTTGTGGCTACTAAACAATAACAATAAACTCCTAATACTTCTTTAAACGTTCTGTAAAAATGATTTGTATGAAAAGTGTTGAAAAGAAGAGATAAAAAAAATCCTCAAGGCAGTGAACACACTCACCGTGCACTGACATACAAAAGCAGCCACACAAACACAGCACAGAGGAGCTGTGCAGATGCTTTGCAAGAATAAGCTTGAAAACCAGTTTGAATAAATAGCAGCAGATAGAGCTGCATGTCATAATCATGTAATTTATTTTCTTCTTGTCTGGCTTTATTGACTGCATGCCGATCATGTGGCATGGCAATGACTTTTCACTCTTCAGTCAGAAATACACTGTACATAACACAGCTCCCACTCTCCCTCACTAATGCCTACCCTAAGCCGTGACAACTGATGCTTGGAAATTGTGTGGAAGAGTACACCTCTCTATTTCTCTCCAATGCTCTTCCTGCTGACATGCAGTGACACCGGACACCCTACAGAGTTTAGCCAGCTACCCCTCCACCCCCCCCCCCCCTCTCTCTCACTCCCTCCAGCCATGTACTGTTTTGGGCTGTGGCCAGAGAGGCCAGCTGCACTGTTCACTCAGAGCAAAACCAGTTGACTGTGTCTAACTTTTGACAAAGCAAGACAATTGAAGGGTTCACAGATTAGGCAACCGACTCACTGGTCAAGGCTGAGGGGAAACAAGAGTATCTTGTCAATGAAAGAGGTTACACACAGACACACGATGCTGAGAACTGTGGCCGGTTTTTCACTCTCTTTCGCTCAGGACCTTCATCGACTGTGGTTTCTGTTGTTTACGTCTAACAGACAAGAATAAAGAGCACAGTGCAGTTTCATGTTGGCATCTTCGCATGTACTCCACTCCTGACCAAAACTACCCCCCCCCCCCCCCTCCTGATGGGTACACGTGCACTCAAGTTATCAGTGACTGTCATCACACCATTGCGGCTGTGATCTTTGTACCTAGAGCCGGACTGCTCTGTTATCGATTTTGTTGTGGTGAAAATTTGAGGATGGTCTGTCCGTACATTGGAGGTATGACCTGCTGTTGGGACCGAAAATGAGTGTCCGCGTCCACGTTTTGCAGGTGTCCGTTTAAGGGGGGGGCAAATATAGAAGGAAAACACTCCGTGCCGAGCAAATGTGTCCGTACATGTCAGGTGTCCGCTCACGCCGGGGGCCGTACATTGCAGGGACTGCTGTACTAGGTTTTCTATGTCTGAATCAATTGTTTGTTTGTTTGTTTGTTTGTTGCTTAACGTCCAGCCGACTACGCAGAGCCATATCAGGACGAGGAAGGGGGGGATGAAGGGGGCCACTTGTCAAGCGATTCCTGTTTACAAATGCACTAACCCATTACTTGTGTCCCAGCAGGCTTTAGTAAAACTAAATTAATACCTACTGGAAGATTACCAGTTTCCAGTATGTTAAAATAGGCTTAACCTATCTACTGCTGGACTTACATCAGAACACTAACAGATTAAACTATACATGAATCGCGAGACAAGCGGCAAGAGAAGAGATTTTTGGAAAAAATACAGGTGAATGAGCAAGAAGGCAGAAAAAAGAAAAGAATTCATGAAGAAAAAGAGAGCATGACAGGAAAGAGGAACCAAAAATCTACCTAACAGCAAACTAGAAAGCTCCTGCGGTTCCAAAAACAGGAGGGGCTTTTAATTTCATAACCGCAGTGCCCCACTGCGGGAGTCTGAATCAATGAATTTTTTCATCCGTAATGATTACACCAAACACATGGTGATCTTTACAACATTGCATTCACACAATCCCATCACTAATCCCTCCCCTTCAGAAGGGGGAACTTCTCCAACCTTCCTATCTCCCCACACCTTCTCTCTTCCCTTCACCCCTAAGCCATTAAAGAGTGAGAGAATTAAAAACAAAAACTAAAAAACTCCACCAAAACTGTGCCAAGGTCCATCATGCAAAACATGAACACACAAAAAGCAGCAGTGGACAAGGAACAATGGATTTTGCAGGAGCAGGCAGACAACGATGACTGCTTTCACACAAAGAGAATATCCTAAGATGAGTATGTTCCTGGCCACATCCCCAATAAATGCACCCCTGGCTGACTAGTAGTGGTCGTACTTTGGTAGCCCTCTCCGCAATGATGAGTGGTTTTACTGTTGTCTGCGCCCTCCTTCCCAGTACATTACATCGAGATCTTCACTCCTTGTTGTGATGGTACAGATACGCCACGGGTTAATCTCTTAGTTCTGGGGACAAAGAAAACAAGACAAGAGGTAAAAACTAAAATATAAGCCATATAACATTACTCTGCGCAAAATGACCAAATACACACAAGGTACTGGGCATGCCCAGTGAAAACGAATACAAAGTTTGCAAAGTCACATTAAAGATGTATTGCCAGTCAATTTATCTTTGTTTGTAAACCAAGTAACCATTCATTCTCAATTATCTTTCATCCCAAAATCACAACTCCTTAAAACAGCTATAACATCTTTCTGCTTTCCTGTAAATGGACTAATGTGAGCCTACTCCACACAAGATGAAGCAACTTAGGAACATAATGTTTTTTTACTTAAAACATTGAAATAAATAAGGCAACCAGATATGCATGTAACTGTTGTTGTTTTTTTTAGCAATATGACACAAGTCTGGGTCCACATATAGCTCCAAAAGTATGGAACAATTTAAAACATTGTAATTTTAAAGCAGTTCATGCCTGTATAAGTAACACAATGAATGTAGTTAATTACACACTCTACAGTTCCATGAGCATCATGTACAAGACACAACTCACTTCCACAAGGGACATTGACAGTGACATATAAGACCAAACACTAATTTACAGGAAAGCATAATGAAAGGAGGAGGGAAAAAAGGTGAATAGATGTTAGGAAATAACTCTATCGTGGTTTTTATTGGCTGTGGAAGAGTAGAAAGAGTTGCGCCCCTTTAAAATAGTAAAATGAGTGCAAACTGCTGAACAGCAAGTGGTCATGGCATTACAGTGGATTATCAGCCCAGATGTAAGTGTTGTGCAGTGTTCTCTTGGCACTGTATACTTTTCTTTAACAAACATATACACTTAGGCCTAAAAAATATTTTAAAAATGCAGTGTTTGTAGTTCCCCAAAATTAATGACCCTTTTTTTCCCTCGACCATAGAACTTTTTTTACCTATCATAAAAAAAAAACTAATAATAATATTTAAAATCACCAAGCTCCATATAGCAGACTTTACTAGGAAACTTTCCATTCTACGACTTCTACGGTTCCGGCCAATAAACAGCCACATGCGTCAGGGTTAAAAAATTTAGTTTTTTTTAACCCTTTCGATGCCAATCAAAACTTGCGTATGTGCATTCCTGACTGCCAGGGAATATTGGAGTTCGGGGTGTAATAATTCACAAAAAATTCTAGTTCCAAACTGGCAGTAGGTAGGTAAGTAAAACCTATGTTATTTTTAAGGGAAATTGAACCAAGAATCTGTTTTTAGTGTCTAATCATGGAAACAATAATTAGTTTGGCTTATAATGATGTTTAAATATGAACTTTTGAAAAATCAGTCCGGCGCATCTTCCAGTGCCTGTGGATCAAACACAGGTGGCTGTTTTGCTCGCTCCAAGAAAGGATTATAATCACTATCATCTGCCTGTTTCCAACGAATCGTCCGAAAGAAGATCTCCCCCTTCCCCTGTCAGTATCCATAATCATTTGCACCCCCTGTAGCGTCAGTCCGGCTTTGTTTTTCCCTACTACGGCCCGGTCGACTTCCACCGTTAGCCATTTTGACGAGTCGAGATTTCTCTCCCCTATCCTGTCGCCAAGGCCGAAAATAGCCTTCAGACGCAAAACCGCGTCACCATTTATGTTTATTCATGAGAATGAGGTATCCTACCAAGCCATTGGCTGCTATTTTTTTGTCAGCATTGACATCGCACTTCTGGAAAATCCCGGAACGGTGAAGACGGGTAAACCCGTCTTAAGGCGCTGCGGCTGCACAAGCGCAGGACGGGTATACCCGTCCTAAGGCAGGCAAGTGGTTAAACTATTATTTTTGAATATTTTTAAAAAAGTTACTGACTTGTCGACCCTAATTTAGTTGCGCCTTGTCATCAAAACATTTTGGTTGGGGGGGCTGTTTGGAGCTCACAATGCACTGCCACAATGTTCATTTTCCTACAACGATTAGTGGCTACATGCGTTTGCCTCAGTTTTGTAGGGGCACAACTCTTCCACAGCAGCTGCTAATAAAAATTAAAAAAAGTTATTTCTGTGATTCGCCTATTGAACATGAAAGTTGATTTGCAGTCACTGGCTGTTCATGTCTCCAGGCACATTCTCATGCAATAGAGAAAAGGAACATGAAACCATTACACATGAAAACGTGACGTGAACTGTGGAGTTAAAACAACTTTGCATTCCAAGCCATTCGCAGGCTAAAAATCAAGTTATGGTCACACAGAAGAAAAAAAGCAGAAGAACAGGTTACAATAACAGTAACACAACAGTGGGAGGGCATGTGACAAGACATCAAGACACCAGCAGAAATCAAGAGAAGGCAAAACGAAACTGGAAACAATGTACACAATGTCTCAAAAAAGGGGAATGACAAGAGGCCAGATCAGAGACACAGAAGAAGAGTTAATGGAGCAGCCATGACAATGCGACAAGAGGCCCATTCCAACACCTGTAAGTCCTATATCCTCTCAAATGCTCAGACCTGTGGAAGAGTCACCTGTTGTGTAAACACTGCTGCCTCAATCATGTCACCTAACCAACAGCAGTCACAGTTCATCACAATGTCACACAACTTTTAAGTAAGCTTGGAAATTCAACCTGCCCTATACTGAACCCTAACAAGAGTTTGGGCTTGACAAAACTTTCAGTAGTTGTTAGCAATAGCACACGCCCAAAGCCTTTTTTGCAACTACAGGATGATTTTATGGAGCACAACTCAGATTTGCTTCTAACTTAGATTCAATCCAAGCCATGAATGAATTCTTTTTAAGTATTATGAAGGCGTCATTCAGCCTTCATTGAGGAAAATTCTGCCACTGGTCCAAGTCACTTCGTCAGCTTTCAAATTCAAAGCGCTCATTGATGAAAATAAGTAATTTTTAAATGTGTTGTTGGAGAGGCAAGACGTTTTACTAGTATAAATCCCAAAATGTTACATGTAGAAAAATATACACTGATTCAAGTTTATCAGAATGTTCACTTTAACGATCATTACAGCATATACTCCTGCAAAACAAACATCAGTTTTGAGGAAATTGAAAGTTCAATCATGAGAATACTAAAAGTTATGGTATTACTATCATATTAATTTGACTAAAACATGTTCTTGTCCGTTGTCTTTTCATCTTCCAAATTCTGCATCTGAAAGTGATTTCAACGCTGTGAGCCAGCTTCTACAAAAATGTCTTCAACATACCTCGGGGAATTCATAGGGCTGTTACCCCCAATTTTCCCTGAGCGTGGTTGATCCTTGACAAAGTTGCGACAGGTGGCAAGCTTAGCTTCTAAGGCCTGCAACATAAAAAGTCCAAAGACAACAGTAGAATGTCAACTAAAAAATTAAATTAATCAACCCTGCATCTTACAGCTAAAGCAAAACCATGGCCTCTAGGCGCTACAAAGGTCTTTAACAGAAGAAAGGATAAAATGGCAGGAAAAAATTAAATGCTGCAAACCAAACCTTTTTTCAGTTACATTAGGTTGTAATACTTATATTGTCAAACCAATAAAAAGAAACATAATGTCCCCAAAATGATTATTTGTCATGACAATAAAGAGAAATTTGAGAAATAAAGCAAAAATTCATCTCAAAATCAGGAGAAAAACAAACTTAAAGGAAGGAAACATTCTTACATGATGCATCAACTATGCTTATAAATAAATTGAATAGAAGAATACCTACAGGAGTAATAGATAATTTTGGCATTTTAATTACCACTCATATTATTATGATATATATATATATCCATTTTCAGTTGCATCACGCAAACAAAAGCTTCATGCCATTCCATTAAGAAACTGCATGTACCATCAAGAGTTATTAAAAAAATGAAACGGTTTTTGACTACAGGTGCTACTCTCACATCAATTTTTATTCTTTATAAAAAAAATAATAATAAACAAGCAGTAACCCTTTACTAATGCCAAGGACAGACAGGGTGTGCAGTTTTACTGACGTTGGTGATTATTTTTCATGATTGGGGGGGGGGGGGGGGGGGGGGGGGGGGGGGCAGATGCTATAAAAGCCAGCTGCTCTGTCACACAAGTCCAACTGCAATGCTCACAGGGGCACAAAAATAAGCAATATTAGTTAAAGCGCCTCAAACAAGAACCATTTTCTCTTAAAACAGGAATGCCTGTATAGTTTCTTTCTCCCAGAAAGAAAAATGCATAACATACATCACAACTTCTCCTACACTTAAACTTCTCTCAATACTTGTACACCAAAACATACACATCAAAAGATTCATCACTTACTTCTAAGTTCTTCTTCCATTTAACAGAGCAAATCTGCTAATGCTACAACAGCAACAGTCAGCACTACCAAAAGTACTGGCTGAACACTTTCTGATTTTTAGTGTGCCATGCAGAAATGTCTCCACAAAACAAGGGAAACACATGTCCATGCATGTCACAAACCCACGAGGCAGAGCACAAGTTTGCTATTTACCGGCTCAGATTCAGCTTTTGCACTGCCTGAAATCTGACAGTAGCATAAAAAATTATCTACATTAAAAACTTATAAGCTAGGGAGAAAAATCGTGTAATGTAGTAAAATGTACTCATGAAAACATCTGTGATTGTGAATGAAGTATGAATACCTATAAAAGTTAGCAAAGCTGACTGTACGGTATACATATCATTTCATATACCTGTACCACTCAAGTCCCTTCTTATTTGACCCTGAGCCCGAAGTTGGCTTTGCAAAGACTTTGCAAAGTCGTTTTAATTTTATAAAAATTCAGAGACAAAGTTTCACGCAGCAAGCTTCATTAAGTAGATTTCCTAAAGTCGACCTCACCCACTTAATATCAGGCTTAAGAGGTAATTTATTTTCATCTTGCCCGTCTTGAGCAGTTGAGCTGTTCTAACTTTGACAACTACAAATTCTCCGACTCTTTCACTGAACAATTGATTTTCAGGCCAGTGATTTCACAAGTTAATATTACTCAGTCCAACAAGCACAAAACCTGGTATGTCCTACCAGCACCAAGATCAATCAAGGTTTGAACAAGACATTGTTATAAATTGTATCGTTGGCCTTGTTTCTGTAAGTTCCGTCTGCTTGGCTTTCAGTTTCAAGTTTCACTTTTTAATCTCTTGAACTGCAAGCTCTTAGTTTAACTTTCTCAACTACATGTACAGCCAAACTTCACATTGGCTTTCAAAACTCCCATTCCCTCAATGCCCTTTTCTTTTCTTTTTTCCTTTGCCTTCCAAAATGCAAGCTTCAAGTTCAAACTCAACTGAGTAGGGTAGTGTGAAAGCTGGCAAGTTGTAACATGGGAGTAAAAGGTAAGTATACACTGTGCAATTTTGACAAGTCAGTGGTGGGGTTGCAAACCAAAATAACAAGGAGGGGACATATTCGTTACCTAGCAGCCATACTTCATTACCTAGCAGCCAGAGGAACATTAACTGGAAGAAGAAATTAGAAGGAAAAATTGGTTCTCGGCTTTCAAAATGGTTATCAAACAGAGACAACTTGCAATTATTCTCCATCAGTATCCACTGAACATCTTCAGCAACTAAAAATGCTGAAGTGCTTGTTCAGTTGTTGCAGCTATTTACACCTCCATCAGTTTTGAAATCATGAAAATGTGCACTGTTAATTTACATGACACTTTGAAAATTAAACCATCACACATAACAACAAAAACACATATCATAAAATGGAAATAGGAAAAATGACACTTGCATGCACTTTTTAATTCTATAGACAGGCAAAAACTATGCCCATCAAAAAAAGGGTGGCAGATGTACCATGAAATACATACCCCAACTTTCCGTAAAAGATCTCCAACGATATTGAGTGCAGATATCCGCGCTGAAGGTGTAAGAGGTGTTGCTCCATTGCTACTTGGTGGCATGCCTGCAATTTAAACATGAAACTTTTGAGCTACACACTGGTAGTGCTTTTCTTCTTCATTTTCCCTTATGTTACATTATAAACGTGTAAACTTTACAGTCAATGACACTGAGGGTCTAACATTTTGCTGATACAGTTTATTTCAAATGAAAATTACCAACTGCATGCGTGGACGTTTCTCAAATATTCCGTTCAAGCAAGAAATGCGAATATGGTCGTCACTTAACATGTCGCAGTTAACATTTTATTTTTTTCTTTATTTTTTAATTAAATCTTGCAAATTATTATTGTTTTCACACACCAGTTGACTAATTTTGTAACAAATTATTTTTGTGCAAAACAAAGTTCTCTCTCAGTTTTATGAACATAGTAATCGACACTAGACTGAAATTGCAACCGAATCACACACACAGAACTAGCCCTTCTCTCTCCCAGAGACTCAAGAATAAGTGTGGCAACTCTAACGCTTCCTTCGTTGTGTGTGAACACTTGTATGCGTACCTTTGGAGGTAGGTGTGGTGGGTGTGCCTTTGGGTGTTGTAGGTGTGGTTGGGGAGGCTGCTTGCTGCTGGTGACCATCATAGCCACTGTCCGCCATCCGCGCACCAGTGTCTGGTGATTCTGATATACTATCTAATGGCTTCACTACTCGCTGTGTCACGTCTATCTCTGACTTAAGATCTGAAAAACAAAAGATAAGAAAAGTAGCAAATTAATCAACTGTAAATTTGTTAACACTAACCGAAGTTGACTGTAAGTCTATTTTTAATTCAACAGGTGCAAGCTTAAAAGTTAAAAGAGGCACACAAGAAGAACCTGTCTGAGAATTTCTGTCTTAACGCGACAAATTGTGGCTGTTTTAATCAATATATTCAACATATAAACACTCTTTACTTTAGTATAAAGATAAGAAATAAATTCCCAAAGGTATTTTTCGTTTCTTTTATCACAACCTTTAGCCTCCGGGCAATGCACAGTTATTGTGTTTGTATTATACATCGGAAAAAGGATTTCCATCGCTGAAAATGTTCGAAGACAAAATAGGCAGAAGTGAATCAAAAGTACAATACCTGAGCTCATAATCATATGTGCACGTCCTAGATACTGGGAAATACTATGGGTTGTCAACTTTGAATGACTGTCACAATATCTCTGAGCAATGGATGACAAAGGGGATGCTTTGATGTCAAAGGGGATGGATTTGACTTACTGTAACAACCAAGTTTGGGTTTCCAAACATTGCTGTGGGTTTTAAACGATTTAATTTTTAGCCAAAATGCCCCCAAAACAGCACCTAAAACTGGGACAAAAATACACCAGTCTGTGTTGCAGCTGTACATAATGGAGAATAAAGCACTGTGAATTTTATTGTGATGTTTATGGGTCAGCTGAAGGATTATTCTCGACATACACACTCAAGAATTACATCCATTTTTCTTCTTCTGGGAGTTTGATCGGTGAAGAAAACGCGTTATCGTGCGTTACATTGGTTTCCAGTTTCGACGTCAGTACGAAGTATGATCCCCCTACCACGGGAACCCTTCAAATAGTTCACTTTTAGGATTTAATCATTTCAAAGACATTTTCTTTTCATAACACAACACGGAGTTATGAAACCCTTTCATCTGAGCTTTTAATCACAGATGTTGGTAACCTACTCCTCTTTCGTTTCTTTCAGTAACGCACGACAACGCAGCCAGCGTTAACATGTAGTCTCGGTTGTCCCGTGAAAGTCGTGCGTTGGACCAAAACAGCCCAGTGGAAATTTCCACTGATGACGTTGTGACACGGGTCACGTGAATACTAACTGAGAATTTTGCTACAAACACGCGTCGGTTTCCGGAATGAAACGCACGCTCGATGTCATCGTATCCTCACTGTTCGAACGCCGATTTCGAATCACAGTAGGCCTTCCCAACTGTTTGATGGTAACTGAAGTCTTCCCTAATGATTTTGATACGTAGTCATTGTTACTGTTTCCAATATTTATAAGAATAAAACAAGATACAATGCATATTTCAAGCCACAAGCATGCTCACAAGTGGCGCCATGTTGAAATGTTCGTTTCTTCTGTAACATACGATCGACGATCGGACAATGCACTTATTTAACAACTGTTTTAAGAGCATGTTAAAAACTATTTTGCATTCTCTTTTATATGCTTTTTGAAAGAACTGAGTGCTTTGTTTCACTTTTATTGGGTTTTACTAAATGATGTTATTCCTGTTGTGCGCTACGAAGAACCGGAAGTTTACAGCGAAAGCAAGGTCAGATCGTTTCCTGTGAAACGCACACAAGCTTCGCTCGATGTTTTAGTATGAGACAAAGCACAAACACACACAAAATATGCGCCTAAAGCAACATTGCCTTACTTATTGTTACTCACTGTATTTAATTTTAGGGATTCTTGATTAACTGATATTTTGTGTAGCTTGATTTCTTAACATTGCCTGTTATGGTTTCCATGTAACTCACGCCAATATTCTCTCTGCATACTTACTATCAGTGAGCACACTACCAAAATTTTTTACTTGCTAAAAAGTATCTATCTCATCTCAAAACAGAAAGGGGTAACATGAATGCAAATGGCTTGCTATGACTGACAAGTGAAACTTTTGTCCCTGGAAATTGCGTGGGTTACGGTTTCCACTTTAGTCTCATATCTGGCCACCTTATACTTACCAATAATTTTAAACTTTTCTGCACAAAGCAGTTATATATTAATATTGTCTACATGCCATCTCGGAGCCAGGGAGGAACAACCAGACAACCCAGTCAGCTTCGCTGAAAAGAAAACCCTCGTGAAGGCAGCAATGCGACCACAATCCACGAGAGACGCATATCATCTCCTAGAACGATGGCAGCAAGTAGTGATCATGCGACTACGTACTGGTCACTGTCGCCTCAACGCCCACATGTTCAGGAAGCTGAAGCTGACCCCATCACCAACCTGTCCCTGTGGTCTGGAAGACCAGACTCCAGAACATGTCTTAATGACATGCCCCCAACTCAAACCAATCAGAGACAAAGTGTGGCCAGCATCAGTCCCTCTCCGCACCAAACTCCATGGGAGCAGACAAGACCTGGAAGCCACGACGTCATTCGTCTCGCAGACTAAACTGATGGTGTGACGGCGAACGCAAGAAGAAGAAGAAGAAGTCTACATGCCATAAGCAATCAGTGAAATAAAATTCCTTTTGTTTGAGATAAAAGCCCAAAGTGGAAACCATGTAACCCACGACATCAAACGTACTACACGCATATACATGCCGTTTCAAGAATAATGCTTAAACATAAGGCCTTCTCATTGATGAATTAATTTGAAGGACAGTCTGTTGTACGTGAAAAAGTGTTTTTTACTCCATTTAGTCATGCTTTTTTTTCTGGTGTCCATGTCCCATAGTTGTGACCCAGTATCTAGGATGTGCACATATAATCAGATCAATCTTACTGCTTACGTATACGCTTAATAAGAAACAAACCTTTCTATTATTTTCAAGATGCTTTCTAGACAATTGAAGGATGGAAATAATGAAAGGTAATTTTAAAAATTAAAGTAAAAAAACACAGCAGCTAACAAAAATACCTCTGGCTTCATCTTTTAATCGCTGAACAGTTTCTAAGAGAGTCTCTTTGTCGTCCAGCTCGCTTTCCAGAAAGGCGTTTCTCTCGATTGCCTGCAAAAGAAAATGATCATGTTAGTACTGTCAGTGTCACCAAATTGTATACATTCACAGAACTTTTGTGGCAATTACAAAATTATCTTCTCTGCTTGCATTGCAAATATTCTAAAGGATACCGACTAGACTAGTTTATTCAAAACCATGCCTAAACACACACACGGCCACACACTTGTGTACATCCATATACACTCATACCCTCCTATCCTTTACAACATGAATCCAGTCATATTACTTAGTATAATGACGCCTGTCTCTCAGTCTCACAACTTTTTGTTGCATGAAATAAATGTACTCTCACCTGGTTTAACCTCAGCTCAAAGTCTTCAAGGGATACAACTGTTGCTCTGCAAATAAAAATAAATGCTGTCATGATTTTCAGATAGCAAACACAGAACAACACATGATTTTGAATAAAAATCGAAAAATCGAAAATGATAACCAATACACTACAAATTAAAACATGTCTCTACCAAAGTTCTCATTTCAAATCAGGGATTTGACCCTAAATTACCTATACAATTAGTCTTAATCACGTTAATGAAAGGACAAAACTTCTATTATACAGGGTGGTCCAAAAAAAGTGTCCTATTTTCTTTTTGATCTCATTTTTGACTGCAAGTGCAAAGAGAAATTTAGACAATTTCTTCACCAAACAATAGCAGAATGATGGCAAATTATGTCTTGCCTTTTAGCTCTTTCCAAGTCATCATTGGCCTGCTCTAGCTCTCTGATGTACTTTTGGAGCTCGTCTTTGTAGGCTGCCACTTGTGCAAGTTCATCTTCTAGCTGTGCTGCCTTCTTGTGGCTTGTTTTCTGCAGACCCTCAAGCTTTTCCTGAAAAAAGACTCTGAGATAATTTCTTATACATCCTCTCTTCTTTCAAACTTCATTTGTATGGCATATTGACATAGACTGCGTGAATACTGAACATGTTCTACAGTAAAGGGGATACAAACATTCCCTAGCAGTAGCAATGACATTTTTGTCAAACAGAAAAAATTCAGAAACATCAAAAATGCAGTAAATGCTTTTTAAAGTAACTTTAGTAAGCCATGGTGCCAGTCTGTCAATTCAATATCTCCAACTACTTCACTGACTGCACATCTTTCCTCAACTTTGACCCATGTGACTTTTGTACAAGAAGAGCAATTCGTCAGACCAAAATAGTATGCATCGTTGATCAAAGACCGAGGCCTGACAACAATTGCTTTGATCTTGGCGCATAAAATATCTGAGAACAAGCACGGTCCATTGTCTCTGAGTGAAGGTAATTTCCCCATTGCCCTCTTCCGCCTTGTACTTTGTTTAAATTGTGTTGAATATAGCGGCAGAGCCTATTTAATGGACTTTTCTGTAAAAAGTGGAGGTTGCACCTAGGTTAGCGTCCCAAAAATAAAGTATTTCATACGGAACCTGTGAATTTGTCACTTTAATTTGCACTTCTCTCTCCTTATGTCTCCTTCACTCTGTGTCTAGTTTGGCACATCTGTAAACATGTTCATCAAGGGTGCAGCTGTATTGAAACCACACCAAGTTTATTTGATAATACCAAAACTTACTCGTAAAGACTCGACTTCTGTCTGAAGTCTAGCACCGCTGGTTTCTAGTTCCTTGTTGCGCTTCTCCAGCTGCTTCAACTGTGCTTCAAGTTCGGCTTCCAGCTCTCGGCTGCTGATCTGGAACTCCTCGAGCTCTTCCTTTGTCTCCTCAAGCCTGAAACATTGCAAAGACACAAAGCACATCATTCACTATTTTTAAATGAAAATGAAATCTGCGAGTGTAAACTGTTATAATGCCAAGAAAAGTTTCAATGTTTCCGATTCCCGGACCAACCCTTTTTTTGCTCCCAATCCTAAGAGCTTTTTTTTACCTTTCATTTTCAAACAAATGTCAATTGAATTTGACAAAATTCGATTTTGTAGACTTTACAAGAAAAAATTACTCTTCTCCAACATCTAGGGGACAAACGTTTGAGCGGCAATGTGGAAATTTCTTGATGCTGTCAATCCATCGCCGAAGAAAAGACATAATTTAAAAACAGACGATAAAAGAATGCCAAAAAGACAATAAAAACCGTAAAGGAAATTTATGAAATGAAAACTCAAAAAAGAGTTTGCTGCAGGAGTGAAGGAGAATCCAGTTTGGCTTACAAGTGTCCGACAAAACAAAATAATTATTGCACACGGCGGTCATGGTGTCAATTGGCGCAAAAGGAGAGAGGCACTCAGGCAGCGGAAATCAGCGTTTGCGGAAGGATCAAACAGATTCAAGCTTGAAAACATGATCAAAGCCCATATTTTATTATTTGAGTGAGAGTTAATGTGTAATTGTGTGACAGGGGGTACGTGTGTCCGTGTGGTAATATGTGTGTCTGTGTGGTAACTTCCTAGTTCCATGCTTAACTTAGCATGTAAATTGTGTGGTGGTTGGGGGGGGGGGGGGGGGGGAAGGTCTGTAACTTTCTGTTACACTTACAGTACACTCAGATACTGACACAGACAGAATGTGAATGTAAATGTTGTTTTGACGTCTTATTTCTCCAGCAGCTGGCTGCTTTCATGGTTAATAATTTATTGAACCAAGATTAATTATTACAACATGTAACCTGAAACATTACAATGTTTGTCATTATGTCTTCTGTGAGTGTGAGTTAATGGTAGTTATAAATTGTATCGTAAATGCACATGTAGATGTATGCATCATATTAGTAGTAATGTACATCTTTTGTGTATGCATGTGTGTGCGTTTGTTGCGCGATGTATGTGGGTATACTATGAGCCGCTGAGGTGGTTGAAAGAATCGGGCTGGGCTGGTTGGGGGCCGGTTGACATTTTGCTGCACTGAAGTACAGGTACACCCCTGCATGCATGACATTCTTAAGTCAACTAATGTTACCCTTCTGCAGATACTACAACACGCAAAACAAGACAACTCAATGAGTACCAGTCTGAAGACTTACTCTGACTTGAACTTTTGTGCCAAGCTCCTCCAGTATACAATCTCGTCATCTTTGGTGGCAAATCTTTTTGAATCATCCATGGCTGTTGTGTCGAGTTTCACAAGACAGTAATCTCCAACTTATAGGTAAAGTAAGATACGTTTATGTTGCGTCTGGGTTAGTGGGTATGCTGCTCTCCAACACTTCAACTTCAAGAGTTCCACTTCTAGTTCTACACACAAATAGTGAAATACGCCCTTGCCACCCTTCTCTTTCTTTGGGTGTTGATCGAACAGTCACCCGTGAGGAAGGCAGTAAAAGTCAATGGAAGTTTAACGGTATGCAAAGAAGACTAAAATCTCCATGATTTTACGTGTAAATTATGAAGAACGCTACATTATCTTCATTAGTCCAAGTGTTTGCCAACAAATTATGATCCAACATTATCTGACCATAATGCACAGCCTACATACGCCGTGTGACACACTTTTGCTCCGATGCATCCACTGGCGGCTTCAGCGAAAGAAATGTGTCTAGCAAGTAATCTACTGTCACACTCTAGGCTCTATAAACGTGAAACAAAGCAAGGGCGTCGAAAAAACAGAAACTGTCATTCAAAACATTGGTTATCTTCCATCTTGGGTCTGAGCGGAAGTTGTAATGTCAACATGGCGAATAAATAAGTCCGCAAAATATTCCTCCGCCGACTTATTTTCTTTTTATTTAGCAGGCTTTTTCAATCAATGATATGCCTGGTGGTTGTAATGCACATCTTTGACATATATGAAATGTTTCAAATCAAAAATATTTACATTATTTTGCCCTTTTAACAAAGTTGGCAACGACACTGATATACGATACATCTCCACGTCAGTTCTCCGTGAATTGCCTCCCTTCGTAGCTTTTCTCTTGTCTCTCTCTCTGATGTCTGTGTGTGTGTGTGTGTGTGTGTGAATGTGTGTGTGTGTGTGTTAGACGGAAAGAGGAAGAGCGAGAGAGATGGAAAGAAATACTGTTAGACCGACCGACAGATAGAAAAAGAAAGACAGAGGAGAAAGAGTTCTAGTTCCATCAATTAAAAGCGGCGAACACGTCCTTTCCAAAAAGGGGCGTGGCGCGTCAGTGTTTAAAACATCCCTATTAGTTCTTTATATTAGTGTATTGTTAAATGTACGGAAGTATGCGAAGAAAGAGGGTCACAGGAGTTTGTTTGTTTGTTTGTTTGTTTGCTTAACGCCCAGCCGACCACGAAGGGCCATATCAGGGCGGTGCTGCTTTGACATATAACGTGCGCCACAGTGACAAGACAGAAGTCGCAGCACAGGCTTCATGTCTCACCCAGTCACATTATTCTGACACCGGACCAACCAGTCCTAGCACTCACCCCATAATGCCAGACGCCAGGCGGAGCAGCCACTAGATTTGATTTGGTTGTTTAATTTAGGAGACGTTTTCCGGGGAGTCTTGTACGTTGTAAAGTTTCATATGTGTCGGTGATTGTTTGACCACACGCGCACATTCAGGAATCGGCGGAAATCGACATTTTTTGGCCTCGGACATACACGTACACGTGTACAGGGTTGCTCGCGCACCAACGCACACCGTGCACACGATCGACCCCCGTCCCCCACCCCCACCCCCACATAAATACACACGGTGACATACTCTGTCAGTGATACTCTATCTCTGTCTGTCTGGCTGGCTGGCTGGCTGGCTGGCTGGCTGTCTCTCTCTCTCTCTCTCTCTCTCTCTCTCTCTCTCGATCTCTATCTCTATCTCTATCTCTCTTGTATGCTTCTTTAGTTTTTTTTTACATTTAGTCAAGTTTTGACTAAATGTTTTAACGTAGAGGGGGGAATCGAGACGAGGGTCGTGGTGTCTGGATCTGGATCTGGATAACCCGCCTGGGTTGGTGGTTGGCGGGTGCGCCACAGAAGCCGACGACGTGTGTGTGCGTGTGTGTGTGTGTGTGTCTGTCTGTCTGTCTGTGTGTGTGTGTAGAGCGATTCAGACTAAATTACTGGACCGATCTTTATGAAATTTGACATGAGAGTTCCTGGGTATGATATCCCCAGACGTGTTTTTCATTTTTTTGATAAATGTCTTTGATGACGTCATATCCGGCTTTTCGTGAAAGTTGAGGCGGCACTGTCACGCTCTCATTTTTCAACCAAATTGGTTGACATTTTGGTCAAGTAATCTTCGACGAAGCCCGGACTTCGGTATTGCATTTCAGCTTGGTGGCTTAAAAATTAATTTAATGACTTTGGTCATTAAAAATCTGAAAATTGTAAAAAACAATAAAAAAATTATAAAACGATCTAAATTTACGTTCATCTTATTCTCCATCATTTTCGGATTCCAAAAACATATAAATATGTTATATTTGGATTAAAAACAAGCTCTGAAAATTAAAAAAAATTAAAATTATTATCAAAATTAAATTTTCGAAATCAATTTTAAAACACTTTCATCTTATTCCTTGTCGGTTCCTGATTTCAAATACATATAGATATGATATGTTTGGATTAAAAACACGCTCAGAAATTGTTTACCTGTACCAACAGGTGTAGAACTCCCTGTTTCTTTGATATTGTCAATGTTTCGGCTCGTGTTGATCCTGGGATCAACTGAATTTCTTGTCTATATCTAGCCAGGCCCACCTCAAGTTTCCGTTCTTTCACACTTTTTCATTTAAATCCGTCCTTTTGCTGCTTGTAGCTGCTTCTCATTTAGGTTACGTTCAATTTACAAAATCTCTACTCTTTTTCTTAAAATTTTTTTTTTAATTCGTTTTGTTTCCTTATTAATCTGGTTGTCGCTGTTTTCTTACCTTTTGCTAGCTCAGCGGCCCGCTGGTGTTGTTGTTGTTGTTGCTGTTGTTTCTGCTACTGCTGTTGTAGCTGCTACACCATGTCGCGCGCTGTTCATGTTGTTGTTTATGCTGTCTCTCTGTCTCTGTCTCTGTCTCTGTCTCTCTCTGTCTCTCTCTCTGTCTGTCTCTCTCTCTCTGTCTCTGTCTCTGTCTCTGTCTCTCTCTCTCTCTCTCTCTCTCTCTCTCTCTCTCTCTCTCTCTCTCTCTCTCTCTCTTTAGTAAATTAGGATGCAGATCATCAGTTGTAAAACACAAAAGAAGAGTATGTTAATCATGCTTAAATCCGCAAAATATAGCGCTGCCATTGAGAAGAATCCGTTACGGTTATACTTACGCCAGAAAGTAGAATGCAAAAGGGAAATTGAGGACTTGAGAGTTGTTATTTTTGCAAGTTACTTTGTGCTGTAGCTGTATAGGCCTATAGTACAAAAAGTACGACTATTTCAACTCAAGTTTTTGTAACTTATATCCTTTTTTGTTTTGTTTGTTTGTTTGTTTGTTTGTTATTTTTTTTTAAAAAGGTAAATGAATAGTACGTTTAGTTAGAGATATAACGAAACATTCGACAGAACTTTTACCTATCGGTTTGTCCTTGAGTGGTGGGACGTGTTTGCCAAGTCAAAATTAAAAATAACATTACAAGGGAGACGACAAATGGACGCTCATGATTCGGTTTGTGTTGGAGTAGCTTCCCTTGTAACAGGCCCACGCACAGAGAGCTTAATGAACTTTCTACTGTTTTACGGTATGACTCTGTGTGGGTATGACTCTGTGTGTGTGTGTGTGTGTGTGTGTGTGTGTGTGTGTGTGTGCCGTGTTTTTGTATGTGTGCGTGTGAGAGAGAGAGAGAGACTGAGAGAGAGAGAGAGAGAGAAATAGAGAGAGAGTGAGAGAGAGAGAAAAGTCTATCTCTTACGTTTTAGGGATGTTCAACTTGAGTTGTTGTCTTTTCCCAACTTTTTCCCCTCAAAACATTCAAGGGTGGCGGTGCCGTTGTCACGATTTCATCTTTCGCCTGTGTACATATTTCCCCCTCGACATATACAAGACTGAAACACGGTTGTTTCCTGGTAAAATTAAGAAGTGAAATTATTTATGGACGAAAAGCATGTCAGTTTCTTGCATGTGAAGAAAATTGGTGGTAAAATTTAATAGATTTCACCACCAAAATCGAATTCTTCGAAAACGTGTACTGAGTGGTTACGTCCCTTGAGTAAGAAGAAAAACATTTTAGGATGAATCAAATTTCTAAGTTAAATAAAACAAATTGGTCGGACAAATTTGGCCCCATGAATGTAAGGTACACAAGGTCGCTCATCAGTACTATCGAAGGGTGCTTTTTGTTCAGTGTAGAGTTTATACTAGATTAACGAGGCCGAGAAGCGAAATATCAACACGGCGAAAGATGAAAACGTCACACCGTCTTGGCGGGGGACACGGACATGAAAGGGAGAGGGGGTAGTTGCCGGAAACGGCCCGGGATGGGGGGAGAAGTTGGGTGGGTGTGGTACATAATATTCGGGCCAGAGTAAGAGCCAAACACCATTACAATGACTAAACAAGAAAAATGTTCATTCAAAATGAACAGCGTCGATGCAATGTCCACCAAAGATTTATTTTGGGAAGTGTTAAAAGGTTAGGGTCAAAAGTCAATGAATTGCATGTTGTGCTAGATATATAAATTGTTTATTTCAGTCAATGCTTGCTATGCATTGATCAAACAGCCACAAGAAAAAACAAGTCGCGTAAGGCGAAATTACTACATTTAGTCAAGCTGTGGAACTCACAGAATGAAACTGAACGTAGTCCGCCGCTAGTGCAAAAGGCAGTGAAAGTGACGAGCCTGTTTGGCGCGGTAACGGTTGCGCTGTGCTTCATAACACGCTTTACTGTACCTCTCTTCGTTTTAACTTTCTGAGCGTGTTTTTAATCCAAACATATCATATCTATATGTTTTTGGAATCAGGAACCGACAAGGAATAAGATGAAATAGTTTTTAAAACGATTTCGGAAATTTAATTTTGATCATAAATTTTATATTTTTAATTTTCAGAGCTTGTTTTTAATCCAAATATAACATATTTATATGTTTTTGGAATCAGAAAAGGATGAAGAATAAGATGAACGTAAATTTGAATCGTTTTATAATTTATTTATTTTTTTACAATTTTCAGATTTTTAATGCCCAAAGTCATTACTTAATTTTTAAGCCACCAAACTGAAATGCAATACGGAAGTCCGGCCTTCGTCGAAGATTGCTTGGCCAAAATTTCAATCAATTTGATTGAAAAATGAGGGTGTGACAGTGCAGCCTCAACTTGTACCAAAAAGCCGGATATGACGTCATAAAAGACGTTTATAAAAAAAAAATTAATAAAACGTCCTGGAATATCATTCCCAGGAAGTCTCATGTCAAATTTCATAAAGATCGGTCCAGTAGTTTAGTCTGAATCGTTCTACACACACACACACAGACAGACACACACACACACACACACACACACACACACACACCCACACACACACACACACACACACACACACACACACACACACACACACACACACACACACACACACACGCGCACATACACCAAGACCCTCGTCTCGATTCCCCCCTCTATGTTTAGACATTTAGTAAAAACTTTTTAATTAAAAAATAGAGCTTGTTTGAAACAGGTAGAAAGGAAGAGTTGATATTGAAATATCTGTACGTGGGAATGTGGTGAAAAAGAGTGCTAAAAGTAGTAAGTCGGCCTCAGATCCATTTCAAATATTTATTGCAGAAAAACAAAATACAAATTAAAAACAAAACCACAGAACCATTACCAGGTGTCATAGGAATGTTTGAAAACAATAGTTTTAATTTTACACTGTAAATACAGGAATCAGAATTAAACACCTCAAATTGGCACATGCATAATGAATCACCTGGAATTGCAACAGGGAGATACTGAAGTAATTGGAAACAAACACTTGAAATTGACAGAGAAACAATTGAAAATATATTACTGACATGAGCGTACAATATTTTAATGGAAGTGCATTTTTAGCACGAAGCATCCGCAGGAGGATGCACTAACAATTACATAGTGCCACAAAATGTGTACGGACATTTCACAACCGTGCATTATTAGCACAGAACACATACATGGGGGCGCACAAAACATTATTGTACCATGATGATGATCGGGATTGTTGAAGATCTTTTCTTGTGCAAGGCGCCCCTGTATGACCGCAACTGATCCAACCGGCCGCATCTGAACAAACGACGTCGAAACGGCGCGAAACACGTCCTCTCGGTTGGTCTCGGATTGACTCGGCTCCTCTCGGTCTTTTTTTTTGTGTGTCTTTTTTTCTTTTCCTTATGGTCGGAGTGGTATCTTAGATTAAAAAAAAACACCCGAAAGCTGTGTTTAATCGTTTCGCGTAAATTGTACATTTTTTTTCAGCTTTGAAATTGTTTTGGCTTGGAGAGTCCGCGCGCTTTGGCTTGGAGACTAATTCTCCACAGGCACGTTCTTCCCAACCACAGATACCAGCGTCGTCCGCGACGCTGGAACAAATTACGACTGTAAGAGATGGGCAGAAAAGCTAGGTTGGGTTTAGGCCTTGGTAATTCTTACATTGCCACGGTGGTCTGTGCTGGCAGTGGTGGTTGTAGTGGTGTAGTTTTGATGTATGGTGGTGGTGCATAGTGGTGGTGATGGCTGTTGTTGTTGGTGGTTGTGGTAGTGGGTGGTGGTAGTGGGTGGTGGTGGTGCTGGTTGTGAGTGTGTGTGTGTGTCAGTGTGTGTGTGTGTGTGTGCGCGCACGGTGTATGTGTGTCTGCGTCTGTGTCTGTCTCTGTGTCTGTGTGTCCATGTGTCTGTCTATGTGTCTGTGTGCTAGTGTATTGCATATATGATAAGACTATCCCGGCCTACACTTGTTCAAATACAAAAACAAAAAAACACCCTGGCTGAGTTGGATATTTTTTGAATGAATTTTACTGAAAGATTTTATCAACAAATTCCAAATGTGTACAGAGAGCATCCAGGTTGTTCATTTTTGGCATGTGACCAAGTAGAATAATGGTACCCCCCCCCCCCCCCCCACCCATGTAGAAAGCCTGGTCAGATCTGACTGAGACGGTGGGCGGGACTGTTTCCACGAGCAGGAGCGTGCCTTTAACTTGACGTTACCAAGCCGCGTGGTGTATGGATTGCGTCCAAACATCATACAATAGGATTTCATAAACAATGTTTCTGCGCAGGCTCGATGGAATGTCCAGCCGAAATCAATGTTGTCTTTAGTTGAAAAGAACAACGCAATAAAAATCACCAGGGCAGTTAGATAACTACATGTACATGAAAGCCGCACCATTCCAGTCGGGTGACTCGGGGTCAAGCCTTTGGGCAGTCTGTAACCGGGGAGTGGGCAGTACTTGAAATTTGCAAGGCTTTCGATCACCGCTGTGGTCAGCATTTCTCGACGCACGCATTCCGGCCTGAGAGGCAAGGTCAGTAATGTAGGCTGGGTCAGCAACCGATCGTTCGGACATCAAATCAGGTCACCCGCTTCTTGCGTTGACCACAGTCCGGTCACCCTACAGGCGCACGAAACATTAATTATGTTAATATGCATTTCCTGCGCTTGGGTAACTTGCCAATGACGGTCATGACTGTGTGTTGTTGGAAACGCGCGGTATTAAAAGTCGATTATTACTATCGGACAAACCCATCAGGTGCTGAAAGACTGACCGACTGTGTGTGAGTGTGTGTGTGTGTGTGTGTGTGTGCATGTGTGTGTGTGTGTGTGTGTGTGTGTGTGTGTGAAATAAGCAATTTGATCTGGTTAGTCCTGTCTTTATGTGATCAACCCGAGTAAAACATTAGGCAGATTACTGCTGACGGATATATACCAAAATGATGTAGTCCGTCTGTCACAACTGAAAGCACACACACACACACACACACACACACACACACGTGACGGCACACACACTCACACACACACACACGCACACATACACACAAACACACAAACACACACACACACACTGTGACAGTACGCACACAATCAGACCACAATACAATCAGACGCTCCAAACTTCGTCTCTTAGCATTTCTTAAAAGATGCACAATAATCAAAACAAACCCCACAACACTGACTCAGCTGAGCTGGATTAAGTGCCTATGTACCCAACACCACCCCCAAAACCTACGCTGGCAGCATAGGCAGGCAGTACCTTGACATCAGCAAAACAGCCAAAGTAAACAGAGAGGCGTGCTGCGCAGAATTACACCTGACCGCAACAGCCCAACACACAAGCTAGACATAACTTAGTAACACGCACCTATACTGGTGTACGTTGTACATTGTAAAGTATACAGTGTAGTACAAGCTTAGCTAAGCAGTTTCATACCACTCGTACACGTTTGTTGTAGGTCTACAATGTTCGGTACACTATGCGTGCGAAGCTAAGCCGCAGTTTCATAACATCCGTAACTATTGCGTGGTGCAATACAGGTGGGTATTGCACGTTGGGAGGTTCAGTCTTGATCTGTAGAAACTGAATATTGGAGATTCGCTTGGGATGCAATTAAGTAGAGGTCTGTTTGGTTAGAAAAATAATGATAATTGTATCCATGGCATAAAACCACACTCACGAAGAAAGACTGATACCAACAGCAAAAAATAACCAAAACAAAACAAAACAAAACCCACTATCGTAGACAAATGGAAAATTCGCCCTCAACCTGAAACATTCTCTCTCTCTCTCTCTCTCTCTCTCTCTCTCTCTCTCTCTCTCTCTCTCTCTCTCTCTCTCTCTCTCTCTCTCTCTCTCTCTCTCTCTGTCTAACCTGAAACATTCTCTCTCTCTCTCTCTCTCTCTCTCTCTCTCTCTCTCTCTCTCTCTCTCTCTCTTTCAGCTGACTAGCATTGCTCAGTGTTGTGAACTAGAAAATGTCTAAACACTGCCATTTAATGTATGCATCGCTAAATGCGTAACACATTTATCTGCTTGTTCAAATAATTATACGGCGAAAGTCTGTCTTTCTTCTCAGCTCCCTTCTTTCATTTTCTTTCTTTCTAATTTTTTTTTGTGTTTACCTGTAGGCGAAAGGAATGTAGGTTGGGGTGTGGTTTGTGGGGTGGTTCGTGGGGGCCGGGAGAGGAATAAAAGAGGTGGGGGTTGAAGGGAAGCCAGATGGTGGGCGGGTTGGCCTGGATTTAGGAGATAGAAACTGCATTCGAGCAAAATGTTAGCGAGATGCGCACTTTTGCGTCGTGTGCAGTTGTTTGTCAGATACACATAAACCAACGACCATTTGGAGAACAAAATACTCGAAATCGATTTCTTCTATTAACTGGTTGGTCATCGTACAATATCACATCCAACACATGAGTATCCAGGTTTCCCAATTGCTTCGTTTCCGGCCGATTTATGTGGAGCACGTGATGCCGCACAAAAAATATTGGCGGTCTAGAAGTGTCGTCTGCGCAATGATCGCGGCGGCTTTCTTGACCGCCAAGGACGACCACGCACGTTGTGAGACGTCATTTGAGACCTCAATACACAGTCTTCTCGTTTGACGGACCAGCACTGGTTTATTATTCGGGACGAGTTCTGATGACTATTGACAAAATACAATCACATTATTCCTCATGCTTATACTGAGTTCATGTATGCCGTGGCCGCATGTCTGGATTTATCTCTTTCTCGCGAAGCAAATATAGTCGTTCAAACGATAGAGAGAAAACAACAACATCACTCAACAACAACAACAACAACAACAAAACCAACAACAACAACAACAAAAACAAGTCGCGTAAGGCGAAATTACTACATTTAGTCAAGCTGTCGAACTCACGGAATGAAACTGAACGCACTGTATTTTTTCACCAAGACAGTACAGCTTCGTCAATCCCCGCGAGAAGGAAATCGCTCACCTCCCACGTGCAAAACGCAGTGAAATTAACACGCCAGAATAGCGCGGTAGCGTATTGTGCTAAGCAGGAAAGCGCGCTTTTCTGTATTCTTGTTAACTTTCTGAGCTTGTTTTGAATACAACCTATCATATCTATATGTTTTTGGAATCAGGAAATGATAGAAAATAAGATGAAATCATTTTTGGATCAATTTCTTACATTTTAATCGTAAGACTAATTAATCTATTTTCGTTAATTGTGATCACATCTTAAGAGTAAACATGACATATGTATATATTTTTAGATTCAGAATGTGATGAAAAATACGATGCAATTTTAAATCTGTTTGCGAAAAATCGATTTTAATGACAACTTTAATGAGCAAACTCATTAATTAATTTTTAAGCCTCCAAGCTGAAATGCAATACCAAAGTCCGGGCTTCGTCGAAGATTACTTGACCAAACTTTCAACCAATTTGGTTGAAAAATGAGAGCGTGACAGTGCCGCCTCAACTTTCACGAAAAGCCGGATATGACGTCATCAAAGACATTTATAAAAAAAAAATGGAAAAAAAAACGTCTGGAGATACCATACTCAGGATCTCTCATGTCAAGTTTCATGAAGATCGGCCAAGTAGTTTTCTCTGAATCGCTCTACACACACACACACACACACAGACAAACACACACACACACACACACACACACACACACACACACACACACACACACACACACACATACACACACACATACACCACGACCCTCGTCTCGATTCCCCCCTCTACGTTAAAACATTTAGTCAAAACTTGACTAAATGTAACAAGAACAAAAGAAAACCAATAAAAGAAACAGATTCCATGGAATGTTGTGTGTTCTTTTGCCTTGCCATTTCAACAGGACCCCCAGTGTCATACAATGAGCGGGACGGTATGTTGTGACTTGGGTCGCACGTTCATATATAGCTGTTTACACTCCCACACAAGTTCACCCGACGATCAGTAGAATGCGCTATCAAAGACATGATTTGAACTAGTAATACATTGAAAAAATAGGTTATCTCATGCTCGCGTTATCAGAACGGCCGAAATGAACTTCAGACTTCCACCTGAAATCATCTCTGGTTTCACTCGTTGCTGGACTTGACTTCTGCGGACCTTGGATGATCAACTGTACAGATGATAACAACTCAAACCACATGGTCCATGTTTTCATTTCTTCTCAAGTGTGTCTTGTGACTGTAAAGTCTGATTAAATAGTGTGATCGTATGTGTAGTCATTAGAAGAAAAGGGGAGAAAAACGAAACTGAGGAGGGGAATATAATTATGTAAAGCAAGGCCAGAAAAGACAGGTTTTTTTTCAAAACAAGGAAGGCAACTCACTTTGTCTGTCAAGGATTAAACTAAACTTAACTTTATTTTTAAAATTTGAAAAAGAAGGAACAAAAATACAAAAGATACACGAAAAAGAAAAGTCGCAACAAAAAAAAAACGTCACCAGAAACAGCCAACAAGCAATATGGTTCACATTAACCGGAATTGGTTGGCATTTCACCGCCGCATTTTGTGTGCAAAATACCATAACGAAATTCTTCCCATAACTTGAGCGTAGTCGAGTGCAGCTTGTTGTTTTTACCTCATTGGACCGTGGCTGAACAAAAAAACAACAACAAAAGAACAACAACAAAACATTCCAAGCACCTATTTCACCCGGAGTCAGAAACTAAACGGTCAGTAAAGTTTGACCTGAGCTGGATAGCTGTAGGCTGACTATCTGTGGGCGTCTGTCCGTGACCTGAAGCCGCGCTCATCATAACAAAAACAGTGAGAGACTTGACCGATTTACACCATGTTGTGATTCCCCATGACTTTTGTTTTGTATGCACAGCCAAATTTTCACAGGCATTCACAGCATTTCCGGTGGCTGCAGCAGGGCCGCACTAAACTGTAGGCCTACGTCCCTGCGTCTTATTTGCATTAGATTGAATTCACAGACATAGAAATGTAGTTTACTCCGTGACTAAAAGCCAAAAACGTTCTAGAAATTCTTGGAGGGGTCCCCCAAAGAGCGTGTCCAGGGATGCGCTCAATTTGCCGGCATTATTATGCGTACCCGCGTCCGTCGGTACTGATGTAATCGTCTCAGTCAGTGCTAGGTTCCATACACAATGAACAAAAATGTACAATTAGTTGGATTTCGAAGAACAGAAGATGTTCTGCCCGGTATGTACTGACACAAGAGTTTACAGAGCGATATGAGTAATAACTCTTTTGTGAAAAGGTCAGTCTGAGCGGTTCCACAGCGGAACTTCCAAAACGGTCATCCTGGTGCAGTTTGGAGTTTCTAAAGTTCCACTAAGGGGCTTGGACCCCTAAAAACTATGATTTAATGTCCCGCGGGGACCCTCTAGGTTTAACATCTATGGGGAATCCTTCTGTAGAATAACACAAACTTGAACTGTGGACTTAAATGTTGAGTTTCACTGACTGGCAGCTTTCACTGAGGTCGATGTCCGGTTTCTTGGTCTCATTCCGATTTCGAGTCTACCAGTAACACAATTACATCTCCCAGCAGGAGGTTTTCACTTTAATCAGCTTATAATATTAGCATGTCACCATGTGCCCAATCATCTTGACTCCGTTTCAAATTACGTCAGTGGCACTGTGACTAACATAATTATGTGTTGGAGCAATTAACAAATCGTTTGTGTTTAAGTGTTTTTAATTGTTTGTTTGTTTGTTGGTTGTTGGTGTTTTTTTGGGTGTTTTTTTGTTAGTTGTTTGTTTGTAATGTTTTGTGTGTTTGTTACTTGGTTGTTTTTTTGGTTTTTTTTTTGTGTGTAGTCTCAGGCCAAAGGTGCCACAGACTTTAAAGCAGTTGCCGGCGACACAATGGGTTGGCCTTCCCTACGTGCGAATCAGTTTGATTGACCCTCTAATCCAAATCACTTGCGCACGATTTGTAACTAATCCTAACCTTGGCGCCCAGTCTATTTGTTGACTGTGTAACTTAGTCTATGTTCTATTTATGACTGCCGTTAATTGACTGTAATAATGTCGATAATGCAGGAATGGTGAAAACCGCGGCACTCTTTTTTTATGTACATGTACAAGAAATGTGACTGTTACATCGCCGCGGGTGCGAAGCCGGTTCCACTACCCACATGCATTAAATTAACTCTCATAATAAGACTTAGTATTTCATAAAATAAGAAGAAAACCGATGAATATATCGTTTGCTGAAGACGATTTTTATTGATTATGATGTAGGCCCCTAATCATTCGCCGTGAACCCCAAGACCACTTTACGACCTTGGGAGTAGCTCTGTACTGACTTACATGGATACAGTTGTTGTTGTCGTTGTCGTTGTTGTTGTTGTTGTTGCTGCTGATGATGTTGATTCATTGAAACAAAAAATTTAAAAGCAGGAAATTCAATGAATAAGTTCTTACGTTGACAATTTAGGCTGTTATACCATGAAGAGTACAAGTTTAAGGAGTCCTCTGGCAGACTTTTTCTATTAATGGTAGGTCATTGATCGTCCGTTGGTATCATTTCGCTTTCGTCTGTGTCGCTTTGACCTTGTGTGCTGGATTTATTGAGAGCTGCAAGCTCTGTCTCTGTCTGATCGGTCCCTGTCACTGTTTCTGCCCCCCCCCCCCCCCCCCCTCCCTCTCTCAGTCTCTCTGTGCATGTTTCTATCTCGAAAGTGAGCTTTCTTGTTGCTGTTGCTGTTGCTCGTGGTGTTGGTGTGTGTGTGTGTGTGTGTGTGTGTGCGTTGGTTTGTGTGTGTGTGTGCACACGGTGTGTGTGTGTATGTGTGTGTGTGTGCGTGTGTGTGTTTGTGTGTGTCCAGTCTCATACATCACCGAAAATCATAATATGATGCACAGCCAAGGGGCATAAAGTCGTACCACCCTACGCGCTCATCTGTGCTCAAAAGGATCCGGTTGTGACGTAAATGAAGTGCTAATTATGCACTCATTTTCTTCATCGGTGTCATGTTTGTGCAGTTTTGAATTCGAAACTTCAGTTATATAAAACTGCATGATTGATGTCGATTAAAAAAAAAAAAAATTAACACACACACACACAATTTGTTATGACTTTCTTGATCTGCATATGATAACAGTTTAAAAGACTTTTGTGAATTCGATCTGACATTTAACCAGTTTGTTTCCTGTTAAATGTCGTTGCAGCCGACTTCCTTTACTTGATTATTTTAATGTGTTTAGTCGTTTACTCGTTTGTGTTCTGCCTGTTGAACATTCTTGTTTTCTCTCTGCAGGTCGTGTGTGTTTTATATGCGTATGTGCGTACTTGTGTGTGTGTGAGTGGTTGTGTGTGTGTCCGTGAGTGCAAGTGTACGTGCGTTTGTATGTGCGTGCGTGCGTGCGTTCGGGTGTGTGCGTACGTGTGTTTGTTTGTATGTGTGTGCGTGCGTATGTGCGTGCGTGCGTTTGTGTGAGTATTTGTGTGCGTTCGTGTGTGTGTGTGTGTGTGTGTGTGCGTGCGTATTTGCGTGCGTGCGTTTGCCGTGTGTTTGTGTGCGTGCGTGCGTTCGTTTCATCGTGTGTGTCACAGTGTGTGAATGTGTGTGTGATTGTGTGTGTGTGGGTGTGTTTGTGAGTGCGTGTGTGAGCGTGTGTTCGTGCATGCGCGTGTGTGTGTGGTCACCTCACACCCCGATCATCGCCGGTTCCCACTCAACGCAGCTGATCTAATGTTATTTTTAGCCTTGGTCCGGCAGTGTCCAGGAAGAAGTCTGGAAGAGTTATTCGATCACGAAAACAGCTCGTGGAGTCTGCGTCTGTTATTGTGGTACAGGTACCATGTGGCTGGGAGTCGGGGGGGTGGAGGGGGGGGGGGGGTGAAGTTCTGGATATCTTCCAATCACACAGCCATTCGCAGCAAAGCAGGTCAGACCAGGCCAGTCGCTGAACAAAACTTACGAGGAGCGGAACTGATGTCCGCCACGAAAAGTTGTTGTTTTCCTTCGTGAATCAGTTCCGGTCTGCACACGGCCACAGGCAGAAGCAGACAGCGTTAATTCGTCTGGAATGACAGGTATAGTTTGGTTTCGCTGACTGGCTGGGGGTAGAGTTGCCTTGGACTGGGTGCAGTGACATTATTAGCATGTTTCAACTCGTGGACCTCTCCATACACACACGTCATTGTCACAGATGAGTTGCATAGATGAAGGCTGAATCCTTCCTGTGAAAACAGGTACGAGATCTGCCCAGGCTCAGTTTACATAATGATAAGATTATCCCTCCATTTGACCCGGAAACAAACTTAAAAATCAACAGTACGTCTTGACTGCCGCCTCAATGCAGAGTTGGATAAAGTGTTTTATTATGCAAAAAAAGCAAAAGAGATCTTTATCCAACAAGACTAAAACATCACATTTCCAATGTCAAATGTTTACCTAGTATGGCGGCGGCTTCTTCATGAAAACATTAGGGAAAGGAAAGTACACCCAAAAACGATCAAACCGAAATCAGTTTTGCACGGCCGCAATCTGCGGTCACGTCAGGAATCGAGGTGTCATTTGAAACTAACTATAACAACAACATTGGACTCCGACAGGGAAGACTTGCAGAGTCTGCGAGTGTGTTGCGTCGTGTTTTGCGTTGATAGCGCAATGACCCTCAGTTGTAGGCGGGAAGGGTTGTTAGAAGCTTGTCAGTTCATTCATATATTAACCGACAATCTCCCGTATGGCTGGCACAAAGGCCCGAAACAAAGTCTTTATTATTCTAGTACTGTGCCATTACTTGGAGAGAGGTGCGAGAGAGAGGGGGGGGGTGTTGGTTTGTGCGTGTGTGTGTTTTGTGTGTCGGTGTGTGCGTGCGTGTACGTGTGAGTGTCAGTGTGTGTGTGTGTTTGTGTGTGTGGGTGTGTGTGTGTGTGCGGGTGAGTGTGTGCACATGCGCGACGCCCAGTTGGGTGAGCCCCCCTGACGGTAAGAACATTTTACATTTCAATAGTAATTTTTGGGTCTATCCTCGTGTCTGGAAACCGAATTGTCTCCAACGAGGTACATCAGGTGGCCAGGGGAGGGGGGGGGTCCAGAACCCAGGACCCCCCCCCCTCCCCCAACCAGGTCCAGCCCTGGTGTGTGTGTGTGTAGGTGTGTCTTGAAAACAAGGCCTTTGTGTCTTGAAAACAAGGCTTTATTTTTTTTGGCCTTAGTTAAAGCATCGTTTTTGAGCCTTTGTGCCAACCATACTTGCGGGCTTCGAAAGCTAAATATTTCAGTCACACTAGCCTATCACGTGCACCACGCAAGCTCACTTTTGCCGGGCCTGACAAGGATATGTCCTTTCATACTTAAAAGGTGACAATCAAAACAAAAAATATCAAGCTAAACAAGTCGCGTAAGGCGAAATTACTACATTTAGTCAAGCTGTGGAACTCACAGAATGAAACTGAACGAAGTCCGCCGCAAGTGCAAAAGGCAGTGAAAGTGACGAGCCTGTTTGGCGCGGTAGCGGTTGCGCTGTGCTTCATAGCACGCTTTACTGTACCTCTCTTCGTTTTAAGTTTCTGAGCGTGTTTTTAATCCAAACATATCATATCTATATGTTTTTGGAATCAGGAACCGACACGGAATAAGATGAAATAGTTTTTAAATCGATTTCGGAAATTTTATTTTGATCATAATTTTTATATTTTTAACTTTCAGAGCTTGTTTACAATCCAAATATAACATATGTATATGTTTTTGGAATCAGAACATGATACAGAATAAGATGAACGTAAATTTGGATCGTTTTAGAAAATACTTTTTTTTGTTACAATTTTCAGATTTTTAATGACCAAAGTCACTAATTAATTTTTAAGCCACCAAGCTGAAATGCAATACCGAAGTCCGGCCTTCGTCGAAGATTGCTTGGCCAAGATTTCAATCAATTTGATTGAAAAATGAGGGTGTGACAGTGCCGCCTCAACTTGTACAAAAAGACGGATATGACGTCATCAAAGACGTTTATCGAAAAAATGAAAAAAACATCCGGGGATATCATTCCCAGGAACTCTTATGTAAAATTTCATAAAGATTGGTCCAGTAGTTTAGTCTGAATCGCTCTACACACACGCGCGCACAGACAGACAGACAGACAGACAGACAGACACACACACACCCACACACACACACACACACACACACACACACACACACACACACACACACCACACCCTCGTCTCGATTCCCCCCTCTACGTTAAAACATTTAGTCAAAACTTGACTAAATGTAACAAAAAGTTGAAGTGAGTTTGAAACAAGTCGCGTAAGGCGAAATAACAATATTTAGTCAAGCTGTCGAACTCACAGAATGAAACTGAACGCACTGCTTTTTTCACCAAGACCACACGTATACTCGTAGTTTCGTCAGTCCACCGCTCGTGGCAAAGGCAGTGAAATCGACAAGCCATGCAGAATAGTGCGGTAGTGGTCGCGCTGAGCAGGATAACACGCTTTTCTGTATGTGTATTCTTTTTAGCTTACTGAGTTTGTTTTTAATCCAAACATATCATATCTATATGTTTTTGGAATCAGGGACCGACAAGGAATAAGATGAAATTGTTTTTAAATCGTTTTCGGACAATTAATTTTAATCATAATTTTCTTATTTTTAATTTTCAGAGCTTGTTTGTAATCCAAATATAACATATGTATATGTTTTTGGAATCAGAAAATGACGAAGAATAAGATGAAATTGTTGTTGGATCGTTTAATAAAAAAATAATTTTGATTACAAGTTTCCGATTTGTTTGTTTGTTTATTTGTTGCTTAACGTCCAGCCGACTACGCAGAGCCATATCAGGACGAGGAAGGGGGGGATGAAGGGGGCCACTTGTCAAGCGATTCCTGTTTACAAATGCACTAACCCATTACTTGTGTCCCAGCAGGCTTTAGTAAAACTAAATTAATACCTACTGGAAGATTACCAGTTTCCAGTATGTTAAAATAGGCTTAACCTATCTACTGCTGGACTTACATCAGAACACTAACAGATTAAACTATACATGAATCGCGAGACAAGCGGCAAGAGAAGAGATTTTTGGAAAAAATACAGGTGAATGAGCAAGAAGGCAGAAAAAAGAAAAGAATTCATGAAGAAAAAGAGAGCATGACAGGAAAGAGGAACCAAAAATCTACCTAACAGCAAACTAGAAAGCTCCTGCGGTTCCAAAAAACAGGAGGGGCCTTTAATTTCATAACCGCAGTGCCCCACTGCGGGAAAGTTTCCGATTTTTAATGACCAAACTCATTCATTATTTTTAAGCCACCAAGCTGAAATGCAATACCAAAGTCCGGCCTTCGTCGAAGATTGCTTTGCCAAAATTTCAATCAATTTGATTGAAAAATGAGGGTGTGACAGTGCCGCCTCAACTTTTACAAAAAGCCGGATATGACGTCATCAAAGGTATTTATCGAAAAAATGAAAAAAACGTCTCATGTCAAATTTCATAAAGATCGGTCTAGTAGTTTAGTCTGAATCTCTCTACACACACACGCGCACAGACACACACACACACACACACACACTCTTTAAAAATTGAAACTGGAAGACATAATAACATACCAAGAGAAAATCGTTTATGTAATAAATGTAACGTTATTGAAGATGAAATTCACTTCCTAGACGGATGTCAAAAGTTCACTGAACTGCGAAATGATTTTATAAAGGATCTATCAAATATAGATATAAAGTATTCCAACAATAAACCTAGTGAAGTATTTTGCGAAGACAGAATACAAATTCGTCTAGGAAAGTTTATTTCAGATTGTTTTAATCGCTCTTTGTGTCAATAACCAATTTGGTTCCGACAATAAAATATATTCTATTCTATTCTATTCTATTCTATTCTATTCTATTCTATTCACACACACACACACACACACACACACACACACACACACACACACACACCACCACGACCCTCGTCTCGATTCCCCTTCTATGTTAAAACATTTAGTCAAAACTTGACTAAATGTAAAAAAAGAAGTCCCAAGGAGAAGTGATGTTTGCTTCAGCAACCTATCATCCAACAAGGTCGTCTGGAAGATAGATAGCTAGATAGATAGATAGAGAAGGAGAGAGAGACTGAGATGGGGGTGGGGGTCGTATAAGGTGACTTACTTTTTTGGTTTGTTTGCTTGTTGTTGGTGGTGGTGTTGTTGTTGTTTTTGGTTGTTGTGTTGGGGTGTTTTTTTGTTTGGGGGGGGAGGGGGAGGGGGGAGGGGGAGGGGGGGGCGAGGGTGGGTGGGGGGGGGGGGGTTAATGACATAAGTATAAAACGTCCTTTTTGATCTAGAACTGACTCGCCCAGAGAGGGACAGTGCTACATAAAATATTATCGAAATATCACATTAAGCAACCCATCAAAAAGAAAGAATTTCAAACACACTTACATGCAGAGGGGGCCATGTGTGTGTGTGTGTGTCGGGGCGCGGGGGTGGGGGTGGTGTCCTTTGTACACCTGCTTCTATTTTCGTCTTACATGCTTCTATTTTGGTAGTCTTTGGTTTGTTTACATGTCTGGAAAGAAACGGCAGCAGGAATCAAGCTGATAACCGCACCCTCTATATGATTTTAGCATCTGTACCTTCAGTGAACTTACAGCGTATCCCGCGGGTGCAACTGCACGCTAGCTCGTGAGGTCATAAAGACAAAAACGTAACGAAACTGAGGGGGCCCAGATTCTAACCCGGATTGGGCTATTAATTATAATCTATCGCAGCAAAAAATTGTTCGAGCTAATGACGTGCTGCAGGTAAAAGGTAATCAAAACATTCCAGGTAAACGCCGATCTTATTTAGCATGATTTGCAGCAAATTAAGCATAATGGGCCCAACTCAAAGATGTGAGTAACGTTCTTCTTGGTCGGTGTGTTTTAAGTGTCACTTGAAAAGGCCAGCAAATTAAGCACAGGAAAACACGTGACAAGAACAATATGTGTGCTGTAAACAAACATTTTCAAAAAACTAACGTTTCTAACATCTGCCATAATCTAAAAATCCTTTTCTACTAACACTATTTTGGGGCCTTGGCCCGTCAGAAAACAAGCGATTGGAAGATACATGAGAATGAGCCGCTTTTTATGGGGGATTTAGAAGTCAACATTTGACCCCTTTTTTTCTCTCCTTTTTACATTTAGTCAAGTTTTGACTAAATGTTTTAACATAGAGAGGGGAATCGAGACGAGGGTCGTGGTGTGTGTTTCTGTGTGTGTGTGTGTGTGTGTGTGTGTGTGTGTGTGTGTGTGTGTGTGTGTGTGTGTGTGTGTGTGTGTGTGTGTGTGTGGTCTGTCTGTCTGTGCGTGTGTGTGTGTGTGTGTGTGTAGAGCAATTCAGACTAAACTACTGGACCGATTTTTATGAAATTTGACTTGAGAGTTCCTGGGAATGATATCCTCGGATGTGTTTTTTCGCTTTTTTCGATAAATACCTTTGATGACGTCATATCCGGCTTTTTGTACAAGTTGAGGCGGCACTGTCACACCCTCATTTTTCAATCAAATTGATTGAAAGTTTGGCAAAGCAATCTTCGACGAAGGCCGGACTTTGGTATTGCATTTCAGCGTGGTGGCTTAAAAACTAATGAATGAGTTTGGTCATTAAAAATCGGAAACTTGTAATTAAAATTATTTTTTTATTAAACGATCCAAAAACAATTTCATCGTATTCTTCGTCATTTTCTGATTCCAAAAACAAATATATATGTTATATTTGGATTGTAAACAAGCTCTGAAAATTAAAAATATGAAAATTATGATTAAAATTAATTGTCCGAAATCGATTTAACAACAATTTCATCTTATTCCTTGTCTGTCCCTGATTCCAAAAACATATAGATATGATATGTTTGGATTAAAAACAAACTCAGTGAGCAAAAAAGAATAGACATACAGAAAAGCGTGTTAACCTGCTCAGCGCGACCACTACCGCACTATTCTGCATGGCTTGTTGATTTCACTGCCTTTGCCACGAGCGGTGGACTGACGAAACTACGAGTATGTGGTCTTGGAAAAAAAGCAGTGCGTTCAGTTTCATTCTGTGAGTTCGACAGCTTGACTAAATGTTGTTATTTCGCCTTACGCGACTTGTTTTTGTTGTTGCTGCTGTTGCTCGGGTTTTTCCCAGAAAACGTTTTCTCGTGCTCTTGTGTAACTGTCTACGTGAGTGGGCGTGCAAAAAATGTTTGTTCGGGCGTAATAAGAACATAACTGTCCGCCTTAACCATTGCACTATCCTTCAAAACGTCTGTGCTCAAGTGCACATTGTCAAAGCAATATGTATCAAATGCACGTGGTAAGACAACCACATAAGGGAGGTAACTTTTGTAGTGATGATAAATTCGAACTGTCAGGTATGAACCACTCACATATAACATGTAATGAATTAGTTGAAAGCAATTAATGTATTGATTAATTAATTAATTAATTAATTAGCGATTTACAGCGGCTTAGTAGGTAAGTATTGACTTCAAGCACTTACAGGAATAGCAACCGGCCTACACACACTCATGATACAGATAATGAACTTATCTCAAGAGACTCGCTTGCTGATTGCCTCACTGTCACCACTGGGTCTCTCGTGAACGACGAAGAAGAAGAAGACCACTGGGTCGAAGTTCAGTGAATGTAAACTTTTTTCCATTTTTTTTTTATAAATCGAACGTTCCAATAACCTACTATTCTTGTTTATCGATTCTTAATGTTGGAACGTTAGCAGTCTATATGTTTTTGTAGTTATGTACATCAGCTCGGTGCCTGAAGTATGTCAGAGTCTCCCAAGTTCTGTTTCGTAACTGTGGGCCGGGAGGGGGGTGTCGATGTCGGGGGGAGATTTTTGCGGAAAGCTGAGGAGAGAGAGAGAGAGATGACTGATCCATTCTCAGTCATAGACTATTATCATCCTCCTAAAGTAAGAATGTCGTGTTTGTGTCACTGCCAGTCCCCGCAATGCAGTATCCGAAAAGTGGCTTCATTTCTAGACCTTTTAGATGGCTTCATTTTTGTGCTCTTGTCTGAACAAAAACACAGGCAACCTTCTGAGCCCCACTGTCTTACTTTGCCAGCCAGTGGCTTCTTACGTTCTTCTTTCTTTCTTTCTTTATTTGGTGTTTAACGTCGTTTTCAACCGTTCAAGGTTATATCGCGACGGGGAAAGGGGGGGGGGGACGTTCTTCTTGCCATTGTAAATTATAAATGAGGCTTTGGAAGAGAATGAGGTTCCACAAAACGCGTTTCATTTGGAGGCTTCAACTCCGGGACGTTTAGAGCAGGAGGAATGAGAATGCGGTATGGTAAACGTAACACTACATGCGGCTTGCTAATATCGGATTTACACTCACTTTTCCCCCATCTGCATCCAGTCTACCGCGGCAGCATCATGCGACTTCCTTGCTAACACCGCGCTGGGCGTGTGTGATGTTTTCACTTGCAAAGTTGTACAATCACAAGACTTGACGAGTCACCGTGACCGAGGTAGCGTGACCTTGCTTCAGGCGGCGTGCCGCCGTTATTACGCTGTTGGGGGAAAAAAGCAACTGAAAAGACATCACGATGTTTCGCGACCGCTTCACTCACTATAACCGTGCTTAGTGCGCGGGGCCGCGCGGCATTCCCCACTTGTTTACGTCGTGGCTAGATCTTTGCGCTACAGTGCAGGGCGGGCTTCTTTTTCAATTCTCGGTCGCAGAAAAGGCTGAAATAGGGTAAAATATGCACCTTGACTTATGCCTGAGTGTCCGTTTTGAGTCATCGTGTGCAATGATGAAAGTCATTTGTCACACTGCATCTGATATTCGCGTTCCGGCACTGAAAAGACACAGTTAATTATCATCCCTAAGCTAGTCACTGATCGCTGACAGCCTACCACTGAATGTGAATAAGTCGAACCCTGATTCTCAGATACTGTTCAAATAATTGTTGTGCCACGAAAGTCAGTCTGGTGGGATGACTGAATTTCTCTCAACAGAATTCAAACCTTTCTTTGATAGTTTCATTACAAAAGTCTGATTAAAACCGATACTGATTTGTGTGAACTGTACGTGGTTCAGTCGGACATGTTTATAACCGTCATTCCACAATAATCATAATGACTATAATGATATGCGGGTCATTTTCTTTGAATGGACTCTCAAGTTCAGTTTGTGAGATAAAATATCAGCCTCCTCAGTCAATATGATTAGGAAATGTTTGGGAATGGCACCCATTAATGGAATCAAAATCTATGGCTAATTAAACTCTCTTCGATCCAGAAAGAGAGTCTAAAAGGGTACCGGTCAAAAATATCAGCGCCGCACAACTTTCAACAATGACCGGTGTAACACAAGAACATTACTCCCACGAGATTTTTTACTCCGGAGTAAAAATTTCGTACGAAAATTGTACTCCCTTCACGAAAAACTTACTCCTCCATAACACGAGAAAATTACTCCCCACGACAGGTGTGTTCCGAGTCACATTTCGGTCGAAAATGTTACTCCCCTGACGAATAAATAACGAATAAAAATTAAAATTATTCCACCCTAACACGAGCAATTTACTGCCCACGCCAGGTCACAGTGTACGCAACTTTTACTGACTCCCCTGTCCCCTGTTTGTCTTGGTGGTGGAAGGGGTGGAGGGAGGGTAGCGCGACATTTGTTTGCGCCAGATCACGTATTGGCATTATCCCTTCGCCCGCATCTTTGCCCGGCGTACGAGATTTTTACTGGAAATACAAAAATTGGGGAGTCAAAATTTCGTGGAGGGAGTAATTTTTTCGTGCCTTGGGGAGTTCTTTTCTCGTACGAAAGGTGTACTCGGAGTAAGAATTTCGTACGAAATTTTTACTCCGGAGTAAATATTTCGTGGAGTAAGAATTTCGTGTTACACCGGCCCCTCGGAATCTCGGTCGCTTCGCTCATTCAGTTCGTTTAGGTCGCTTCGCTCCCTTTACTGACTTAGCCCCCCCCCCCCCCCCCCCACCCAAAAAACAAAACAAAAAATCTGATCCGGCCCTGCAGATGGACTGACTATGTCAGTTTAAACACTACCCGACAGGACTTTTGAGGTAGCTGCCAAGTCACAAAAGGAAATCACCGAAACCGAAAACAAAAGCTGGACTGACTGGCGTGGGGAAGCTAACTCAGCCCCATGTACCCTTTCACAATAAACAAAATACTAGTAATCAAAATTATAATAAGGTAACAAACAACAAACTCAAGTTCCTGAAGGGTTGCCGAGTCAGGTGGAAGCGTTCTTTCTTTCTTTGTTGGCTGGTTGCGGGTTTTCTCCCCAGAAATGCACGACCTCCTTACTGAGAAACTATTAAAGGTTGAAACATAGAAAACCTTATGTATGAAGCTTCTTCTCATACCTTCTTATGTTAAAATGTTTTATACTGGACATTTTGTTTTTAAGTTTAAGAAAGTTCTTGGCGTCACCGTGAAAAAAATTGACAATCATTTTTGCAAAATGGCGACATTTTCCGCGCTTTGAAATACGTGTCGGCTGTATATTCGACGACTGCCAACGCCGAAACAAGATCCAGGTGTGTGTGTGTGTGTGTGTGTGTGTGTATATACTAATATATAGGCGGGGGGGCGGAGGGGGAGGGGGGGGGGGGGCAAAGAAAAAACCCACCTTGAGTTAATAGCTTTATCACCGTCCTCTTCGTTTTTGTATCACAGCGAGCTTTCGTTAGAGATAGAACCTGCCGCTCTACCGGCCAGTGAACCCATGCCAAAAGGAAAAATATTGCCTCAAAGGTGCAAGCGCACAACATGTCAAATTACCGTTATATTATGTGCAGTGCATTCTGCTGCTGTGAGCTGACCTAAATACCATTCGCGCATAAAGTGCAACCACACTTAGGCCTCACGCACAGTGAATTTTGCAAAACAGGTGCTTTTTTCCAGTGTTCACAAACAAGTGGGATTCTCTCTCTCTCCCTCTCTCTGTCTGACAGAGCCCTGTCTCTGTCTCTGTCTCTCTCTCTCACTCTCTCTCTCTCTCTCTCTCTCTCTCTCTCTCTCTCTCTCTCTCTCTCTCTCTCTCTCTCTCTCTCTCTCTCTCTCTCTCTCTCTCTCTCTCTCTCTGTCTGTCTCGCTGTCTCTGCTCTGTCTCTCTGTGTGTCTGTGTGTGTGTGTGTGTGTGTGTGTGTGTCTCTCTCTCTCTCTCTCTCTCTCTCTCTCTCTCTCTCTCAGTCTCTCTCTCTCTCTCCCCCCCAAAACTCCGACAAGCCTACATCTGTTGGCAGAACTTGATTACTTCATATTAATTTTGTTATGCATGAACTTCAGCTTATACATGATGAGTCCACAAAGTAGCACGTTTGCATGTCAAATGATCTGACTTTTGTGCTCTTTCAAACTGATAAGATCGGCCCGAGATCGCATCAACAGTACGAGGCGGTTTGACCAAAAGATATTCCACTGCTACGTATAGGTTACAACACGAGTGGTTTTTTATATGGCTTGTATTTCAGTCAAGACCCAGCGGATGAATATCATCGGGAGACACGAGCCTTTGGCGAGTGGCTCTCGATTGATATTCCCGCTGGGTCTTGACTGAAATACAAGCCATATAAAAAACCACGAGTGTTGTAATCTGTATATCCCATTCTACCATCAAACACAAAGTGTAGACTACTAGCGGCACTGTTGCGATCTGTGGAGTATGAAACAGTGTTTTCAGCGAGACTTGGCCTTTTTGCAACCTTAAACTAAGTGACCGTCGCTGAAAAAAATAAAACGAATGAGTGCATCTATAAGTACGCGGTAACACTACTTTCAGACCGTTTAAAAGCTTTAAGTAAAGGTTCATAAGTTGCAAGAAAGTAATGAAGTCGTATAGAAATCCATTTAGTTGAAGCGCACAATTCTTTTGCGTTTCAGGTCGGCGGAACGGGGAAACCGGTTTGGCCCCCATTTGGCTTACTCGACTCGATTCAGAATCGATTCCACGTTGTTTTTTTCGAACGCATTATTATACAATTAGTCTTATTGACAGAGAAGCAAATTTTAGGGAACACATATGTAGATTTAACCATTTGCTCCCTATTTGAAATGTATCTACATGATAAACTGTTTTGCGAGTGTGTTTGCATGAACCTAAACTGGTATGGGTGCGAGGAAAACAGGACCCAAGTCTGTCACCGCCGCTTGATTGCATTTTGAAAGAATATGACTGGATTACGGAAAAATACACACATGTTAAGTTCTTAGATACCTTCATCGCCAATGTGGACTTACTGCAGAGCCAGGCAAAAGAGTAGACTTGCTCGCAAAACACGTGAAACAGCTGATGATAGCGAAGCCCAACCGTGCCAGGTAAGGACGGTCTGACAGATTCTCAAAAGTCGTCTGCTAACGAAGCAAGGGGAGGGTACTCGTGTTTTTGTTTTGGTTCGCTAGCATCTGGTTATCTTGTAAGTTGAATGTTCGTTTTTTCCCACCTGCATTGCTTTCATAATGAAAGAAACGTTTGCTTATTGCATCTCATACATCAGATCAGTTCTGAGATTCATTTTTGCGTGCAACTGATATGGTTTTCTGAGCCGTGCAATACGATTTTGGAACTTCATACAAATGTGTCACATTGTTCGGCGCGAGGTCAAAGGTCGGGAGCAAAGTAGTTCTTCGCCCAAATCGGAATCTGCACTATCATATATTTTTTTGAGTCCATGATGTATTTATTGAGCTATAAAAATACAACATATATACCCATACTGAAGTAACAGAGACAAAGAAGGGAGGTCATGGGATATGCTAAAATATCTTTGGTTTGACATTCAGCGGTAGCCACACTCACCCAATTTTACCCTAATAGACACTTACCTTTTGCAATATATCTGAATGTCCGAAAAACAAAACACCCCCGTCCGTCATCATCGCTGACCTGAAGAGAGCGTCACAGCTATGTTCAGGGAGATCCCTTTACATGAAAGCGTTCGTGTCATTGACAATTTCAAAAGGGTCCCCTTTTGGAGGGAAGGTAAAAGTCGGACCATTTGACCAAAAGACCGGAAACTTTCTTGAATCATCGTGCACATACTGAAGTTCATGCATACCAACCATAAAGATATTTGCTAAAGTATATTGACTGGAAGAAAAAAAAACTTCCGTTTTAAAGTCACACTTGTAAATCGCGTGCAACATTCATCAATGACATGAACACATTTGTCAATGGAAAATGACTGATCCTGCCTGTAATTGTCACTGATTGTCGCATGGTGGTGTTTGTATACCAGTTCCTTCAGATAACTCCAACGATGCAAGTCTGGAGGCTTTAAATCGGTTGAGTTTGGCTACCGCTCAATTTCAAATAATATTATAGGCTGTTGAGGCGATCCTCGAATTTAGAATTTTTTTGCTTTTTTGTTAACGAGCACAAAAGTCAGACCATTAATTTGAGATGCAAATTTGCCACTTTGTAAACGTATCATGCATGGGCTGAAGTCCATGCATACCAAATATAAAAACACGAGGAATACCCGGCTTCGCCGGGGTGAATCGCGAGACAGAGACAAACAGCGTGGCGGTTCACCACAATCACCTTTGAAGGCGAAGTCCTCTCTAACGGGATTGAGAATTTTAGAGCTTATTTCTAAGCCCTATATTAACTGTTATGGCTTCTCAAAGGCCAGAACATACAGACAGACAAAAGCCGCCATGCAGACCCCATCACAAACAGAACTCTACAATCCACAGGTGTTGCCTCCACACACACACACACACACACACACACACACACACACACACACACACACACACACACACACACACAGAGAGACACAGAAGCCGTATATATCTATCTATATATATATAAATATATAGAGATAGATGACAGTGGATTTTTCGATAAATAGATTCGACCTTTGCACTTTTACAGTGAGGACAACTTACGGGTACATGCAAGGAAAGCCCACAACTTCTAAGGCGAGCAACTCTGCAGAGTCTGCTGTGAAGGGCGACGGTAGTCTCCCTTGTCACACTCGACCCCCTTTGAATGAACTTTGTCCCCAAAGTTCCGAACCATGGACCCGCCAAGCTTAGGTCCCTCCCATGTTGGTGGAATGGGAACAGCACGAAAATGATTCAGTGGCCTGAACATTTCATGTCGAGTCCCATCCCTGTCGACGACGCCAAATGTAACCGAGTGCCGAAACACCACAATCACCTTTGAAGGCGAAGTCCACTCAAACGGGATTGAGAATTTTAGAGCATATTAATTTCTAAGCCCTATAATAACTGTTATGGCTTCTCAAAGGAAGGCCCGAACATACAGAGGGTGTGACAGTGCCGCCTCAACTTTTACAAAATGCCGGATATGACGTCATCAAAGACATTTATCGAAAAAATGAAATAAAATGTCTGAAGATGTCTTGCCTAGGAACTCTCATGAAAAATGTCATAAAGATCGGTCCAGTAGTTTACTCTGAATCGCTCTACACACACACACACACACACACACACACACACACACACACACCACGACCCTCGTCTCGATTCCCCCTCTATGTTAAAACATTTAGTCAAAACTTGACTAAATGTCAAAATCAGTCAGTCAACAGATGTAGAAGTTATTGAAAATGTATGTGGGTTGCATTTATTGGGTCACCCTGTACTCTCATTCAATTTTGGTCTATTGGGAAATTGATATGTGAGGCGATTAAACTTTAAGACCCGGGAATTCGCAAACGTTGGCGAGAGGAATAATCCATTCAAAAATGTAAAGTGTAGACATTTTGCACTTGTGGCGATACCAATATCAGAATGACTGTCTCAGCTCCTTTGTGTGTGTGTGTGTGTGTGTGTGTGTGTGTGTGTGTGTGTGTGTGTGTGTGTGTGTGTGTGTGTCTCTGTCTGTCTGTCTGTCTGTCTGCCTGTCAGTGGAGGGATGTGTGTGTGGAAGGCGGGGGCGTGCGTGCGTGCGTGCGTGCGTGCGTGCGCGCGTATGTATGAATGAGTGCCCTCGCTCTAAAGAATATGCGATTGTGTTATTATTGAATACTTATGATTGGTTTCACTTGTTTGTACCTTTGGCCTAGTGGTAAGGCGTCCGCCCCGTGATCGGGAGGTCGTGGGTTCGAACCCCGGCCGGGTCATACCTAAGACTTTAAAATTGGCAATCTAGTGGCTGCTCCGCCTGGCGTCTGGCATTATGGGGTTAGTGCTAGGACTGGTTGGTCCGGTGTCAGAATAATGTGACTGGGTGAGACATGAAGCCTGTGCTGCGACTTCTGTCTTGTGTGTGGCGCACGTTAATGTCCGAAAGCAGCACCGTCCTCATGAAATGGCCCTTCGTGGTCGGCTGGGCTTTAAACAAACAAACAAACAAACCTTACCCATGCAGTTTATACAAATATGTCTTTTGTGATTCTGTGCACAGCGGACCTGCATGCTAGAGAAACACAACGTAAACCGGCCGCGGAGACTGCTTATTCTGCCAGTTCGCTAACTCACAAACAGGTCTTGCTACCACAAAACTTAATCAATTAGTACAAATAAAATTCAAAAACGTATAATTCAATTTCAGAGTGACTTTAGCGTCCAGAGAGCCACTTTACTGGGTTCTTCTTAACATGTACGCTGCAACAGGTAAACCTTAGTATTAAAAACGTTCTACTTGTTGCTGTAATGCGTCTTAAGTAAATGAGAATAGTTGTTGTTGTTTTTCTTTTTACAGAGTTGACCGAGAATTAATAAGAGAATTAGATCGATGCTGAATCGGTTTCGGATGACGCACTGGGTTCTCAAGACAAGAAACAAACAAGAACCAACAACCTTGGAATTCTGTTTTCACTGAACAACCTGACGCTGCAGTTTTTTTACAATCTTCTTCAGCCAATTTGCAGAAATGGGCATGGATGTTTCGGCAATTTTTCTTTTTTTTTCAATTTTAAGACAGTCCTTTGCATCACCTTTCGCCCGACCGTACAACAAAAAGATGGACAGATGTGGTGAAATGAAGGAAAGGTTTTCGTTGAATTGAAAGAAGTTTTGACGTCTTGCCGACTGCTGACTCCAAACCAAATCCTCCGAAAAGTGTATGACTAGGTACTCGGACATTTTAGTGCATATAGGCCGACTGACCCGTAGCTAATGATGCACTGAAGTGCATGATATGACAACCCCCCCCCTCCCCCCCCCCCCCCCCTATAGGGAAATTACTGATCAAGACACAGTGTTTTTATTTTCTTGTTTGTCACACCACAAACGTCATCAAACCTTATCCACGCTATAAACTCCAGCTTCAGTTTCAAATTTAGAAGTGGCCGCGTACGTTAATATACTTTTATACTTCATTTTTAACATTGCTCGTTTCCTCCAAGTTTTCGTGTTTTTACGTTCCAAAGGCAGCTGAAAATATTAAAATAAATCAGTTATAACTATTTTCATGCTTCTGCTGACGTAGCGGTCACACTGCGTGACGTCTCTAGGATGTAATGATATTATTGTTGTCTGCCGGTACGGTGCTGTACGTTCATTGGCTCTTTGTACATCTACGTCACTCCCAGACGTGTACCCCTACAAGGATACGACAACAGTCTGCGACCGTATTGATCTATCCACGGAGATGCGTGGACCAGGATGCCCTGCTTTCGCCGCTCTACAACCGACGGCTGAACAAGCCGGCGGCGGCAGCGGTGTTGTCGTCGTCGTAGCACGACGCTCTAGCGGGCTACTGTGTGTATGTATACACAGCCTTGTGACTGCCTTCAGAGACAGAGACCCGACGCTGTTTTTCCCGCCACTGAAGAACTGGTTCAGTATTGGGTCAAATCAGTACACCGGCTGCGGCGGCACTGCTGAACTGACGCAACCTTCGCTTAAAGAGGTTATCCAACATTGGTTTTTTTGCAATTTCAGGGCATTGCAAGTTATTTAATGCCCATAATAGGATTAGAGACCCGCAGAGCATAAACTGAGAATAATCGGTCCAGGGTTTTACCCCTAATAGCAAATTTGTGTCTGTCATATTGTGTAGTGACTGGTATAACTTGAAATTCAATGTGAAAGGAATTACGGATGTACTTTGCTGTCAAATCATTGATGCTTCTGTTAGTCACCGTTTACGTCACGCAGTCAGTTATAACACCTAGCGGCCGTGTCACACCCAAAGCGTTAAATAATGAATGAAATAGAAAAATAACCTATGTAGCAGCAGTGGCCATGGGCCAAGTTTTGACAATGCTGTAATACGACTAAAACGACACCAAGACTGAACTGAGACTGGCGATCACTATTGTGTATTCAGCGTTCTGGTGTAGGCTCACGACTGCCATTTTGACCTAAACAAGCCTCACGTAAGAGTGTCCTCTAGGACTCGCTGGCAGTATATTAACGATGATGGAATATGATGAGATGTTATTATGAATGAGGCGATGCTGAAGGCAAAAGTTGACCTTTCAGTCCGGGGAGGAAGCAATGGGTGCACGGCATGGGAATTCGACCAATCAAAAAGCGGCCAGCGTAACACGCCTTCGTCAGCAGCCAATCCTCTGGCACCGCATCACACGGTGGTCTTAATTATCTATCCACGCCTTGTTTAATTAAGTGACCTTGACATTATGTTGTATGGGTTAATAGGCTAACTAACTTAATACATAAAAGAACTAAACAACTATTGCATCAGTACACATAGAGGACTGGGTGGCCGAGTGGTAACGCACTTGCGCTCGGAAGCGAGAGGTTGCGAGTTCGACCCTGGGTCAGGGCGTTAGCAATTTTCTCCCCCCTTTCCTAACCTAGGTGGTGGGTTCAAGTGCTAGTCTTTCGGATGAGACGAAAAACCGAGGTCCCTTCGTGTACACTACATTGGGGTGTGCACGTTAAAGATCCCACGATTGACAAAAGGGTCTTTCCTGGCAAAATTGTATAGGCATAGATAAAAATGTCCACCAAAATACGCGTGTGACTTGGAATAATAGGCCGTGAAAAGTAGGATATGCGCCGAAATGGCTGCGATCTGCTGGCCGATGTGAATGCGTGATGTATTGTGTAAAATAAATTCCATCTCACACGGCATAAATAAATCCCTGCGCCTTGAATATGTGCGCGATATAAATTGCATAAAATAAAAATAAAAAAATAAAAAAATAAATCCCTGCGCGGCTTAGAACTGTACCCACGGAATACGCGCGATATAAGCCTCATATTGATTGATTGATTGACATAGTCCCAAATTTTGTGCTAACAGTGCATGATGTGACACAAAGGTTGTTTGGTTGGTTGTTGTTGTTTCGTGTCCCTTCAACCTATTTCGCAATTCAGGACAGATTCAATGTTGTTTTCTTTATTAGTTTACATGATGGTCTTCTTGTTGCCAACTATTTACATCAGTTTAGGTCTATCACAGTGAAGTAAAAAATATTAAAAAAAAGGTTCTAAAAAGATCATATCTTTCCACACTAGTTACTTCAAATTTTGTTAAAAATCTTGAACTCCTTTATAAAACGAAAATTTGAAAATCTTGTTCGGGTGGAACGTGCCCAAGACAGGCCCGGAACAAATGGAGGCTATCGTACACATCACGATGAGGGCCAAACTAGTTTTGAAAAAATCTCAAGCTGTTCAGTGTTAATCAGGAGCTGAGAATGTGCAATGCCCTCTTTTGTCTGAACCTATTGCTTTTGACTTCGAAACTTGGTCGAAGATTCTTTCTTTCTTTATTTGGTGTTTAACATCGTTTTCAACCACGAAGGGTTATATCGCGACGGGGTCGAAGATTGAGACAGTCCAAATCAGGGTAACCGTAAAAACTTAGCATACTCTGTTGTGTCTACAATCTCCACTCACAACAATGACAAGATCTTACTGATGCATGACATATGAAAACAATCAATAAAAAGTGTGACGACAAAAATAGGACGATTGATTCTCTGTAGGCTAAACTTGCTGCAGTTCTTCAGGGCTGGATCGGGAGGGGTCGGCGGTCATGGATACGGAAGCCCTCCCCCCCCCCCCCTAACCCTTTAAATGAAATGTACCTTTCTTCTGAATGAGAGACCCAAAATACCCCTTTACAATTTCAACAGTACCCCCCACCTCCCCCACCACCCCAAATGATCCCTTGCTTGATCAGCTCCTGTACACCTGCCTCAGTCATGTTGGAAACCTCACCCTCCCTTACACTGGGTCCAGCTCTGTTCTTCGTGGTCAAAGGACTCGCAAAGTGACCTGTCCGACGGATCTGGACACGACGAGGGAACGATGAAACAACTTCTATTTCAAGAAATCAGTCCCCCCGCGGGTTAGGGGGAAGAATTTACCCGATGCTCCCCAGCATGTCGTAAGAGGCGACTAACGGATTCTGTTTCTCGTTTTACCCTTGTTAAGTGTTTCTTGTATAGAATATAGTCAATGTTTGTAAAGATTTTAGTCAAGCAGTATGTAAGAAATGTTAAGTCCTTTGTACTGGAAACTTGCATTCTCCCAGTAAGGTAATATATTGTACTACGTTGCAAGCCCCAAGAGCAATTTTTTGATTAGTGCTTTTGTGAACAAGAAACAATTAACAAGTGGCTCTATCCCATCTCCCCCCTTTCCCCGTCGCGATATAACCTTCGTGGTTAAAAACGACGTTAAACACCAAATAAAGAAAGAAAGAAAGAAATCAGTCAGCATATTGCAGTATTCTACAGAGCACACCGATTCATTAGTTAATCCGTCAGTCAATCAACCAATCAATATCAGTTAGTTCATCGATCAATTCATTACCAGCCAATCCCCCCACCCAGAAATCTATCAACTTTGAAACCAGTGTTCACTTCTCCTAAACCGAGAGTGAGGTTTTGGAAGGAACAAACTACAAGACTTAACTTGAAAGAGGTCAAACAAAGGACTCAAACTTGACAAGTTTGCGTCCGTTGACCTCAATTTCAAAAGAAGTAGCCGAGGACAACTTGGACTCAACCACAAAAAAAGAAAGAAAGAAGAAACAAAACTTGACTAAATATAAAAAGAAAGAAAGAATATGAAAAAGAAGAAATCTGAAGGGGCATGAGCATGTGGTCTTCTGTATTGCGTATGACAAAAATAGGTCTCCAAGAAAACCTCCAGAATTCCCCCCCCCCCCCCCCCCCCCCCATTACCAGTCTCTTTCATCCTCTCAACAGTGCCATGTGCGTGTGACTGGAGTCTAGGATATGAAATCAATTATATTTTCCCTTGTCCATCCGCATCGCGGTGAAATGCGAGTGACACAGACCGGATCCTAACGAACAGATAAACAGATAAATCCTTTATCAGCGTCACAACGTTGACTTTCTGTCACTAATCACTTAACAAGTACAAAGACATATTGGAGCGTGTTTTTTAACAGAGGAAGGAGGGGAGAAGAGATGCCGGAGACAGTCAAGGTCAGTAAACAGAGAGATAAGGTGGAGCGAAATAAAAGTTTAAAAAAAAATTTAAATAAAAAAGTTCTCAGACAAATATACGAGTGCCTGTTGAAGAGAACAATTTGTGAGAGTGGTGATGACATTAAATTATGTTCACATAATACGCACACATGCGCACGCACCGGCACAGACAGACAGACAGACAACCACACACACACACACACACACACGCACGCACGCACGCGCGCACACACACACCTACACATGCCACATACAACACCACCACCAACACCACCAACAACAACACTATAACTTCTTCTTCTTCTTCTGCGTTCGTGGGCTGAATCTCCCACGTACACTCGTGTTTTTTGCACGAGTGGAATTTTACGTGTATGACCGTTTTTTACCCCGCCATTTAGGCAGCCATACGCCGTTTTCGGAGGAAGCATGCTGGGTATTTTCGTGTTTCTATAACCCACCGAACTCTGACATGGATTACAGGATCTTTTTCGTGCGCACTTGGTCTTGTGCTTGCGTGTACACACGGGGGGTGTTCGGACACCGAGGAGAGTCTGCACACAAAGTTGACTCTGAAAAATAAATCTCTCGCCGAACGTGGGGACGAACTCACGCTGACAGCGGCCAACTGGCTACAAATCCAGCGCGCTACCGACTGAGCTACATCCCCGCCCCAACACCATAGCAAATACGATCATGAACATGCACACCGTGTCTCCAAACTGAATACTTTTTGATTTCATTCTTACTCCTTAATTTCATTCTCTGAAATTACACACAAGATCACCGGGCATTATATAAAGTTAGTATGTAACCTAAGGCTAAATGCAGCCTGTTTACTACCTCCTGATGTAAATCAAGGAAAATACACCTGATTATTGGACACCACTCCGAGTAGCAGTTAGTTGTCTTGTCTAATAAACAAGAAAAGTGTATCCTTTTATTTAAAGTAGGATTTCACGCGTGTTATGTCTTTTGCGTGCATAAGTGACACATATACACGCACACACATACACGCACGCGCGGGCATACACACACACACACACATACGTACCGTGCACGCATACGCACTCACGCACGCACGCACGCACACACACACAAACACACACACGCACATATACACACGGCGCACTGCAAGCACGCGCACACACACACACAGACACACACTGACACACACACACACACACGCACGCACACGCACACACACACACACACACACACACACACACACACACGCACGCACACTGAGATTGATAGTATAATTTAGTTTTGACGTGTTTAATCATCTCTGAGGATGAAACAGATGGTGCACGGCATTGCCAGTAACAGCCTCGCTTGAATCGTTCGGCAGTCAGTTTTGTGTGCGACAATTGCTCAGCATTGTGAAAACTGATCTTCTGACTAAATAACTATAATTAGACCCATCAGGCTGTAGGGTGTGTCAGCATCAACGTCACAGGAGTGTGTGTCATTGTGCTTCAGTGATGATTACGTTCCTAATAATGATCGCGTAGCCGCGCATACTCTTTTGTATCCTTAGCGGATTATGACTTTATTCAGTTATTCTGCAGAAAAACAGAAATGTTGGAGAAAAACTGTTTGTTTCTGCAGCATTTCTGCATAATGTCATCTTTCGCCGAAGCAGCGTTTTTTTCTGCAGTAAAACAGATTTACTGCAGTAAAATTGAAATCAAGAATGCTGCAGTAAAACGGTGATGTTGTTTTACTGGAGAAAACCTGTTTACACTTTTTCTTCAGCATTTTGGCATTATTCAGTTATTCTGCAGAAAAACAGAAATGCTGGAGAAAAACTGTCTTTTTTGCAGCATTTCTGCATAATGTCATCTTTCGCCGAAGCAACGGGTTTTTCTGGAGCAAAACATTTTACTGCAGTAAAATTGAAATCAAGAATGCTGCAGTAAAACGGTGCTGTTGTTTTACTGCAGAAACCCTGTTTACACTTTTTCAGCAGCATTTTGTAGTGGCTCATTATAATGTTGGAGCACGCGAGCCCCCCTCTGTTCAAATTAAACAATGGCACCTGTCAGCAACATTGTCACATTTTCCCAGACGAACGCAGTAGTCCACTTCGTGTTCGATTTGCTTCAGAAATTGTTCACGTTCGGCCGCCATTGTGAAGTTGAATATAATGCCCGTATGCTACACGCCTTCTGATTGGTACACTGCGGAACATCCCAGGGGGCGACGAATACAAACGCTACTTTACAAGGTCGTTCGTTTTTCTCCAGAAAAACTGTCAAAGACTATTCTGAAGAAAAAGTTAATCGCAATAATGCTGCAGAAAACCAAGTAAACATTATGCTTCAGAAAAACTGTTTTACTGCAGTAAAAAAAACGTTGCTTCGGCGAAAGATGACATTATGCAGAAATGCTGCAGAAAAGACAGTTTTTCTCCAGCATTTCGGTTTTTCTCCAGAATAACTGAATAATGTCATAATCCGCCAAGAGCCAGTACAAAATGCTGCAGAAAAAATGTAAACAGGTTTTCTCCAGTAAAACAACAGCACCGTTTTACTGCAGCATTCTTGATTTCAATTTTACTGCAGTAAAATGTTTTGCTGCAGAAAAAAACGCTGCTTCGGCGAAAGATGACATTATGCAGAAATGCTGCAGAAAAGAACGGTTTTTCTCCAGCATTTGTCTTTTCTGCAGAATAACTGAATAAAGTCATAATCCGCTAAGGATACTTTTGTACTGACACACCCAAATACGAAAGCACTTCGGTGTAAATCTTGTGATCTTGCTTGTCGCATGTGTGTACTTTCAAATCAGAAAGCGAAACAGGATTTAAAGGTCTAAACACTGAATTTCTAGTTCCTAAAAGTTTGTTGAGCTGACTGACACTGACTGATTGAGTGTGGCATAGTATATATATATATTTAATAGTGACAGTGACTGAGTGCTTGCTCAGTTGACCGGTTCAGTGCCGGCTGACTTTCTCACTGACAAACTCGGACTGACTAAATGACCTAAAAGGACGCTAGCATTTGGATATAACACTATACTATTTGATTCACACTGGTCATTTTGAAAAAGATCGCACATGTGTACACTGACATGCTCTCATAAAACCCACAGTTTCGTGTTTCACATTCGTTGTAGATTATTAGCACAGAGGGTTGAGGCCGGGAGAGTTTGACTGATTCGGTGTCGCCGGGTTACAAACCTTCAAGTCTGAATAGCAAGGTGGCTGATCACCGATATGATTTTGGTTCAAGAGCAGAAAAAACTGTGATAACGCGGAAACTCTTTGTTCGCCTTGACACAGCAGCTGTACTTGTTTTTGCTGAGGCCACCTCGATTCCACTCCGCGCGGAGGCTTTTTAATTTTAGAAACTGTTCAGGGCACGAAGTTCAAGGTTAAAGCGGTAGCTGGGTTGTCCAAAAATGCGAACACAAACACTGCTACGACTTTTTTTTTCAAAAACAAGAAGCCCGTTGGTGCAAGGGCGCGAAGGCTCAGTCACGTGTGGATTCTGTTCTACTCCGGCTGAACATCAGTGCAGAACTGAGTACCCGCTGTTAACGTTGTATACAATTTGGGTGATTCACTGCATACACCTGGTCATAATCAGTAGTCTGCACCATAGACACTTTCTTGGAGAGCTTCTTCTGTGTGGGCGGGGCCCGGGTAGCTCAGGTGGTAGAGCACTGGACTTGTGATCGAAAGGTCGCTGGTTCGAATCCGGGCCGGGACGGACACGGGTCAACTTTATGTGCAGACCCAGAGACGGTATCCATCTCCCACCCCCGTGTCACCACAATGGCACGTTAAAGATCTTGGTCATTCTACCATTAGTGCAGATGGCTGATACCACCTAAACACGCAAACATCAAAAGCCGTGAGGGCGTAAAAACTCGAATCGTATAAACCAATTCATGTCCAATATAGGCAATTAAGACCTGACGGACAATAAGCCCCTTAAAATTTACTTCTTCTGTGTTCTGTTTTTCCAATAAAAACAAATAAATCGGTCATGCATCTGAGGCCTATTTTGTGTTCGAAAAGAGTCGATGTCAAGTAAACAATATTTTCAAAAGTTTGAAAATACAAGGTTAGCTGGCAAATTTTATTCTACCCAATTCTACACCCCCCACCCCCCCCCCCCCCCCCCACCCCCCACCCCCCCACCTCCCTCTTCTGAAAAAAAGAAAAAGTTACATTATTATTTGTTGTCAATCATTCTATGTTATAAGATCCCTCCCTCCCTTCCCCCCACTGTGTCTCCGACTTAAAATCGCTCCCTGTGTTTGCGTCTTCATGATTTTTAGACAATACTTCCTGGTTCGATCTGACTGTCTGGGACTTGAAGTGGTGACACTGAGTTGCAAGAACACAACAGAAAGGCTTGGGGACTGACAAGAAAGACAGAGAGTGTTTATTTGGTCAGTGTGCGTGTGTGTGTGTTGTGTGTGTGTGTGTGTGACTGTATACTTCTGCGAGTCGTTTTGTTCTTCCTTACACACACACACACACACACACACACACACACAGGCGCCGGCACGCACGCACGCGGCAACACTAAAGTCCTTGAAAAACATCTGTGACGTATGTCCTATGACTGGAAGGTGGACGGCCGCAAGTCTTAGTAGTAATTGGCCTGTCTGAGAAGAACATTGACTTATTTTCCTAATCTCTCAACCTAATTTTCTATGGCAACTAGAAGTGTGCTGATAGCCGATGGTGACAACGTTCCGCAGCCTCAGCCGCATAACTTGATTCCTTTTCTAACAAAACAAAAAAATAATAATAAAAATAAAAATAAAGAGATAACAACTTAGAGTGTCTCCCCAAGGTCCTGTCGTCTAATAACTGTCGTAGGTGCTCTATATGTTGGATACATGATTGTGTTGCATCGTGTGTGTGTGTGTGTGATCGTGACAAGCTCTGATCATCCTGAACTCAGGTCAAAATGAGTTCGGCTCATTCTCTCCCTGACAGGATGCCTTGAGTTTCCTTGTCTGGCAAGGAAACCGATTTTTTCACATATTTAGAGCTTTTTGTAATTTATTATTGATATAAGCAGATTCGCGATCGTCAATAATGATTTTTCATGGTGTTTTGTAATTTTTAAATTACAAAGGAATTGATATGTAAGACAGTTTCAAGGGAGCTATTTTTCGCGGCTGTATTTACTGTGCAAACAACTCTAAATATGGCAAAAGTGTCACGTGATAATCAACCGTTTGGTTTCGGCGCTCACTGGAGCAGACGATTTTTTCTGTAACCAGTTGACAGTGATGAAACCATAATTATACTGTATTACGGTCTCCTTCCGGCAGCAGTCCCAAAATTTCGACTTGTTTTGACCTTAGAACGATGTCTTTATCATAACTGTGAAGAACAGAACGGAGATCACTGTCGAAGTCGGCCAATCTGCAATCATTTTCGTCAAATTTAGATCAATGCTCGCGAAAAACATATGGGAGATAACTTTGTATTCTTGTTTTAATAGATTCGCGTAGGACTGTAGCGTCCGGTCAGAGAGAACTGGCAATAGCCGTGGAGCGATGCTTATCAGAATGAAGCTCTGATATGTTGGATAGTAAAGCAATGGTGACATCGTGACAAGATAAGTATGCTCTTATCCCGATCGTACAGAGACTGAGTCGGCGGATCGTGACAAAAATCAATTGGCATCAACTTCAGGGCTTTCTTAGTTTCTGTTACTTGCTCGTATTCTCTCGATGTATATTTTGAAAATCTTGAGAGTGGCATCATCTCAACCCAACTCACACCGGCTTTCACAATAAAATCGTGGCGTTTGTGATTAAAGACAAGCCCCCCTGTTTATTTTCTAGGTAATTTTCGGATAGTGTTGACAGAAAGAGAGGGGTAAGTGTAAAATGTGGCCCACTGAGTAGAGTGGGGGAAAAGGTGGGGGGGGGGGGGGGGGGCAGTGAGGGCATGAAATGGATCGATACTCAGTCACAAAAAAATATCTCTTCCATTTCCTCCAACTCACCAACCCCATCCCCTTTTTCCAAATCCAACCCACCACATTGGCACATCTCTCTCTCTCTCTCTCTCTCTCTCTCTCTCTCTCTCTCTCTCTCTCTCTCTCTCTCTCTCTCTCTCTCTCTCTCTCTCTCTCTCTCTCTCTCTCTCTCTCTCTCTCTCTCTCTCTCTCTCTCTCTCTCTCTCTCTCTCATTCCAGCTTGACTGACCATGTTTTGCACATACGGCATTGACATTAATTTTGTGTTTTGCGTTCACTTTCTGTGACATTTTCGTTTCAAGTTGTCAGTTGTTCTTCTTGCTTGTGTGTTTTTTTCTAATTAATCTTCTTGCTTTTGTAAGACGGCACATGCATTACAAACTTCTGAGCTCTGTATTAATCCGAAAATAGAATCCCGCTGACCTTCCCCCAAAATCCCAATTCATTGCAAAACAAGATAGATTATAAGTAAGGAAAGGAACGTTCAATTATAGACAAATGACAGCGGAAATAAAGATTCCTAGTTTAATACGTTTTCACCACAACACAAAAATGTTCAAAGCAACTAGATTGTGCGTTTTCAACACACGGACACTAAACACACTCTGATTATTTTGATGAGAGTCCGTCCAGCCAGCACCCTCCATTTTTTGCCACTCATGGCTTCCCAAAGCATTTTCCCAAAGCAACAGATTCCCCCTTCCTATCCCCATCAACACTGCAACAGGCAAGCAAGCAGCCGGCGAGCGTTGTCAGCAGCACGCATGGAAAGAAGAGTGACAGAAAGGGAAGCAACCACGCCGTGTTGCTGGGGAAAACCCAGGAGCTCGAAAAACCGCGCGTAGCAACGTGCGCTATGCTGATTACCATCGTGTGTGACTGTGTGCTTACGACTGCAAGTCTCAACGCACCGCTCTTTACACACTATAATTATTATATACTGCTGACACAAGCGCATACAACGAGTCAAGTATGCTGTCCGTGTGGTCGAAATTCGGTGAGTCGGCAGAATTTTCGCTGACTGATGGTGAGGTTAATGACTGATTCGGGTTGGTGGCAGTGGTGAAATTGATCAGCTATATATATGGGGGGGGGGGGGGGGGGGGTTGTGAACTGAGTTGGGGCGGTGGTATGAGCAGAGAACGAGGTAGGGGGGTGGGGGGGGGGGGCATGTTCTTCTGTCTTCGCCTGTCTTCGCCTGTCTTCGCCTGCACGGCATGTCAGTTGATGAAAAAGATGATGATGATGATGATGATGATGATGATGATGATGATGATGTGTGTGTGTGCATGTGTGTGTGTGTGTATGTGTGTGTGTGCGCAGGGCCGGACTAGGCTAAGAGGAGGGGTGTGGGGGTTGCCAGTGGTGGTTCAGGGGGATGTTCCCCCTGGCGGGGTCAAGGGGCAGAGCCCCTTGTGGGAGTCAGAGCCCCTTGTGGGGGTCAGGGGGCTTCGCCCCCTGAAGCTGATGGGTAGGTCATATTCTGAGATAGGAAAATGGTCGCTCGATCCTTGCATGAAACGGCATAAAATAAACAATAATAAAAAATGTTTTAAATATAAGTGAGGTACATGTTTATGCCGGGGGGGGGGGGTTGCGCAACCCCCATAACCCCACCCCCCCCCTGGTAATCCGGCCCTGGTGCGTGTGTGTGTGTGTGTGCCGTGCGCAGTCAGTTGTGATGGACGGATATTCAGTTTTGTCGGGAAAACCCACCACACTCCCTTGGCAACGATCACCGGCCTGCGGCGAGATTATCTGCGTGCTACGATCGTCAGTACAAAACGCCAACGTAAGTTAAGTCGGAGAAATTCGGTGAGTCGACAGAATTAAAGGCTGACTGTGTTCGTTGGGAGAGGAAATAAACGATAGGTGCGGTTTAGGCAGTGCTGCATTGAGTGAGGGAGCCGGGGAGGGGGGAGGAGGGAGGGGTGAGAGAGAGAGAGAGAGAGAGAGAGAGAGAGAGAGAGAGAGAGAGAGAGAGAGAGAGAGAGACTGGCAGGACAGACAGACTATGTGTATGTGTGTCTGTCTGCCTGTTTGTAATTGTCAGTATCGATGTACTTCCGTCTGTGTTTCCTATGTATTTCCGTCTGTCTGTCTGTCTGTCTGCCTACCAGTCTGTCTGTATGTCTGTCCGTCTGTTAACGGTTTGTGTTTATGTGACTTTACCTGTGACACAGTTTGTTAGTACGGTGCTTGTTACTGAGTTAAACGTTGCATTTTTGTGAAGTGTCGGCTTCCTATGACACACACACACACACACATAAACCGGCACACACACGCACACACACACACACACACACCGTGCACACACACATAAACACACACACACACACACACACACACACACACACACACACACACACACACACACACACACACACAATCAGCTTATTACTGATCAGTAATCAGCAGGTAGGCCTACTTTCAATCGACGTCTACTCCTAACCCATCTTCCCCTTTTAAGTTTTCCCTCTCCCGTCTCCTGCCTTTTACGTTATTCTAGGAAATACCCGGGTAAACCACAAAAACTGGCTTCATTTTATGAAAACATTTTGCCTGATCATTAGCTCGCTGCTGACGTCTTTAAAATGTCAAAGGGTAAAGTGCTTTCGTCATGGCTACTTATGTCATCCGGATACAAGAAATATCCGGAATCCTTGTCAACATCCTGGAAATAATCATTTTTCTTCCAAATTTCACAAGGATAGAGAGAATAATTATATTATACTATTTTTGTTTTAGGATATCTTATATCTAATGTTTGACTAAATTATATTGTCGAGGACCGGGAGAGAGAACTCTTGATTAATTTGTTTTTGTGTTGATTTTTCTTAATTCGTGTATCTAATCGTTCTAGACACTTTTCATTGATGAACAGTTTTACAATCTCTTCGTCGTCTTTCTCCGCCCCCCCCCCCCCCCCCCCACACCACCGCCACCTTTCCATCATTATGATTTGTATTCATAGGTTTGTCTTAGTAATAACAATTTTACTGTAGCGACTGACCCCTGTCCTGGTTAATCCATTCGCCTATTTCCTCCTTCTCACCATTCTTCTAAAACTGGCAAAAACAACCGCTTACCCGACTCTTTGTAATGGCTTTGCCCACTCATCCACTGATTCCCTGTGGTGTCCCTGCCCTTCCCTGACCAAACTACGTGAACTCGTTCACAGCTACAGCCGTTTTCGTCCGAGGTCAGTGAAATGCGATATGATTATGATTCCAGAGAATTCTGGTTCCAACGGTAAAAGACCAAAAGCTCGTAAAACTAAAAGCATAGGAAGAACGTCACACGGGAAAGTAAACAACAAACAATTCCACAAATCAAAAAAACAACCCACTTCATTAGAAAAGAAGGAGAAGCAAGGGGACAAAACGAAGAGGTGTTGGACACATTTAAAGAAAAGAGTGTTTTTGTGTGTGTGTTTTCTAATGGTCGGAAGAAAATGTCAATGATTATGCTTCAAACGCAGGAAGTAGGTCTACAAACACTTGTTTGCACAAGGTTCTCTCTGTCTGTTTGTCTGTCAGTCTATCCTGTCTGTCTTCTCTGTCTGTCTCTGTCTGTCTGTCTGTCTGTCTATCTCTTTCTCTCTCTGTATCTCTCTCTCTCACTCTGTATCTCTCTCTGTCTCTCCGAGTCTCTCTCTCACGGCACAAAAACACACATACATACTCTTTGTTTGTGCGTACGTGCGTGCCGAGTGCGTTTTTGCCTGCGTGCATGTAAACTGCATTTTTGGGGGGAGCGCCCCAAAGCAGTTTCCTGGCGTTGAAAGCCCTTTTTGATAAGCGACTGCTAAAGTGCCGCATGCATTTCAATCATTCTTCCGCGCCTACGTACGAGGCCCATTCACATTCATGTATACCCATACCTCCTTTTATCCGACGCTCACCGTTGCAGCGCCTCTTTCTTCTTCTGTGTCAAAAAACAATCCAAGGATAAAGCTCAAATTGTTGGAAAATCATAAGCACCAACAGCAGGCACTGCATTTTGAGTGTACGTATCGCGTACGTTCAACTGATGTCGGTCACAGACCAATATAGATATATATGTTCAGTGGATCTACCCCCCTCTTTCGCCTCCCTTTGTACCTTCCCTATATATTAATCCGTCTATACCTCTTTTCCGAAGGCCCTAATAGAGGGGTTCCAGTGTACTTCTAAATACTGTGACAGCGTTTACAGGAAAAGTGCAAATAATTGTGACACACTGACTCGGCTGGGATTTTCTGTGTTGGCCCGTGAGCAGAAAACTAGGCTACGTACATCTCATATTCCCATTCACACCGCTGTTCCGGCTTTCTACTTGCAGTGCGTAAAGTAATATGTGTTTTTGCGATCGAAACACAAGTGACGGCTCGTAATTTGCATAATTATATAGCCCAGCTTTGTACCGTGGGCAAAATCGAAATGTAACGGATTGTTGTGTGTGGACTGGTTGTGTTCTTGTGGGGTAGAAAGGTAAATCTGACGATCTGACTTACAGGAAAAATTCTTTATCAGTTTTCTTTCTTTTGTTTCGCACTGCCTGTTAATCTTGTGTGCCGTGTGTGTGTGTGCCGTGTGTGTGTGTGTGTGAGTGTGTGAGAGTGTGTGTGTGTGTGTGTGTGTGAGAGTGTGTGTGTGTGTGTGTGTGTGAGTCAGTGTGTGTGTGTGTGTGTGTGAGTTGGCAGCAGTATAACATTGCGCAACATAAGTGATATCAAAGCTGGCCCCAAATCTGGGTTTGGGCTACACTATAGGGGAATGGAGGAAAAAAATAATTGCACGCAAGGACAGACAGGCAGATGCCAGCCAGCCACACATACAAACAGTTAGACGCAGACAGAGACACACAGACAGGCTGACAGACACACCTAACGAACACACACAGCGACACACATGCAGACACATGCAGACAGACAGAAGGAGAGACAGACAGATAGGCACAGATAAACAGATACAGGCACAGACACATACACTAAAAGTAAATCCGAGTTTAGTTCATTCAGTCTATTCATGGACAGCGCAATTCATCACTCTGTCGGTTATTTCAAATTGTGCTCACTTCAAATGAAGAACCCCTATTTTAAAGGCCCGGCAGGAGTATATAAGGAGCCTGACCTTCTGCGTTGGCAAATCATTTCAAACCTCTTGCAGGCAACGGACAAATACTGCTCCTACATTTTCTTTAATATCTCGGTTAAGCATGAGTTACGGTGTCAGATTTTTTGTTCACACAGCTGGTTTTCACACATTTACCGCCCTATGCGCTTAGATAAGGTTAATTCTCCATAATAAAGAAGATATTTGTAAACAAACATTTCAATGGGGATCTTGTTCAAAGAAAAGGGCGGAGTCAACACTCTCCGACGTCACAGATTTACACCATGCGTTCCAAAAATAGCAAAACACGTGGCATGCGGCAATTTGGTTCCAGAACATGCTGTCTCAGGTGCATGTGTATTTGTTACATCGGATATGAAGAAAGAAATGCAACTAACCTTTACCACCAGTTGTGGCCTTGATAGGGTATTCCTGTGGGGTTGGGATAAAACTCTCTCACTAATTTGAGCACACAGTCGGGCATCATTTCTCGGCTAATGTTTACCCGTGTTGGACTTGTCTTGATGTAAGGAAGACGTCTTTTTCGCCAAGTACAATGCACAATTCCAAGCACCGCATCGGTCTAGCATGGACCAATACTTCTTGTAGAGTACTTTTCTAACGCCGGAATTCCTGCGGTGTGGCAATTGGCCTGTACCTAGCCACCTCTGGCGATGATTTGTCACACAAGGGCTGCAAAAACAAAAGACACACTGGCCTACCCCAGAGGAGAGCCCTGTACTAGGACCCGTGTCTCCGCTTTCACCAGGATCAGATAACCACGTCTGCACCCTAACGGTACTAGAGACAGCCTCTCGAGGTCACACGATGATGGCCCAGCACCTCTTGGTACACAAGTCGAATCTTTTATTACACACCTTCGAGTTTCAAATGGCCACGGATTCTCAGTAAATAGTCTCCTTATTGCGTTCTCCTGGTCACTGTTAATGTTGAGAAGTGTTAAATCAAATTTCGCCATTTATTTCCACAGACAGAAAGAGATGTCAGTGCAATACAGCTTACAGACCGCAGCCTAGCCCTTACTAAGTTACTATCACCATCGGATGTTGGAATGTGAAACACTCAGGGCTTCGAATTCCCGCCTTCATCTGTCGACAACACTGATTGTGTTAGAGGCTCTCGCTGGGTGGAATAACAGACCGTGTTCCAAAGTATGCGTATACACTACGCAGATTATCACCGTTGACTTCGTCTACATGGTCCCGCTAACTATAATTACTGTCCCTGAAAGTGCCTCACAGGATGGGCAAGTTTACTTTCAAAACAGAAAGGGGTAATCTAAACTCGGTTTGTTCTAAGTGGACATGGGAAACAAAGGGTCTCGGATCTTGGGTCGCCCCTGGCAACACAAATGGAAGAATCCAGGATATGCAAATGATCTTCTGCAGTTTATTCCAAGGTGGTAGGGGGTTGAAAGGGGGAACGAACGGGAGGGGGGAGGGGACAGTGTTCGGTGGAGCTACTATACTAAGACTGCAGCAATGGTGATGTGAAATCATCACCCACACATTTCGAGGTACCCTCCCCCCTCACCATTCGGTTCACAAGCCTGTTTTTGTCCTTGGTCAGTTTGAAAATGATTGGTTTGTTCAAGTATTCCGCCAAAAAAATGCGCCAAGATTTCCCTCCTCATTTTAGTGGTGTTTGACGCTTGCCCCACTCACTTAGTCAGAGTCTGATGCAAAAATTGACTCGAGAATTCTGTTCATTGACCTTGTGACGTACTAAACTTGTTTATTGTTCGCGGTTTTGGCTGATTCTGTGTTGTTTTTCTGCAATATCAGCGAAAGTACCATCATAGCGGTGACTGAGTTACAGCAACCAAGACTAAGTTTCATTTTGTCCGTTTGACTAGCCTGACATCTACAGCCTTGACATTGTTATTCTGTTTCTCTGTGTGTGACTGATTTCTTTGACACAAAGGTTCTCTGTGTGAAAGTTCAATTGTATTGTAAATATAAACAAAATACGCAATCAATATGCAAGATATCACAAATGTCACGTTCAGAAACGAAAATATGTGAAAAACTCTGAAGAAGCTGTTAAAAGAAGAAATGCTTCTCGCACAGACAGAAAGCCAGATGGTAAAATTCAGTTTAGCGGTGAGAGAGAGGAAATTGATCTTATTTACGCCCAAGTTCAAAAGGTTAAAACATTTTTAGGAGAAGGAAATCCAAACAAAGAGCTTGTGGACACTATCTTGTGCTTTTTTTATTGACAAAAACATTGAAGCTGATTTATTAGAGCGCCCTGATGCCCCCGCGTCCCCAGTGCACTTTGGCCTGTTCGTGTTTACATCGCGTGCCACGCGTTGTGTTATTTTTGCTAAGCCCCGCCCCTTTTTCTGTTGCATTATGGGAGAGGCCGGATTGGCCGTGACGTGTTTAAGCCGCTTTAAGAATAGCAACGCTCGACAATCGTGGAATGAATATGAGTAGGTTTCCTTTTTGGAATCCTGTATGTCAACATTTAGAAATATCGATGACGCGCAGCGCCGTTTTTACCGTCGCGGCGCACGAAACTTCGTCAGCGTCATAGGATTTGCTGACTGTAAGATAAGTTTTCATATCACCCTATAAAAGGGACCCTCATATTTATTAATGAAGACACGATGTGTCGGTGTCGTGTTCATAATGAACAACAGGGCCGGACTACCGGGGGGGTTATGGGGGTTGCGCAACCCCCCCCCCCCCCCCCTAGCCTAAACATGTACCTTACTTATTTAATTTTTTTTTATTATTGCTTATTTTATGCCGTTTCATGCAAGGAGCGACCTTTTTCCTATCTCAGAATATGACCTACCCGTCAGCTTCAGGGGGCTTCGCCCCCTGACCCCCACAACGAGGGGGGGGGGGGGGGGTGGGTTCTAGGGTTTCCGGACCCCCCCCCCCAGCCAAAAAATAAAAATATTGAATGAGGTATGCATTTCTTTATTTTACATTGAGTTTCAATTTTTGGGGTATTAATCAGTGACAAAATCTGCTGCCTGAAACTGGTAATGATCATCCTCAGAATGCACCAGATTGCACCATTTTGCATCCTTTTTTTCAAAATTTTCCGGGGGGGCATGCCCCCGGACCCCCCTAGCAAGCTCGGCGCTTCGCGCCTTCACACCCATATCTTCACAATATACTTTTGAAAAAAACAGTCAGAAAATGAACTGATCCGCCCCTGCCGCCAGGGGGGACATCCCCCTGGGCCACCACTGGCAACCCCCCCCCCCCCTCCTCTTCGCCTAGTCCGGCCCTGAACAAAGATAAGAAAATGTATAAACATCTTTTTCACTCGTCTGATAAAAATATGAAATTAAAGAAATTAAAAAATAAGTGAAGTAAAATGAAGTCAGAATAAGAAACACCCTTGTTTGAATGACCTCTTGTGCTGGGCTTGAAGTAAAAAATTTTTAAAAAAAATCTAAACTGATCTGCGTGGTTTACCTTTTCGCGAAGAAGATAATCGACTTTGCTGTGTTAATTAAACCACAAAGCCACTCGTAACAAGTAAACTCTTCTAACTCTTGCATTGACATCATAAAATTATGGTACTGTGGTAGTGTATCTAGGTTTACCTCCCAGAAGGGCGTATCCTAGCTGATAAACCAAAAAAGAAAGTAAATTAAATAAATGTGAAAAAAATAAATACAAAAATAAAATAATAGATAAAAAAAAAATCGAAGTGCTTTTCAGACGTTAGGGTCACAGTCATAGATAATTTTCCTGAATCGCTCGTTTATGGCAAATAACAGCCAGTTGATAACAAATAAAAAGACTGCGTCACGTCAGCAAAGCATTCAGATAAATAAAGATAGAAAGAAAGAAAGAAACAAACAAACAATAATTAAAAAAATATAAAAAAAATATAAAAATAGGGTATGAGGGGGATGTCACAGTCATAGTCACAAAGACCCTGATTCTATGCATGTATCGTTATAAATAGCAACCACTAAATTAACAGTCTATTGATCATTTTACACAAAGAACGTCTCACAAGCCAAGCGGATGGCACAGTGCCCAGGTCATACATAACCATTCAACCACCGACTCTCTCTCATACACATGGATGAAGCAGCAGTTTTGGCCGTGTCCGGGTGAAACAGCTGACGTGACTGACTGAAATAGCACGTTGCCTTGGAGTGGGCCCATGTGGCGTCAGCAAAAGAATAGCATACTCAGAATCTATCGACTTGATACTAAGTTGAGCGTTCTCCGCAGTTTGTACGTTGTTTGGCAAGGGGAAGTATTTCAGCTGAAGGGTGTGCGAAAAGGCACGGGAGCAGTTATACAGGCTGAGTGAGCTAGAGTGCAGTTTTGAGAAATGTCGACTGAGTGTTTTCTTTTCGGGTGTTTTGGTTTTCAGTCGTGTTAAGCTTTTCTTTTTTTTTCGCGCTTACTTGGATTTTTCGTTTATCCGCTTCCTGGTTCCTGGTGTTGCCTTACTATCATACGTCCCCCGGGGTTTTGTTACGTAAAGTTTGTGCTTCAGTTTCGCGTTTCTTTCAAACAACTGAGTCGAGTATCTGCTTCTTTCTTCTCTGGGCTAATTTCATTTTTTCGATTACCTGGGCTTTCCCTCCTTGAGTACCACGTGTGTCAGTGTGTGTGTGTGTGTGTCGTGTGTGTGCGTGTGTGTGTGTATATATTATATAGTACTAGAGACAGAGACAGACAGAGTGGCGGTTCACCACAATCACCTTTGAAGGCGAAGTCCTCTCAAACGGGATTGAGAATTTTAGAGCTTATTTGTAAGCCCTATATTATCTGTTATGGCTTCTCAAATGCCAGAACATACAGACAGACAAAAGCCGCCAGACCCCATCACAAACAGAACTCTACAATCCACAGGTGTTGCCTCCACACACACACACACCCACACACACACACACACACACACACACACACACACACACACACACACACAGACACAGAAGCCGTATATATCTATCTATATAATCTATATATATATACGACTTGTGTCTGTCTGTGTGTCTGTGTGTGTGTCTGTGTGTCTGTGTGTGAGTTCGCGATGCACGGCCAAAGTTCTCGATGGATCTGCTTCAAATTTGGTGGGCATATTCAGGTAGACCCGGTACAGGACACAACCTGGTCGATATTTCAACACGTGCTCTCAGCGCGCAGCGCTGAACCGATTTTGGTTCCACCTCAGCTATTTTGGTTCCACCTCAGCTACCCGGGCCCCCATACCGACACACCAAAGCCAAAGTTCTCGGTGGATCTTTTTCAAATTTGGACACCGTATTCAGCTACACCCCGGACACAATATCATCGATGAGATATTTCAACACGTGCTCTCAGCGCGCAGCGCTGAACCGAATTTGGTTTTTGTGTTCATTTCACCATTATAAGTAACTCTTCCTTATCTTCTCATCTTCTCCATGTTTTCAGCGTTTACCTCCCTTCCTTCGTATGGTGCACTATAGTATCTTCGGATATTCCCGGCGTTCTGTTACTATTTTTAGAAGGTCACCGCAGTGTCCAGAACGTAAATTGGACCCGTAAATTATCCTCACTGTAAAAGTGCAAAGGTCGAATCAATTTATAGCCACGCGAAAAATACACTGTCATCTATCTCTCTATAGATACGGCTTCTCTGTGTTTGTGTTTGTGTGTGTGTGTGTGTGTGTGTGTGTGTGTGTGTGTGTGTGTGTGTGTGTGTGTGTGTGTGTGTGTGTGTGTGTGTGTGTGTGTGTGTGTGTGTGTGTCTCTATGTGAGCAACACCTGTGCATTGTTCAGTTCTGTTTGTGATGTGGTCTGGCGGCTTTTGTGTAATTTTATATACTGGCCTTCCTTTGAGAAGCCATAACAGTTCAAAAGGGCTTAGAGATAAGCTCTAACTTGCTCAGTCCTGTTTGAGTGGAGTTCGCCTCCAAAGGTGAATAACACGGTTACATTCGTCGACAAGGATGGGACTCGATATGGTCAGGAATGGCATAATGGCCACTGAATCATTTTCGTGCTGTTCCCATTCCACGAATCTGGGAGGGACCTAAGCTTGGCGGATCCATTGTTCGGACCCGGCGAAGCCGGCGTACGGCTCTAAGTACTTCTTCCCGGCGAAGCCGGCTACCCGGCGAAGCGGGTATTCATTCTAGTTACACTCGACTCCACTTAGCTCGACCCCGCTTAGCTCGTCCGCCGTTTAGCTCGTCGCCATATTTTTTCCCCGGGCTGACGTCCTTCTTTGTATCTGTAAAATTAAGCTGGTTAGCTCGTCCGCCGGTTAGCTCGTCCGCCGCTTTGCTCGACCAAACTTTCCAGTCCCAAGGCATGGTGTGACGTCATTTACGCCGGATAGCTCGTCATAACGACATTGTGTCGTCAGCGATGACGTCTTCTGACAGGATGACAGTAACAAAAGAACGTTCCATAAACTGCCAGACTTTTCGAATTGAATGTCAAAGAAGAAAACATGCGCTGTTTATCTGATTTTGCTACTTTGTTTCAATTTTCTCCCACTTATTAGTAGGTACAATGTACACACAAAACTTTCTTTGTATGACTAATTAGAATAATGTTTGGACAATGACACCTGTCAATCATTTCTGGCATCCATCTGTCACTCAGTCCTAGACAAATGCCAATCGTTGGGTAGTCTCACAACGCAGAAAAGATGCAAACGAAACGAAAGGTGCAGGGTCTTTCCTTGAAAAGGAAAATGGAAGTTATTCAAATAATGGAGGACAATCCAAGCAAACTCCTAAAGACCATAGCAGACGATCTTGATATCCCACGAACGACGTTGTCCTCGATCAAGAAAGATAAAGTTAAGATCAAACAGCAGTATAATAGCGGCGAACAAAAAGCATCACGGTTCCGAATCAGAGGGTCAAAGTACGACGACATCGACTGCGCACTGCTGCAATGGTTCACAGAGCAAAGGTAATTCAAGTAACATGTATATCTAAGAAGCGTGTTTATGTTTTAATAATCAGTTGGGTCAGGGAAGGTTCTGTTGTTTCTTCCTTACATGTACATGTAATTATACAACCAAAATTGTGTCAGGAAGTGAGAAGCCCGCCATGGGGGACGTAGCTCAGTCGATAGAGCCGCGTCGCGCCAGTTTCTAACTGTGCCGTGATGTCTTTGCTACTGGTTCGATCCTCATCTTCGGGGTGGTTGATTTTTCAGTCAATCCGGGGTCTACTATTGTCAGACTCATTTCGCGCCTGTATGCCGACATGTGCCTATTATGGAATTAGCACTGACACTGGCATGGACTCCTGTGCTCAGAGTAGATAGAAGAAATTCCTGGACAAATGAAACTTAAAGTAGTTTCTCACAAGTCTATAACTTCAAGTTCTCTCTCTCTCTCTTTCTCTCTCTCTCTCTCTCTCTCTCTCTCTCTCTCTCTCTCTCTTTCTCTCTCTCTCTCTCTCTCTCTCACTCTCTCTCTCTCTCTCTCTCTTCTGCCTATCTCTCTGTTATTTTCATAGTAACACATGTTACAAACCCAATATGCGAAACGAATATAAACTCTATCAACATCTTACCGAGTCTATGAACAGAAATTCGTCATTTGACCATTGCACATCATAGCTCCTACTCCATGGTGATGAAAGGATTACTTCTGGTTTGTAGACACGGTAAAATGTCATGTTGTGAACAAAGGGCTATTCGAGGATGATCTACTAGATTGATAGTTATCTCAGAACCTGATACACCCGTTTACAAGTGTTTATGTGCTTTTAATATTGGTCTGGACGAATTCGCCGGATAGCTCGTCGCAGCATATCCCCCAGGGAAATTGGACTCCGTTTACCTCGTCCGCTGCTTAGCTCGTCGGCCGGTTAGCTCGTCGCGAATTTTTCGGTCCCGAGAGGGACGAGCTAAGCGGAGACGACTGTATATAAATATATAGAGATAGATGACAGTGGATTTTTCGATAAATAGATTCGACCTTTGCACTTTTACAATGAGGACAACTTACGGGTACATGCAAGGAAAGCCCACAACTTCTAAGGCGAACAACTCTGCAGAGTCTGCTGTGAAGGGCGACGGTAGTCTCCCTGTGACACTCGACCCCCTTTGAATGAACTTTGTCCCCAAAGTTCCGAACCATGGACCCGCCAAGCTTAGGTCCCTCCCAGGTGGAATGGGAACAGCACGAAAATGATTCAGTGGCCTGAACATTTCATGTCGAGTCCCATCGCTGTCGACGACGCCAAATGTAACCGAGTGCCGAAACACCACAATCACCTTTGAAGGCGAAGTCGGCCACTCAAACGGGATTGAGAATAACTGTTATGGCTTCTGAAAGGAAGGCCTGAACATACAGACACACCAAAGCCGCCAGACCACATCACAAACAGAACTCTACAATCGACAGGTGTTGCCCACACACACACACACACACACACACACACACACACACACACACACACACACACACACACACACACACACACACACACACACACAGAAGCCGTATATATATATGTATATCTATATCTATAAATATATAGAGATAGATGACAGTGTATTTTTCGCGTGGCTATAAATTGATTCGACCTTTTCACTTTTACAGTAAGGACAACTTACGGGTGCAAGGAAAGCGTTCTGGACAGTGCAGTGACATTCTAAAAATAGTAACGTAGTAACGGGAATATGGATTGACGCCACACGAAGGAAGGGAGATAAACGCTGAAAACACTGGAGAAGATAAGGAAGAGTTACTGGGAATGGATCCAGAGAAAAACCAAAATCGGTTCAGCGCTGCGCGCTGAGAGCACGTGTTGAAATATCTCATCGACAAGGTTATGTCCGGGGTGTACCTGAATATGGCCACCAAATTTGAAACAGATCCATCGAGAACCTTGGGCGTGCATCGCGAACACACAGACACACACACACACACACACACACACACACACACAAGTCGTATATATATATATAAAGACTAGAGGAATACCCGGCTTCGCCGGGGTGAATCGCGAGACAGAGACAGACAGCGTGGCGGTTCACCACAATCACCTTTGAAGGCGAAGTCCTCTCAAACGGGATTGAGAATTTTAGAGCTTATTTGTAAGCCCTATATTAACTGTTATGGCTTCTCAAAGGCCAGAACATACAG